>NC_143558.1:56971093-57289687 GCF_054136105.1 Typopeltis vanoorti
TATTACACTAGAGCTTTATTTTCATAATATTTAGTGTTTTACGAACATTGGTATCTTTTATTTAAGTATACGATATTCTATTTAATTTACAGAAATGCATCTGTTTATAAAAATAATCAAAACAATATTTAAGGGAAAAAATTGACGTTTATTGAAAAAATAAAGCGGCTTGTGAAGTGGACATAGTATGTCCTCTCAATATTAAAAATATAATAAAATCCCCCTAAGTATTAAAATGCGTTAATTTTCAAAGACTATTATCATAAGGTATGTAGTGTAACTAGTCGAATCTCTCTTTCAAAATCTGGACTATATATATATATATATATATATTGTGGAATCGAGAGAAATCATCTTCAATCCTGTTCATCTAAATAACAACTTAAGCTACAACCTCCCGGATAGTCATTCAGCTGTAATCATGTACTGGCGTTCACGTGATGCAGCAAGCACGCACTCTCCCAACAATGCAACAAATGAAAGAACAGCTTCAAATACAACTACAACGTTTTAATGCTAATTATGTATAAAGACTGTCTATGTTGTTCATAGTCTTTTAACCCTCAATGTTTAGTGTTTTTTCTTTTATAATGTCACCTGAAGAAGGCTGTTACAGGCCGAAATTAGTAGTGTGTTTATATTAAAACCTTTTTAATTAAATCTCGGTTCTAGTCATTCAATTTTTTTCATAAAACTATATATATATATATCTTATATATATTTCAAAAAATAGATTTAATGACTCCAAGACCGAGATAACATATAAAGATTTTAATGATAAATACTACTAGTTTCGGCATATAGCAGCCTTCTTCAGGTATTTATAAAGGAAAGGAATACTAATAAACATTGAATTATTTAAATAAACAAACTGGAAATTACAGGTACAAATTGCCTCACATAATCGATACATAAAAACGTTGTATTTTTCAAGTTGTTCCAACTGGCGTGCCATTGTTTGTTGCAATTGTGCGTGCAAGTTCACGTGAACGCCAATATTGAATAACTGCAGCATGGCTATCTGGGATGTTATAACTTAAATTATTATTTAAGTGGACCGGGTTCAGTAGGATTTCCCGTGATTCTACGATTTTTCTTTCAAACTCATCTTCACAGCGAAAAATATTTTCTGATCTATTCCAGCATACAGAGTGGCTTTGTTGGTCATCATTAGGATTATTTGAAAAAAGAACATGACTGGATAAAGCAGTTGCATGAGATCTTTTGTATGAGATGTCTCTCTTATGCTCTTCTATGCGTTGTTCAATAGATTTGTTAGTTTGACCAAAGTATGGGATATTGCAATCACACCACAATTTATATACTCCAGGGTACTTAAGGTTGTGATGAGTAGGTTTTGGATGGCTGATTAGAGAGCGGATTTTTGGAAGTGTGGTGAAGAAGGTCCTGATATTATATTTTTTAAGGACTTTAGCTATTTTCTTAGAGACTGTGCTAATGTATGGAATAGAGATGCTACCTTTAAAATTAATAGTCTCTGTTGTGCACTGCTTAGGAGGGTTCAGAAGAAGTTTCTTAATTGTTTTTTCAGAGTATCCATTTTGTTTAAAAATAAGAGTGAGGTGATTCATTTCTTTTTGTAGTTCATCTTGTTCATTTAAGAGAGAACGTGCTCTGTGTCCTAAGGTAGATATAATTCCAAGTTTTTGTGGTGGAAAATGATGAGAAAGATTATGCAGATATCTATTGGTATGCGTAGGTTTTCTGTACATAGAGATTTTTAATCTTTCAGAGTATCGTGTAAGCATAACATCCAAAAAAGGTAAAGAGTTATTATTTTCTATATCAGCAGTAAATTTTATATTAGGATGTTGGATGTTTAGATGACGAAGAAAATCTGTGAGAGCTGTGTGCCCGTGATTCCAAATAATGAATATATCATCAACATATCTTTTCCAAACTTTTGGTTTAAATGAGAAGGAAGATATGGCTTTCTTTTCAAAGTCTTCAAGGAAGATGTTAGCTAGCACAGGGGACAAAGGGTTGCCCATTGCCAGGCCTTGTTTTTGTTGGTAAATGGAGTCCTTATATCTGAAGTAACCAGAATGAATGCAATGTTTTAATAAAGTGAACATTTTTTTGGATAATTTATCCTGTAGTAATGTAAGTACCTCGTCCGTAGGAACGTTAGTAAATAAAGATATAATGTCCAAACTAGCTAGAATATCATTATCATCGATGGGAATATCTTTAATATGAGAAACAAAATCTGTGGTGTTTTTGATGAAAGATGAAGATTTATTGGAGAAACACTTGAGGTACTTTGCTAAATATTTTGAAAGTTTATATGTAGGTGAATCAATTCCTTCCACAATTGGGCGAAGAGGGATGTTTTCTTTATGAATTTTTGGAACTCCATAGATGCGTGGGATAAGAGGATGTAGAGAGCGTAATGAGAGCCGAATATTATGAGGAAGTTCACTCGCAGTCTTTAACAAGTTGTTTGTACGGTTTTGTAATTCTCTTGTAGGATCTTCCTGAAGAATTGAATATATTGAACTATCTTCAAGTAATTGAAGCATTTTGTTGTGGTAATCTTCAGAGTTGAGGATGACCGTAGAGTTGCCTTTATCTGCAGGTAAAATAATAATGTTACTGTTCTGTTTTAGATTTTTTAGGGCTTTTCTTTCAGCCACTGAAAAGGTTGTAGTGAACAAATCTTCTCATATGTTAACGGATGCAGAAACGAATATTCTTAGCAAAGGTCTCAATTTTATTCCCTCACCAAAATTTATCCCTAAAGAATCTCTTCTTACAAAAATAGAAAAAGCATGTTCACTCATTCCTAATCATTTGGCGAAACTTCTTCGTATTGAATCGATTTTCATTATAAATAATGCCAAACCTCCAACAGATAATATTTCAGTGGCTGAAAGAAAAGCCCTAAAAAATCTAAAACAGAACAGTAACATTATTATTTTACCTGCAGATAAAGGCAACTCTACGGTCATCCTCAACTCTGAAGATTACCACAACAAAATGCTTCAATTACTTGAAGATAGTTCAATATATTCAATTCTTCAGGAAGATCCTACAAGAGAATTACAAAACCGTACAAACAACTTGTTAAAGACTGCGAGTGAACTTCCTCATAATATTCGGCTCTCATTACGCTCTCTACATCCTCTTATCCCACGCATCTATGGAGTTCCAAAAATTCATAAAGAAAACATCCCTCTTCGCCCAATTGTGGAAGGAATTGATTCACCTACATATAAACTTTCAAAATATTTAGCAAAGTACCTCAAGTGTTTCTCCAATAAATCTTCATCTTTCATCAAAAACACCACAGATTTTGTTTCTCATATTAAAGATATTCCCATCGATGATAATGATATTCTAGCTAGTTTGGACATTATATCTTTATTTACTAACGTTCCTACGGACGAGGTACTTACATTACTACAGGATAAATTATCCAAAAAAATGTTCACTTTATTAAAACATTGCATTCATTCTGGTTACTTCAGATATAAGGACTCCATTTACCAACAAAAACAAGGCCTGGCAATGGGCAACCCTTTGTCCCCTGTGCTAGCTAACATCTTCCTTGAAGACTTTGAAAAGAAAGCCATATCTTCCTTCTCATTTAAACCAAAAGTTTGGAAAAGATATGTTGATGATATATTCATTATTTGGAATCACGGGCACACAGCTCTCACAGATTTTCTTCGTCATCTAAACATCCAACATCCTAATATAAAATTTACTGCTGATATAGAAAATAATAACTCTTTACCTTTTTTGGATGTTATGCTTACACGATACTCTGAAAGATTAAAAATCTCTATGTACAGAAAACCTACGCATACCAATAGATATCTGCATAATCTTTCTCATCATTTTCCACCACAAAAACTTGGAATTATATCTACCTTAGGACACAGAGCACGTTCTCTCTTAAATGAACAAGATGAACTACAAAAAGAAATGAATCACCTCACTCTTATTTTTAAACAAAATGGATACTCTGAAAAAACAATTAAGAAACTTCTTCTGAACCCTCCTAAGCAGTGCACAACAGAGACTATTAATTTTAAAGGTAGCATCTCTATTCCATACATTAGCACAGTCTCTAAGAAAATAGCTAAAGTCCTTAAAAAATATAATATCAGGACCTTCTTCACCACACTTCCAAAAATCCGCTCTCTAATCAGCCATCCAAAACCTACTCATCACAACCTTAAGTACCCTGGAGTATATAAATTGTGGTGTGATTGCAATATCCCATACTTTGGTCAAACTAACAAATCTATTGAACAACGCATAGAAGAGCATAAGAGAGACATCTCATACAAAAGATCTCATGCAACTGCTTTATCCAGTCATGTTCTTTTTTCAAATAATCCTAATGATGACCAACAAAGCCACTCTGTATGCTGGAATAGATCAGAAAATATTTTTCGCTGTGAAGATGAGTTTGAAAGAAAAATCGTAGAATCACGGGAAATCCTACTGAACCCGGTCCACTTAAATAATAATTTAAGTTATAACATCCCAGATAGCCATGCTGCAGTTATTCAATATTGGCGTTCACGTGAACTTGCACGCACAATTGCAACAAACAATGGCACGCCAGTTGGAACAACTTGAAAAATACAACGTTTTTATGTATCGATTATGTGAGGCAATTTGTACCTGTAATTTCCAGTTTGTTTATTTAAATAATTCAATGTTTATTAGTATTCCTTTCCTTTATAAATACCTGAAGAAGGCTGCTATATGCCGAAACTAGTAGTATTTATCATTAAAATCTTTATATGTTATCTCGGTCTTGGAGTCATTAAATCTATTTTTTGAAATGTATAACAACCGAGTAAAAACTAATCGCCACATCTTATATATATATATATATATATATATAGTTTTATATATATCTTACATTTGTAGTGACATGGCTTATAAAAAATATTAAATCTGAAATCAATAATGAAAGTGCTAATACCAAGCTATATTAAACAAAATGACGTTATTAAAAAGTAACTCAATGTTAAAGAACGTACAATGACTACACAGTCTCGGAATATGCAGAGTTATTTCTAGACTAGTATGATCATTTTAAACTGAATGGGCGATTCTGGTTTCAAGGTCGATAAGGTGTTTTTAATATATCGATCTGGTAGAACAGGAATGAAAAAGACCTAGAAGAAGAAGGCCAGTATAAATTGACATAATTTTGATATACTTACTATATCACTACTATATCATAATTTACTATAAGGACTGATCACTTTCGCAACTAAACAAATAAGAAACGACTTTAAAAAAAAAAAAAGATTCAAAAACCAAATTAATAATGAAGTCTAGTGATGCACCGTATACTATGTAAATACAAATTATATTTCGGTTAACATAGTATCCTGTACACAATTTGAAGGTACATTGCAAGATATGACTATATGAATTATATATTTAAAAAAAAAAAAAAAAACCTGGTAGCTAGACCACACAAGTTTTTGTAATGCCTTTTTGGTTCAGTGGTTTCGTCATGCATCACTTGTTGCCAAGGTATTTGCGGTCAAATCCTCTATAAGACAAGTAGACACGTGGAGTTTTTTATCTTTTTTCTAGTAGGGAGCATTTACCGTCTTTTAAGTAGAAGCGGTAGGATTTTGTTAAGCTTACGTTCTTGTGTTCAGGATGTGTAAACTGATCTGACAGCATAATAAGAGCAAAATCAAGTTTATCTCTGATTACTGCTTTGAGGCAATGACATTCCACATTTCCATGATGAGTTAGAATAAGAAAAATTACGGGACAAATCCCCCCCCCCCCCAATGGTCGTGTGCGTGTATGCAGACCTACTTTCATATTCAATTTAAAATTAACATCTTATTCGGTTATTGCTTTCTTATTGATCGCCTGGGCAGCTGTCCGTTTCTGTTTTTAGTAGCAGATGCTTTTTATTACCGTAATGCCACGGCCTGTTGAAAAATCCGACTTTCCAGGAAAGAAAATTCTATCACTCCATATGAGAACCACTTACTTACCATCCGAACAAAACTCGAGTCATTTTTTTGCGAATACACTTCCTGGCTTCTCAATTATAGCCTTGATTAACACACTACACTAATTTCAGTGACTGATTATTTGATGTGATAAAATAAACAATACAAGATTTTAATTTGGATTAGTACTGAACGTTTAGGTTTGTTAAATTAATTAAAATTGTAAACTGTGATAACGTGCACAATATAGTAATGACTGCTATTAAGGGGAATATGCGCCAACAACAACAAAAAATTATCTGAAATAAATCGAAAAAAACAACAAAAAAAAAAAAAACACGCATTCTGTAAATTTTACATCAAAGCGAAACAAAATGAACATTAACAGCTGAATCTAGTCCTATTACAAAAATCACACTACGATATTTTTATTTTCTATTTCTGGGTGAAGTTTTTTTTCCCTTTATTTTTTCGGCATTCTGTTACACAGCAGTGACTTGCATCGATTGTTGGAATCACGGTGGTTCTCTGGTTCTTCCTTTCTTTATACTCCATTACACTTCTACAAGATATACAGCATTGTTCAGCGGAGAGTCAATCTACTTACTAGATTTTCAATAGTGATTTTGTTTTTCCCCAAATATTGCTTTATTGAATTCGTTCAGCATAACTTTTTTCATTCTTCAAATGTTTACATTTTTTCTAAAAAAAAAGCATATTTTTTTACAAAACGGTTTAAAATACATTTTCATGAAAAAAAATGACCGTTTTTTTTTTATTTTTTAAAGTTACGATTTTTACGATTTCACATCAGAATTATATGATACGAAATTCTCTGAAGCGGTATGCATTTCAACGTTTCTAATAATAAAATAGTTACTAAAGCCCAAAGAAAAAACTTATTCAGAAATTTTCTTTTACTGAGAGGGAATATTTAGTCAACGACCATGCATATTTTCTTTTAATATAATTATTTTATTGATTAATATATTATAAATAATAATATTTTTGATAGTATAAGAAATTTGTGTATATGTGTGTGTGTGTGATAGGGCAACTGTACATCCTGACTATCCTGTTCTTAATACCCTCTTTGCTGAGATCATCTCTCTCTCTCTCTTTCAGTCTTGATCTTAACTGTGAGAGGGAAGAGTTTCAGTCTTTTTAAGTGCGGTGCTTGCCAAAATTGTTCTGTTAAAGGAATAATGAATAACTCTGTCTCCTTTTCTCCGTGCCTTACGCGTGTTCACCAAAATCGCTTGAAGTATTGATTAGAAGGAACTTCTGGTTTTCTTTCAAGTAGGAAACCATTAAAGAAGAATAACGTGTCTATGGAGTTGGGCTAACTGCCAAATTGCAATGGACACAGTCGATAACCACGACCCTTTCAATTTATGCTCTTCTACTTTTGAGTTTAGTCGTTCGTTCTATTATTCATTGAAAAGATGGTTGGGCGTAATATTTCACACTGCAACAGTAGGGGGAAAATTGCAATATTACCAATTTGTGCCTGGGAGGAAATATCTAACCATTTGAAACCGCCGTAATTTATTCAGTCAAGGATCGCCAAGATCGATTCACTGAAAGTACGAAATGCATTTGAACTATGACCTCGTCACACGAAGGGAACGAACTTTACAAGCGCTTGCTCTTTCGTATTAGCGAACGTTATTTCGGAATCTCATTGAATTGGGCCCTGCACTGCTGTGGTGCTTGTTAATCGAGGGCATTTCAGGTCGTTACGGTGGCTGACGGGCTCCATCGCAAATCGCAGCTTTCTATTTCTGACAGTTTTACGGAGCGTCCTCGCTCTTCATTGAGAGATATGCATCACTGCCACTTCAGTTTTGCTCGTGTCACTTTTCCGGTGTTTTGATAGTTACAACACCCTTTCCTTCCTTTATTTATTTTGTTTTCTCTTTCCAGATGGCGTTGAACCCCCCTCCCTTGTCTACATTGTTTATGTATTTCAAGATTGGAAACCATAATATATGTAAAATCGTTTTGCAAAACAAATAAAAATAAATAAATAAACAGTTCTGGTATTAAGCCTTTTTTTAATTTATTTTTTTATTAACGGGTGGAAAATCTTCTAGAAAAACTTAATAAAATATTAATTTATGGATATCTTTAAGGAATTAATGAAATCTATCATATTAAAGTGGCAACTGCCAAGTTTTTATGATTCCTTCAGGCGCACATGTCAAAATTTCAGATATCACTATTTCTTTCGTTATCGTTTGCAGCTAGAAAAAAAAAGAAAAAGAAAACGCTATTGGGAATTTAAAGCGACATAGGCAGATTATTCACGTTGTGGCAAGGGAGCGTAGCATTCTGGTAATCAAAAAGTACACTGGTGTGCTTTTGAACAGTCGATTTTAAACTCTTCGTTCGTTTTATATCTATAGAAATAACTAATGGTAACATTCATACACATATCGACACTTAGGGAGAAAAAAAAAAACCTTACTGAATTTGACATCAATCTTAAACCTTGGAGATAGTTAATGACACTATAAAAGCTCACTTTACTACCACACATCTTCCGCGTGAAACTATTTCCAAACACTGATACTCTAGTAATTGCGAGGTTTATAACTTGTTTTTATTGGGTCATAATTTTCGTACTGATTGCGTGAATTCATGGGAACCGAAATGGGAAGAACAATAATACGTCGGTTTTGAGGTTATGGCTACCACAGGTATGCATTAGTCTCATCATACAGATAATAATAAAATCCTTGCATGAATTTAGCAGCGTATGTATTAGTCGGAGAAGATCTTGTTTTCTCTTTAACCAGGCCTTGCATTGTTTCTATATAGCATTTGAACACATACACACACACACACGCGCGCACACACACACACACACACACACACACACACACACACACACACACACACACACACACACACACACACACACACACACACACACACACACACACACACACACACACACACACACACACACACACACACACACACACATAATATTCATCAAAGCTTGATTTGAATTCGAGTCCTACCCAAGGGCCTATGAGTTGTGGAAATACTTTCTGAAAATGAAAGCTGTGCCGAACAAAGCGGCCTTTTGCAGCTGCCCAAACCAAGTAATTTTATAAACTTGGTTTTTTTACTCCTTCTCCCAAGTAAGCAAAACAGTTAAGTTTGCGCCTGAACGTAGTTCAAGTCTAAAGGTAGTGCAACACTAGGGCAACTCATTGTAAAGGTGTATAAAGCTTTGGAGACCTCAACAAAGGTTGAAACCGGCCTGGGTAGTGACCTCACCCATAATGGATTGCAGTATACATCTCTTAGTGAGATGTGTTTTACATTATGGGAAATACTAGGAATAGTGATCAGAGCTTTACCCACCTTTACAGCGAGTTGCCCTGGTGTTGCACTACCTTTAGACTTCAACTACGTTCAGGCGCAAACTTAACTGTTTTGCTTACTTGGGAGAAGGAGTAAATAAACCAAGTTTATAAATTACTTGGTATCCTTAATATATATTATCCTATATATATATATATACACGAATTGAACCTGAATGAATCGACCGTGAGATGCGGTGATTAATACCCTTGGAGGGTAATGGATGGCAATGCTGTTACCCTCCTGCCATGATCAGAGCTTTAATAGCTCAATAACACCTTATCCCTACACTGTCCTCTACAGATAACGGGGAAGATGAAAAGCATTCTTGCTTCGCCCCTTTAAGCCAGTCCCTTTAAGCCCCTTTAAGCCAGTGTATATATATATATATATATATATATATATATATATATATATATATATATATATATATAATATACAATATTGATGATTTTACCTCCGTAATCCACCCCCCCTCTGGCATGAGCTATTTTGCAACACAACACTGCTCTGGAAACTTGTGTGTATCGCCATCGCCGCCGATTTCATATGCATAAAACAATAATGGCGAAACAAACGCCCTCTGCGGTAAAGCGAAATTGTTAAAAATGATTAAAATATAAATTTATGCAACTTCAATATACTATATATATTTTGCATTTTTTCCCTTATTTTTTCGATAACAATAAAGAAATTACTTACCAGATTTATTTTTATATTTTCTGCAATCGTCTGATACAGTCGATCCCAGAAAATCTTGTATTGCTTGAAATTGAGAAAGAAACGACGATGTTGTTAATGGTTCGTGTATGTGTTTTGGCAGTTTCGTCTCCACTTTGCGGGAGAAAAATCATCAATGTCTAGGACAGAGAGAGAAGAGAGAGATAGAGATTTCACCTTCATATGAGATTGCGTAACTGTTTCAACTGAAAAGCACTCAAGTTTTCTCACGTCCTAGACGTGATTCAGACCTTGTCTTTTCGAACCAAGGGCAAATGTTGTGTCGTCCTCGCGACTCAGGCAGAAAATGTGCGGTCGATTTGATGAGCAACTAAGTTCTCGAAGAAATTAAGCTGTAAGAAATATATATGGAAAGCATATAGGTCTATAAATTAGCACCTAATTACGATTGATTTAACAAACAACTAGGGTTAACTAAATTAGCGTAAAGCTAAACTTGAATTAAAAGTAGTTCGCAATGCTAAAATTAATCCTAAAAGCTTTAATATATGTATATGGGAGAAAAGGAGTAAGGATAATAAAAACGAATTACATGTAACCAGATTCTTTGGAATTTTCAATAATTCCGAATGAATCTGATGTGAAAGTATGGGATGGAGGAAAGAAGTAAATACTGTATTTTGTAAACGTTGGTTATTCAAATATTAATATCCTTCCCTGAAGGAAGTTGCATGAGTCTGCTGTAACGAAAGGTCATATGGTGTACCAGCAGAGCGTTTTTAGATCCTCATCACGTTTCACCAGTAAAGGAATGTGGTTGATATTCATTACTCGTTATGACCAAATAACTGCTTAGAGCGATTTTACTGAATACAAGTTTTGGGATGCTTTTTTTTTTTTTGTCAGATATTTTGAAACTCTTAACCTCACGAAATGCAAATACTATTGATGTAGTTTGTTGCACCCTTCTTTTCAGAGCTTTATGTGGTTCATTGAGGTCGTTTTATTCCATTTAGGAAGCACGGGTGTGTAATGGCCTTCAAAGGGCTAAATGTTCGAATAACGAACTTATCTCCAATGGCACTTAATAAGAAACTTAAGTATCCTTTGGACAATTTTTATTTTTCCATCTGTGGATGCTTGCATTCGAAGAAAATGATTAAAATGTCAAAAATAAATGAAAAAAATTTTTTTAACGAATTGCATGTAAACTTATGTTTTTATTGCTAATATTCCAGTAATAATACAGCAACATTTTTCTTGATGTAATACTTCGTTAAAGACAGCCACAGACATTAAACGTCTTTTTGTTACCAAAAATTATCACCCGATATGTTGTAGTAAGAAGATTGAAGAGAAGCAGTGGAATTAATGAAATGTTTTTTTTAAAACATCGCTTTAATCATATTTTTCCGTAATTGATACCAAAAAACGTATAAATCACAGGAGAAACGGTCACCCTCGCATGAGAATCTGTACGAGAACTTGGGTGAGGAACCTCGTTGTTAATATTCGTGTAATTTAGTCTTATATAATCGAAGTTTTTTTTTAGCTCCCTGTTCCTATTTTCCTTTTGCGTGTTAGGCTCAGTAGCCTGTCACGGCCAAGCTACTTAGAAACGTAATAGGACTGGTAATCTTACTGCATAGTGTATTATGGCTATCCATTCCATATGTTCTTCTGGCCGGTTTTGCGGAATGAAAAAACCCTGTACCTCCGTATGAGATCGGCTAACTCACCTTCAATTGGAAAGCCCCGATAAAGGTTCTTCGTGTGCTAGACGGGATTCGAACCCAGGTGCCTTTCCAACCAAAGTGCATCAAGTGGAGGCTGCAGGTTTTAGGTTATGCTTGAAAATTAAGATAACATTAGAAATGTGAAAAAAAAAAACTATCGAAACTCAAGAAACAAATCACTCTACAAGAAGCTTCACTTGTAAGCTAAACGTTCACTGTAATGCTAATATTTTATCATTACCTAGGTGAATTTCCTTTCTTACAGGAACATGATTCATTATTATTGCTTTTAAGAGGAAAACCGTATTCCCCCCCCTTTTAAATTAATAACAGTTAAAAAGTAATCGAAAAGTTAATTTTAGTTTAAAATGATGTTCTTATCATTCATCATTCGTGAAATGGTCTTTCATTACTCCCTTAACGATGTTAAAGTGGCTGAAAATGACTACATTGAATTACGAAACAGCTAATTTGTGTATCCTTGTACCGCACGAGCGGTGTAGGAATAATGTTTCTTTCTCACGAATTATGTGATAAAACAGCAACGATGAAATATTGATTACAGTTCATGGATGATGCGTCCATTTGGTAGATGGGAAGTTAAACGATAATGTTTGCAAGCCATTGTTTGATTTGCATGTGCATCTACTCCAAGTCACTTTTCTAGTACACATTGTGTAATAGAAAAGTGATAGAAAATTTAATACCATTTTTTGGATTACAGTATTGGTTAATAATAATGTTACTCATATAATTCATAGAGCTAATAATAGCATGTTTTACTGTAATATACAATTTCCTGCATTCCACCGACGACCTACGTAAATAATAATTATTATGACTTTCTCATTTTTGAATACGGTTTAAGTTAATATTTGTACAAACATCTTCCAGTATCCGCAAGATAGGTTGGATTTCCAACTACTCATAGGAACAGAACTTTTGTGCATCAAGTTCTATCGCAGGAGTTCCCAAATAGAGGAACGCGAAACTGTTATTGCTTTTAGGATAAGTCATCTCCAAAACAAAATTTATTACATATCAAATAACACAAGAAGTGAATACCTTGGTATTAATAGTAGAGTTGAAATACTAATCTATAAGCAAACACCCAAAAAAAAGAAAAAAATCTCAATTTGGTGGGGAAGGTGAACTTAGGAGGAAGTTGATTCTGTTGTCTGGAGAATTAAAGTTTTTCTTGGTACGGCCTCCCATCGCAGACAGGCAAAGATCCCTGAGGCCAATGTGCACTTCGAACTCAGTAGGCAGTGAGAACCACTTTTGTATATATTTTGCTAAGAAGATCGTATGAACACAGGCTGATTTTCTGTTGATACTGGGAAATTGGAATGCAAAAGTGGGAGGAAGGGGAGGGGAAACGCAGCACCACTGGAGAATTTTATTTAGGATTGAGGAATGAAGCAGGAGAAAGGTTGTTAGTTTTATGCCGAGAACAATCTTTATTCTATTTTTTTATGTGACCTCCACTCCCAAAAGATTGTAAATTTACAGAACATTAGTACCCAGGTCGGATAAGGATTTTTTTTTCTATTGTTAATCTCATATTTTTGTACATAACCTGGAACCCTGCTCTAGAGACAAACATGGAACGTTTTCCAATTTACTTCAGGCCTACAATAAGCAGGGAAGTGGTTTCACACCGAGAGATGAAATTCATCTCCCACCTAAAGGCAGTTACAAACATCCATACACGTGGATTTCACCAAACGGGGAATGAAGAAATCAGATTATATTGTTAGTAACAAAAGGTGGTGAAGAAAACACTTCCTGGGGAAGACTGTAACAGTCATGAATTACTGATTGCTGATCAAGCATGTTTTAGGAGATCTAGAAGAACTAGAAACCATGTTGAGATCATAAGAGAATTTCAAAAGGAAGTATTCATCTGTTTTACTGATTATAAGAAAGTATTTGACTGCGTTGATCATAATAAACTTTGGAATGTTACGAGAGCAATAGGAATTCTTAGCGTCTAATTCTCTGAAATCAGAGAATTATACGACAATCAAGAAGCTTTAGTAAAACAGTGACGTACTGGTATATATTGTCGCTCTATCCTTTTAATATTTATGTTGAGGATGTTATGAGAATGGCAGACTTCAATAAATACCAACCAGAAAGATTGCAGAAAAAGAAATAATTTAAGATATATAGATGATACACTCTCAGTGCAAAGTTTTTTTTGTAAGGTCTTCCCTTATGGGTAGCATTGATATTGTAGTTTGGCAAGGATTTTTCAGTTGTTTGTTATAGTACGTTCACTGCGAGTATAGTGGAATATACCGTAACTGAATTTTCACTATATTAATTATCAGGACTCGACAAATTAAGTAAAATTTACTCGCCATGGACAAAAAAAAAAAAAAAAAAGGAGTCGCTCAAGATCCCCCCCCAACGTTTTTTAACTATGTTCTATGTGGTCCAATAGTTACATAAAGTGATTACTAATACTGAATCATTGGTTTTGGAGAAAATTTTTCTTATATCAAAACTATTCCATAAGGAGGAGAGGTCAATAAATAATAACAGATAAGAAAAAAAAAACACTAATATTTTGGAAAATATAATTCGTTACATCCATTTTTGTTACTATCATAGCCCTTTATATTAGACATTATTCTGTTTTCTATTAAAATTAAAAAAAATTTTGGTTTATTTATTTTTTATTAAATAAAAAAACTATTATATTTTGGTGGCTGTAGTTACTCGCCATGGGAGAGTGAGCGAGTTGTCGCTTTGTTAATTATATTCAAGATGATGCCGGCAAAGGTTGGTCGATTGGTAGAGCCTCTGCTACTAATGGCTCAATTAAGTAAGTTTGAGAGCGGTTAGTAGTTGGAAGGAGACCGATCGTTCGATGCTATTGGCACACTCTCCCTCGATGAGTCTTTGGACTCCCTGGAAGTGTCAAATAATAATAATAAAAGACACCATGCGTGTCTTTTTCCTAATGGCTTGTACTTGAAGGCTTGTTTTGGTAATCTTTCTGTTTTCATTCTTTGAACGTGTTCCATCCATTTATGTTTATATTTTTTAATTTTTTCTATTACTGGTTCTTGGTTTAATTCTTTCATAATATCTTCGTTTCTTTTGTGATCAGATAGAGTATACTTTGCAGTTTTTATCATAAACTTCATTTCTGCTGTTAATCTTTATTTGTCTTTTCGTGTTATTGTCCAGATTTCGCTTCCATACATTAAGACTGGTAGGGCTAATGTATTGTATACTTTACAATACATTAGCCCTACCAATGTATTGTATTGTATACTTATATTATATATAATGTATTGTATACTTTAGCCTGGTTTGTTTTTGAACTAGGTTTGGTTTAAATATAGAGTTAATTCTATCTATCCCAATGGCTTTAACAGGCCTTTAAGGCCCACAACCCTCCGAGCATGCTTGGATTTCGTAACCGAAATACGAGGATAGAATGGTCACTCCTATGCCTCAAGGTATTCTTGGCTGTATCCCTGTGTGTTCACGGGGCCGGTTTGCCTGCTTGCGGGATGAAAAACACCAGATAAACTGGCGGAAAAAACCCTACTGCCCGCGCCCAAGACCGGTTAACTTGGCTATGGCTGAGGAAGATCCTTCAGCTCCTCACGTCTCCGACGGGAATCGAACCTAGGACACTCCTTCCCCAGGCATATGGTTGCGAAGCGCAAAGCCGCTAGGCTAACCGCGCGGACTATAGAGTTAATTACACCTGCTATTTTTAAATATTTTGCAATTTTTACGTTTATATCTTTTTAATTTTCATATGTGATCGTACATCCTAGGTAATTAAATGAATTCACCTGTTCTAAGATCTTGTTATCTATTACTATTTTAGTTCTTGCTGAATCTTGTCCTTTAAAGGCCATAGTTTTTGATTTTTCTGTTGATATTATCATACCATAATCTTTGGATATCTCATTTAGATCTAAAATAGCTTTCTGTAAATTATCTTCAGAATTTTTAATTATTATTTGGTCGTCGGCAAAGAGGAGAGTGTTTAAGTTTACTGTAGGAGAAAGTTTAATTCCTTGATGTTAATTTTTATTCCATTTTATTATTTTTTCATTTAAGTAGATATTAAAAAGAGTTGCTGAGAGTGGACATCCCTGTCGGACCCCTTGGTTTATCTCTCTCGTATATGATAGCTGGTAATTTAATCTTATTTGTATTTGATTATTTTCATATATACTTGTGATAGCTTTTAGGATATTATTTGGTATTTGTCTTTCTTTTAATATGTTAAATAATATGTTTCTTTTAACTTTGTCAGATGCTTTTTCAAAGTCAATAAATGCAATGTGTGTTTCTAAATTGTATTCTCTTCTTTTCTCTATTATTAATTTTAGGCAAAAGGCCTGGTCTATACATGATCGTCCTTTTCTAAATCCATTCTGTACTTCTAAAATAAAGTTTTCGGAATATTTCATTAGTTTGCTGTTTAAGATTCTGCTACATATTTTGTAACAGGAATTTAGTATACCGATTCCTCTATAGTTTTTAGGATCATCTCTATTATCTTTTTTAAAGATAGGAATCACAATTGCTTTTTTCCATTCTATTGGGGGGATACTAGTTGAGTAAATTTTATTTAAAATTAATAAGAGTCTTTCTTTGAATCTTGTTCCTGCGTATTTATATAGTTCTGAACCTAGCTTATCTTCTCCAGATGATTTTCCGTTTCTTGTTTCTTTCAGGCTGATTTCTAATTCTTCTTTAGTTATTTCCTTTTCATTTTCGTTAATTGTTTGCCAGTTTTCCTTTTTTAAAATATTTGTCTGTCCACAGTTCTCTGTAGTAATTTAGAAATTCTTCTAATTTCAATTCAGTGTTTAATTTTGTGTTTTCTTTGGTATCTGCATTTAAATGTTTCAAAATCTTATATACATTGGGTCTTATTTTATATAAATCATGTTCTAAATTAGAAACAAATTTATTCCATGATTCTTTGTCTTTTTCTGACTTCTCTTTTAGCTATGGCTCATATTCTTTTATATTCTATTTCATCTTCTAATCTTTTACTGCTTAACCATTTGTGATAGGCTTCTTTTTTCTTTTTGATTATTTCTTTGATTGTATCATCCCAGATCTTCAGTTTTTTTCTTTTCTTGAATGTTTTGGTCTTTCCTAAGCTTTCAATTGCAGCTGCATTTAGTATCGTTTTTATATTAAGCCATTCTATTTCTGTTTCTTCATTTTGTTTTATTTTATCTAGATATTGGTTAATTCTTTGTTCATATAGCCATTGTATATTTGTGTCATTCATATTTATGGTAAATTTTCATTTTCAAAATTTCGGAATCTGAGGCTGATTAGATGAAATTGTAATTCAGCAGAAGTATATTTTTTATTTGTGGCATTTCTTTATTGCTTAGAATGGATGCATATTGCTGTACTAAAAATAATAGTAGCAGGTGACTAAGGTTCCTTCTGAAATAGTGTTTGTATTTTTAATATCAGAAAGCAGAAAATATCATCCTAATGAATCCCTACTAAGCACGCTCTGAGTTCATTTCAAAAAATTGATTTCATTGATGCCTAAGGTTTGAAAATATTTTCAAAAAGAGTATTATTATTATCATCATCATCAGACCTCCACGGAGTCAAGGACTTATCGAGGAAGTCATGCATCACCTGCCTTACCTTCTCTTAAACTCATTCATATTAGATGTACTCACCACTTCAACAGGTAAACTGTTCCATTCACCCACTACCCTATGAGAAAGAAATCTAGTTCTCACCCTTTTTCTTAACCGCACACAAACTTAACTTCCACAGGTGCTTCCCCTTGTCCTCTCCTCACCTTCCATATAACGAAATATTTCATAAACCGATGTCCTATAACACCCTTTCCGAAGTTTACATGCCTCTACACATTACCCCTCTTTCTCTTGTCTATCAGTGTCTGCAGTCCTCATACTTTCAATCTGTTCTTATAATCTATATTTCATAATCCCTATATCATTTTGTAGCCCTTCTATCAACCTCTCCACAGCATCTTCATACCCTTGGAACCCAAGAAACCGAACGCCAGTTGCAGTTAGATCAAGGCCTTGTAAAGAAGCAAAATGGATTTTTTATTTTTACATGTTAATGTACTTTTCAGCATCGCAATTATCCTCTGAGATGTATTTTCAACTTTTGCTACGTGACCCCTATCTGCGTATCATCAGCAAACAATCAAATATTACCTTTATGTTTTTTGCAATACCATTAATGCATAGATTGCACAATGGTCTAAGAACTGGTCCCAGGGGTATACTACAAATCTGGCTTCCTATCCTCAGCTACTCGCTTATCGAAGTTTATATTCAAATAAACATTGCTATATATATATATACATAGCAAAGCCCAACAGTATTATCCAACTCAGCCGTAACATTATTACAAAATATAAGCAAATTACTAAGACATGACTTCCCTTTAGTAATCTCAGTGCTGCTCCTTACAAACTATAGCTCGTCTGTCAACCTATTTCTGCATGGGAATTCTTACCAACTTCTCTAAAATCTTCGCAACTACTCCAGAGATGCTGATAGGTTGATAGTTCTACATGTTTTTACCTTTCCCCCCCTTGTACATTGGAATTATCCTACATTCTTTCCATTCCTGTAGGATCTGAGACACAAATTACACAAACATGTCAAGGGCCCAGCCAGTTCCCTTTAGCATGCATGATGATATTCCATCTGTCCTATTGTCGAATTTTTATTCAGGCTGTTCAAGAACCTCATGTACCTCTGTCTCTTCAACCAGTGTATTGATTTCTCGGTGCATCATGTAATTTGAATTACATGATGCACTGAGAAATTGCCGTATTGATAGAACTTGACGAAGTGGGTACTCGTTATTTGAACAATCGCGTCTCTTTCCGATGCATTCACTAAAGATATTCTTCCACATTCAGTCTTTCGTTTACTTGCAACATAAGGATAAAGTTCTTTTGGGTTGCTTTTAGCTTCTACAGCCAGTTTCTTTCATAATCCGATTTAGCTTTTCGTACAATACTCATAATTTTTCTGCACTGTTTTATTTCGTAATTCTTTTCATCCTTATTGTTACTCTATTCTTTCTAGATCATCTTTTTCTTATGAATCCCTTGCTTAATAAGGTTGCAAATCGGTTTTACTCCCATCTTATTTGTTCTTCTAACTGCAGATATACATGCATATACTGTATCGTTTAAGCATCTCTACATGCTTCATGTTTTCTGATTTTCTCATTCAGTAACCGATACCATTGGACTGAATATAAAATTCTCGAGTTTGTCATAATTTTCAGCTTTGTAGTTCAGTATATACCCTTTCCTAATTGGAACATCCATATACTTAGCTACTTCCCACGTCAGTGCAACATGATCGCTATCGGCAAAACAGTCACATCCTTAACTGAGACTCCTTCCGACGCTGTGATCAAATCAAACTCTTTGACCTCGAGTTACTTCTTTCATATGTTGCTTGAAAGTCATGAGTTTTCTCTGCTACCTAATTAATGTTCGGATAATTTACGTCACCCACGAGGATTACCCGTTTAGTATACATATCAGGGTTATTTGGCGATGCATTTCATTGTCCTAGTCAACTGAACCACCAGGTCTGTAGCAATATCTAACTACATATTTCATCCTATTAGCCCCCATTTTATGCCAGATAACTCACTGCTATGTTGAACATTATTGCTATTATTGCTTTCATGATTTTCTGTCCTAACTCGACTTAAATTATCTGATACCTGTCCTTCCTAAAAAACAGTATGCCCTTTACTATCGATTCCTGCCATCACATCTGACTCTGAAAGCTGGGTTTCACTAATGCCAACAATCGCAGGCCACAACGTATTCACCAAGGTAACAAACTCAACTATCAAGAAGAAGAAGAATGAAATCAGTGAAATTAATGAAAATAGAGAAATAACCACAGTCATCACCAGACTAAGGATGGAACAGTTTAAAGGCATGAAAATTCAGCTAGACGGTAGTAGGAGCTATGAAACATGCAAAAACTGTCCAGGAGTTGAACTAACACCTGCCCATATTTATTCTTGTCCAGCAATTGCTGCTGCTCTACATAAAATTGACCATAACCCTAGAGAAAAGCTCTACTCCACCAAAGTTCAACAGATTGCCAAAGCAGTTCTACAGATCCACGGTCATATCTAGAAGCTCTTCAATGGACTCGACAACAACGAACTCAACCCTTTTCTTGATGCTCGTAGTATTTGTGTATATATATATATATATATATTTATTTTATTTTATTTTATTTATTTTATTTTATTTATTTATTTTTTTTTTTCCCATGTTTTCTTTCCAGTTTGGATTTTGTTGAGACTTGAAAGTAACATGTGTTTTCCCTATAGGTATCCTAGTGGTGGGACTGTCACCTTAAAGCAACTAGGCTTGCCTTTTTTTTAGTTGATAGTGGAAACTACAGTTTGAGAGGAAGGAGTCACTCCCCCTCTCCCTAGAATTGCTCTAATAGCATTGGGAGGGGGGGGGGGGAGTAAGAAGTAAGAGAGAGAGTAGAGGAAAGAAGAGTAGAAGACCAGTCTACAGATAATGATATACCAAGTGTATATTGTAGGAAGTAAAATCAGGTCTATCTCGGGTTTGCCATGCCCGTACTGGCCAACACCCGATATCCTAAACAAATAATAAACTATAAACCAATTGGAACAGAAGGCCGGGTAGACCTTCCTTCCACCACCCACACACACACACCCACACACTCAAAGTCCGAACCCAAAGCATATATTTCCACCTCTTCATTAGATGGATAACCATGTTGATTAACATCTATATCATTATCACGTTTGCATACCATAGCTGAACATATGTGCGCACACACACACACACACACACTGTTCATCCTACGATGACCAAGTTTCTCTACTCTTTGCATTAGGTCTCATCCTAGTGAATAATTTCCCCGGCTCTTGATTTCATTCAGGTATAGACCATCCCTCTTATACAAGTTATTTCTACCGTACTTACTCCATACATCTAAAAACTCGCATCCATTTCTTCTACTAGTCTGCGCATGGAATTATTTGCTATCATATCTCGGTAATAGGTCTCTTGCTTCTAACAATCCTTTCATATCCTCTCACTGTATTTATCAGTACTTAAATCATTTCTTTCTACGTACACTACTATCTCTTTTATTTTCTGTCTTTAGATTACATCCTGCACATTTTTAATTTTTGATCCCAATTATAACCAGATAAGATTCGTTGTTTTCTATAAAAAAAACATTGAGCAAGCGAAATTGTAAGACTTCAAATATATTAGGAGAAAAGCACTCGAATATAAATAATTCCTAACAAATTTGGATAGAATTGTGGTGCCTATCCTGATCCAGGCTGATTTCAAGTGCTTATTATTTATCAGATGTAAAAATTGTGAGCAGTGTAATTCTAATTTAACTCTAATCAATCTTTCCATGAATGGAATAATTTAACTTGTGCGATCACAAAATTTATGAAAATATTTAAAAAGTTTCCTCTGTCAAACAATTTGTTAATAAAAATATTTTTATTCCGACTGGATTTGGAGGATATTATCTTTACTTCTGCTGTTATTTCATTTTTCAATGCAATATTTTCACTACTCTGTGTTTGGCATATTAGAAAACATTTGCCAGAGTTCAAGCAGGATCTTTTTCGATTCTGTTCCGTGTCTTACAAGAGTATTGCGTGTTCAAAATCGTTTTATTGGTTAGATTTACGGTCGGAGCAACTAACAAATTCGTTTGATACGAGAGAGTGATTTTTTAATAATTTGATACCGAAGGACGTTAGGGTTCGCAATCACATGTCGCTGTGAACAGGTCCCAAGGCTGGCTGTGTTCCTGTAAACGACCACATGCACGAAACCTGCGTATATATGACAGAAATATTAATGTATAGAACAGGTTTGAGGCGAAAGGAGAGAAAAAGTAAATAGAAAATAAACCTTGTAGTTGAATGTGAGTCAGGGTCGTGGGACTGCGTGGAAGATTTGGAAGGGTTCTACACAATGCATTCTGATTGTATGTTACGTTGTTGACCGAATTATTAACGATTGCTGTAAATCGAGTGGTTGTTCCTGCGTGTCGGAGGTTATTATCAGTTTCTCCCTCTTGTGCACCTGGATGCGTTCTTCTAAACTGAGCCCAATACCATCACGTGTTCGGGACGGCTTGTTATGAATTCGCAACAGTTGCGAGGAACAACAGGGAGGAAACCTAGATGTTGATAATATACAGTAATAAAATGATTCATATCTTTAGGGGGGATGGAGAACTATTTCGAAACGAAAAAACTTTAATTTTAACAAAGGGAAGTTATTCATTCTTGATTAAAAAATGAGATATTGTTACCAACTTCAAACAACTGCTGTAAAAGTGTGCTACATTCAATTCTAATAGTTCTAGGTTTTCAAAAACTGATCTTTATGACCTGAATTGTTCCAGTATCAAACAGGCTTAGCATGCTTATTCTTTGTAATAATCATAAAGATAATTTATTGGATTATTTTGATCTCCAAACAATTCATAATTGTCTTTGATAGCAAAAGCGTGATGTAAAAGGATTATTCAGCATTGCACAATTCCTAATAGAAATGCATAAAACTGCAGTATGATATCTCGTGATGAAGCAAGATATTCGATTGATGTCACGTTCAGAAAAACTGGAAAAAACTCAAATATTATTGATTTATGTGAGAAGAGCGAAGTGATGGGATTGCTTTTCAAACAACCTAGTTTTCTCTTTAAAAAAAAATCCAAATTAGTACAGTGATAAACGCTGGAGTTAGCATGCGGTTTTTGAATCCAGTGTTTCGTGCTTAGAAGATTTTTTATGTTCAGAAGTTAATTGCAGTTGTGTTTGTGAAAGGATTAATTATTTGGAAGGGGAATAAGGTCGACATAAAAATCTCTTTCTAAACTTGCAACATGCTATTCAAGTCTGGTGATGCGAATGACAAACTCGACCCATTTCAGCGATTGCCAGTAATAACACATTTTTTTAAGAAAGAATATCGAAATTGTCATCAGTAACAGAAGTACTTGGAAAGTTCCACACTGAATGAAGAATCACTCGTCAGCAGTGTGTAATAAAAAACAAGTTTGTGGATTCTTATGTGTGTCGACCGGATGTGGGAAATGGTGTGACTTAACAAGTTCATTATCTAACTTTTGGGAACATCATTATTGGATAATGAGATTTTAAGCGAGGGGAATAGATGCTAGTAAGTCATTATGTAATCATTAATTAATTGTTCTAACGTCAGGGAATACTTAAGAGATGCTCGCGCGACTCGTGGAAGTTCAATGGGAACGCACTGTGCCTTCGAAATCAGGTACCCTTGTTAAATACACTAAGTAGGTTATTGGAATGACGGATCTGATTTCCTATATAATGTACGTGCCAGTACTGTGTGTCCTTATCACATGATTCGTACTCACACAGAGATGATGAAAATTCGTGGCAAGCCACCTGCTTGTCTTTGAGGAATTTCGGGGGGGGGATAAGTTTCTCCCTGAAGAAAGTGTCACAAACTATCATAGTATTTAAATATATTTTTGGCACAAATTTACTGTATTTTATATATGTAAGCCTAGTTCAGTCTTTTAATTTCTATCTGATGAAACAGGTTTCCTTGCTTTATCAGTTGGTGCTAATTTAGAATTAAGAAAAGGAAAAAAAAGAAAGAAAAAAAACTCAGCTATCGCGCCATGAGCAACCTGCCGTTTGTGGAGATGAGATAAGCGTCCTCTCTGATTAAAAAAAGGAGAGGACTCATTTAATGGTGCTGAAAGGGCTTAATATGTAATTTAATTCAAAGCACTAACTTCTGCCTTGCCATTTCAATGAAGACGCTACACATTATGCGGTAATGAAACTTTTAACACAGATTCTGTCTTGGAGTGGAATGCAAACCTTTGTTCAAACAAGGTGATTAAATTATGTTATGAAAAGAGACCGCATTTTAAATGAAGGAGAGAGGATATTGTTCTTCTGCAGTTCATAAATATTAAACAGTTTGTACGAGTCGCAAACTCGGTCCACTTTAATGGAATGCGTAGAGAGTGGTAATCTTCACTGACAGCGATAGGAAGTAATGTTTTTCGACGTTCGACGTGAACGTCTTTCAGACTGGTAGCGCCCTTAATGTTCGTGTAGTTTTTCATCGTGAACATTCGTTGAATATACGCCTTGAGTAGCATTCCGACTGCAACGAATGCAAGGTCCAATTGGAATTATTTAGGTGGGAATATATACTATTAAACAATAATAAAATTAAAAAGAAAAATGTATTAATTAATTATACTTTTACAAAAAGTAAAATTTTCTCTTCGAATTATAAAGAATTTTTTCTTGCTTTTGGTTCAGCAAAATCTTCCAAAATTTTATCACATTTGAAATTTATGTTCTTTTCTTCACCTCCCCTCTCTTCATTGATGATGATCCCGAAGAAATTTTATTCAAGGAAATTTATTTTTTAATACCTTATAGGTGTAAGGTGTACATGTTACTTGTATACGTGAGCAGAGGAGACTGAATAGTCATCGACTGGATTTATTTAATCTTATATGGATGCCATTAATATCGATATGTTTTTTTCCCACTTTTCAATCTTTATAATTTAGTAAACACATGTATATTGCATGAATATTCATGCGGTCTTATTATATGAATATTGCTGTTAAACTACCTATCAGACAGAACATTTAAAGAGGTGTCGAATTTGTAGCAACGTATCCCTGTTAAACAGGAATGATAATTAAGATAACAAATGAAGCCACCGTCATTCATGATTTTAAAGTTGCTTCTCTCTGGCATGGTAATTGTTAATGAGCACTTCTGACTGCAGTGCTGTATAGCTTCATGTGTTCTAGAAATAATAACGTTTAGCTGATGGCACATATACACGACATTTCAGTTTTTCAATATTATGCTTAAATAATTGTTCACTTGTTATTAATGCTATTACCGGTCTTGTCATATGCCTTTTTAGTAATTCTAATTTCTGAAGTCTCCTGAACGAAACGGGAAAGAAACGTTGATGTTGGTATTTATGGATGTTAATTAATTATGCACTACATAATTTGATCTCACACTTTAAGAAACCAAATAGGCAAAACGTTTGTTTCGGTAGCCTTACTTTTATCGACCTGTCCATTCGAACATGAGTTCGAATCCTGCTATGGCATGAATGTTTGGGAATGTTTTTTTAGGTGATGATTTTCATCGCTCGGTGTAAGGCCACCACCACTTTGTTTATTGTATAGTTTATTTAGTTTCCAGACACTAAACATGATTTGATGTCTGAGCAGAATTTATGGCTCTGACGTTTGGCAATATTATTAAAGGGCGTAGCAGTTCACGTAGGTGTGCTTAAGGGCCAAAGCTGTATATCTGAGGGGAGACCTCCACATAGCCTTTAAAGGAATGCGGAGAACCGACCAGGGCTTCTGACCTAATGTCCAATCCTCACCTTCTCGTGGTGCACCCTGCTGGGTATCTATCTGGACACTGAACGAACGAGGATGGGCTGGCAATTTGGGATTTAGCCGACCAAATTGTATTCTTATTGGTTAAACCAAAATAAAAAATGATGGTACAACATGACAAAATTTCATGCCGGCTGGGGCGTCGCCCGGTAAAACAAGGCCCCCGTTGTTTTCGCCAGGGAACCAGGGCGAACAGCGAAAAGTCAGCTACTGGAACAAATCTGAAAACAAACCCCAACTCAACATCACCCCGAGTTAAAGATCGGTACTATCAACGTAAGAAGCCTGAATGGCAAAGAAATGGAGCTAGCTGAGGAATTAGATAAGTACCAGATCGACATAATAGGGGTGACTGAAACAAAAAAGACCAAAACTAGTGAGATCTTTCTGAGCAATAAATACAAAACGTTATATTCAGGCAATGACAATCAAGGAAAAGAAGGAGTAGCCATAGTATTCAACACAAAATACGAGGCTAATCTTCTTGAATGGCAGTCAGTCTCAAGTAGAGTAATGTGGGCAAATATGAGAATGGGGAACTGAACAATGAGACTTATTTGTGCCTATGGTCCCACAGAAGGTTCTACTAAGGTAGAAGTAGAGGAATTTTTTGACGCTTTAGAAAAAGCAACTGACACAATGAAAAAGGAAAAGTTGGTCCTTGTTGGGGATCTAAATAGCAGAGTAGGAAATGATTGTGAAACATACAAAAATATTTTGGGAAAATTTGGAGAAAAGAGCAAAGCTAATAATAATGGCAAATCTCTGCTGGATTTCTACTCAGGACATGGACTGGTTATTACTAACACCATGTTCCAACATAAAAATGTGCACAAATTCACATGGAGAGAAGAGGCTAGGAATAAGAAAAGTCTCATTGACTATGATATTGTTGATAGTGATGTTTTCTCCCTGGTGCAGGACACCAGAGTGTACAGAGGATTTGAAATTGGAAGTGATCACTATTTAGTCTTGAGCAGGATAAAATTGAATTTCATATTGAAAAGAATAACATGTAAGAAAGTTTTAAAGCGAATAAAAGTTGAGCAGCTCTCAGATGTGAACTGTAGACTAAAATACAGAAATATTATTGAAAAGAAAATGAAAGCGTTTGAGAACAGGAATCAAACCTTGGAGATTCAGTGGCAAACTCTGAAGGAAACATTGATTGATTCTGCCAGAGAGGCATGTGGTGAGGTTGTGTGCAAGGATAAAAAAATCAGAACTCCCTGGTGGACACAGGAAGTTAAAGAGGCAGTGAAGGAAAAGAAGAAAGCATATTAAAAGTTCCTGGCAAATAAGTCAGCTTTTACTCTTACAGAATACAGAGACAAATGTAAGAAAGCTAAACAGTGTGTAAATCTAGCTAAACAAAAGTCATGGGAGGACTTTGGCAAGAATATAGAAAATAAATATCAAGAAGGTGGCAAAATATTCTGGAGGTTGTTGAAGGAGCTTAGGAATGGAGGAAAGAGTGCTGTAAAAGGAGTTAGAGATGATAAAGGTGACAAGAAAACAGGAGAAAAAGATATCCTTGAAGTATGGAGTAATTACTTTGAAAAACTGCTAAATGAAACAAGCAGTGATGACAGCACAGTGATAAAAAACACTGACCAGGCATGCAGTCAGGAATACATATCCATACTTGAAGTAGAAAAAGCCATCAAAGGCTTGAAATGTGGAAAGGCAGCAGGAGTAGATGATATTCGACCAGAAATGCTGAAGTATTGTGGTATAAAAGTCTTACAGTGGCTGCACTGCATAGTTCAGAAAGCCTGGACAGAGGGACAAATTCCCTATGATTGGAGTAGAGCTCTCATAGTACCCATATATAAAAAGGGAAATAAAACTGAATGTGAGAATTACAGAGGTATTTCCCTACTGAGTGTTCCTAGCAAGATCTATGCATGTATACTTGAGAAACGGTTGAGAAGAATTGTGGAAGAAAAGCTTGGTGAAGAACAAGCTGGATTCAGGCCAAATAGAGGCTGTCAGGATCAGATCTTCACTTTACGACAAATAGTCGAGAAAGCATGGGAATATAACAAAGATCTGTGTTTAAGTTTTGTCGATTTGGAAAAGGCATATGACAAGGTGCCAAGAGAGAAGCCATTCAATACGCTACAGTTATATGGTGTCAATGGGGCATTATATCAAGCAATACTTAGTCTTTATTTGAGTTGTAAGTCAGCAGTTAGAATTGAAGGAAGATGGTTTAATGTTAAATCTGTTGTGAGACAATGATGTACATTATCCCCTCTGTTATTCATTATCTATATGGATCACATTATGAAGGAAAGTGGTATTAAACCTGATATCAAAATTGGAGATGTTAATATCAGCTCTTTGCTTTATGCGGATGATGTTATACTTCTAAATAAATCTGCTACAAGTCTGAAAGATTCTCTGACTAAATTGAATAACTGTTATGATAGATATGGTATGAAGGTCAGCAATAAAAAGACAAAGACAATGAAAATAGGCAGAATCATTGAAAATGTCAACTGTGTTGTGAATGGAGAACCTGTAGAACAAGTAAAACATTTCAGCTACTTCGGCACGATTTTTACTGAAGATGGTAAATTAAATATAGAAATAGACAATAGAATCAGTAAAGCTGGTATGGTGGGAAGTCAATTGAATAAATTCATATGGAATAAGAGAGAAATTAGTCAGAACACTAAATTAGCTGTATACAAGACAGTGTTCAAACCAGTTTTAACTTATGGATCTGAGAGCTGGGTCAGAAGTAAAACACTTGACCAAAGACTAGAGACCGCAGATATGAGGGTCCTGAGAAAGATTAGAGGCGTGAACAGATGGCATCAGTGGCAATATCATATTAAAAATGAGGATATTAGGAAAGAACTTGACATTATCAGCATCCAGGAATGCGTTAGCAGAGCTAATCTCAGGTGGTATGGTCACTTAAATAGAATGGGAGATGAAAGATTCGCAAAACAAGTGTTCTCTTCCAGGTTGGTAGGAAAACGACCCAGAGGAAGACCAAGATATAGGTGGATTGATACGGTACAAAGTGCCTTAGACGATAGAAATATAAGATCTGATAATGTTGGAGTCTTGACAAGTAACAGACTGATTTGGAGGAAAATTGTAGATAGGAAGTTAGTAATGATGTAATTTTTTCATGTAGTACTGTCATATCCTGTACACCCCTTGAGGGTACATGGCAGGAATTTGATGATGATGATGACAGTTCACGTAAGGTTACAACTCAGGGCAAAAGGCCAAAGATTGGAAAAACCGAACATTCTGCTCCAAACGTGTTTGTCTCTGAAGCAGAATTGAGTGAAATATATTCAACAAAAATTTACTCGTTACTAGGTCACTGGAACTTTGATATATTCCAGATATGGATAAGATTGTGCTGTATTTTATTGCTTTGTATCTCTAGTATAATCGCTTTGCTGTGTAAGGCCTAGCGCTTTCAAAACCACGCATTGTCTCTACTGTATTGTACTCCTAAGAAAAGGCATGAACTGGTCTTAAAGAAGTTTGATACATATCAGCAGTGACTCAAATAAAAATTCCAGTTTTGATAATGCCCTAAATGTTACCTGTTGCAAATGTAGGGAAAGTTTGATTAACAACATTTCTTCCCCCTCTTTGAAAATATTTTGTTATTGATTACTCTGATGTTAATATAGCGATGTTCCTATTAAACGTATTGAGGAGTTGCTTTAGTGAATTTCATTTGGATATGCTTAATTCTCCTCTGCAGACACTTAAGCACAAAAAGCTGAAGCAAATGATTAATAACTTCCATAAAGAGTATATTCCAACAGTAATTTGTGAATGTCATTATTATTTTTTATTGGTTATTTTTAGTTTGGAAATTTTCTAGTATATTTTTAAACATTCCCACACAAAGATTAATGCAAGATGTACTATGAATAAAACATAAACAGTCTTAAAGAAATCATCGTAGTATTTCTAATGTGCACGTACTTCTCATTAGAGCCTCCGTAGCTCAGTCGGTATAGACGAAGCCCTTTGGTCGGAGAGATCTGGGTTCGATTTCCGTCCAAGAGGTGAGGAACCTTTATCTGGTCTCTTTCGACGAAAGGTGAATTAGCCTGTCTCATACGGAGGTAGGTTTTTTTCGTCCCCCCCCCCCATAACAGGCGACCTGGTCCCGTGAACAGACGCATCTACAGACACACCGGGAGGCATAAGGTCAACCACCTTATCCTCGAGACAGTCGCCGTTGTGAAGTCCACAGCCTAAGAACCTCAATGGTTCGTGAAAAGCTGAAGACAAGACAAGGTACTTATCATTACTCCATTTTTTTCTCCAAAAATGGGATAAAATTTTGCTCTGATGTATAATATTATTATTTATTTTATTATTATTATTATTATCATTTTTTTTTTTTTTTTAATTTGGTTCGTGTAAACTGCATGTCAGATTTGTTAAGTATTTCTTAATCTTCGCACTGAGATATTTCTGGCCACACACCTGACACTGACTTGATGTTTTCTTTATTTACTTATCATTCTCCGTTATATCCCCGAGACACTCGGGTAAAAGGCAGTACTCAGAAATCTATCAAGAGAAATATTTCTGAGTACTGCTCTTACCTTCCAAACTATCACCCTCCTTTCGAAGTCACTCAGATAACGACTTTTTCCCATTATTATACTCGCTAGAATATTTTATTTTGAATTTTTATGTCCGGATTTCCAGTTACCACATGAGATACTTGGAGATCAGTCATGCTATATGCACTTTGTTTTATATAAAACTTCACGAAATCTCTTAAAATTCAGTCCAGAAGAGCATCTCAAAATGAGAACTAGTATGGTGACTTTCACTAATCCCGTGGATGAGATCAAGTACTGTTTGGATAATGCGATTAGAAAGAATAAAATCATAAGCAACATGAAATCCTTTTACCTAGATGTAAAAAAAGAGAGAGAGAGAGAGAGAGAGAGAGAAAAACTGACGATGGTCTTTCTATTTACAAATCAGCTTTTCCCATTTAATTAAATTTTTAAATTTCATTTCTGATTAAGTGTAAGGTGTCGTTGTTACCAGAATCAACCTGAAAGCTTTTTAAGAAAAAAAACTATTGTATTAGCTTTATGTTCGTTATTATTATTATTTTTACAATCGGATTGCAGACAGTACGTACACACCATCAGAATGTTATAAGAGAATAATGACAAATCCATATGATTTCAGAAATACAATAGTTTTTCTACAAAGGCTGCCATATGTTTCTAATAGATAATGGCAACTACATTCCTCCCCTTATTCAATTTTTATGTGGATGTTAACTAAATTTATAGCGTACTCTTTCACATAAGGAAACTGTACATGTTTGCCTAATCCTGTTCCGTTTCTACTTTTGTTTTACTTCCCGGAAATTTGTTTTGTCTCCCGGAAACGTTCAAAACATGATGCATAAAGATTGGCATCCTTAAAAAAAATTAATTGACCGAAATTCGTAATTGATAGCTTATGCCATGTAATTTTATAACTGAGGATCATAACTGATGCCATGTAATTTTATAACTGAGTTATAAAATGCTATTTTATAATTGAGGATCTCTGTCGTATTCTGTAAAAAAAATACTAACTGATCTTTAAAATCATGACGAAACTGTCATTTTCGAAGTGAGATTACATCGCATGTTTATTGTGAAGATAATAAAGAACCAAATAAAGCTACGTTTTTGCCCTGTGGTAGAAGCAGTAGCAGCTAGTCATTAGGGGGGGGGAAGAGGAAGCATGCACTGTCATTACAAGAAAAAGCAGATAATGACTGCCAAAGTGGAGAACGGTATTTAAATGTACATATATTCAATGTCTATGCACATGTATACTGCGAAATTTCCACTAAATGTATAATGTATGAGTACGTCACTCAACCTCCGAAAGTTAAATAGGAATAAAACGGCCTCGCCTATTCCCTTTTATTCCTTTATAGGGAGTAGGTGAGACCATTTTAGCACTATCTATCTGATTTTTAGGAGTATAATGTGTGATATTTCAAAGAACATACCGTTCGAAGCCTCGGCTCAGTTTTTAAATGTGAATCTTACCCATGAAAAACTTAAAAATTTATCGTACATTACCGTGTTGTGAAAGAGATGAAGAGGGGGGAGGGTAAGTTAATCCGAAATCCTGCTCTGGATACCAAATATGGCCTTTTTAAAGACCACTTTCAGGCCTCAAATAAGCGGATTAGTAGTCTTACACCGACCTTGGTATTCATATACCACCTAACGATATTTCTAAATTATGGGTGCTCACATTAGATTTTGAACACCATCCATTCGAAGGGGCTGGCACGTAACAGTGATGTTGACTTTATACAGAGGTTCAGTTAGCCAGAATTTCAGCAATATGCGTTGTGCATATCAACTGAATTATACACACGAAGTTCTTTTCTGAAACCGTTTTTCCATTCTGTTTAGTCTTACATTTTTCAGAACAGGCTAGTGGGAGGAGAACTAGGGGCCATCCTTGGAAACTGAGCAAGAGTGTAGTTAGCAGGGGTGTAATAACTAGATTTTTTGCTTGGAGAGTGATGAATGAGTAGAATAAGTTTCCAGTCAATTGTGAGTGCTTTGTCTGTTAATGGGTTCAAGGAGAGGTATGATAGATACTGTGCAGATGTTGAATAGTGCTTGGCATGATGTTTAGGGCCTCCCTCCATGACTCCCTGGAGTAGCTTATAATAATAATAATAATAATATATTTTTTTAGTCTCGTTTAGTTTTACAAATCTGGATAATTACTGCCAGCAGCTTGCTTCCTGTATATTTCGACTTAATCAGATTTACTGTATGGGGTAGAGATCTCTGAGGATCTCTACCCCATACAGGATCTGTCTATATTTGAGTGCCCGAAATTTTAGGTTGTCTAATTTCAGATTTACCATACTTGCCACTTCTGCCTTGTGTAAAAGCTTACTTCATCATATATCCCAAGAAATATCATTTGTAGTCATTTAAGGTGTCATCAGTTCTTTTCTCTATCCAATCCTTCGTTTATTCAATTCTCAAGTATTTGGATATGGTTCACTAGTACTCATGAACTTTTAATTTATTTATAGTTAAAATATTTAATTTTTTAAATTAACTGTATTGCTTTTCTATAACTATTGTTTGTTTTACTATTTTAGTAATTTCGCTCAGGAATTATTAAATACTAAAATTACTGATATTAATTTGAATCAGATATTTTCTTGGAACAATGGTTTTTAGTCATAAAAACTAAAAAAATTGGTATGTCTTAAGATATAAATCAGTTATCTATTTTCATTTTTATTTCTTTTGAAACTGTAAAAATTATTCAGTTTGGTGCTTTTCAATTTCGGTCAATTTTTTTAAACTTAAATATTTTAAATATTTTGAATCCATGGATGTTTTAATAATAATAATAATAATAATTTTTCTGTAATAAGACGTACTTTTTTCTAATCCTCTTCTAGTTTAGTTTCTGATGTTTTCTTTGACTTCACTTAGCTGTTATTCAAGATCTCTATAGGAGAAAATTTTAATCAGTTTCATTTGAAATGGACTTAGAAATATTCCTCAATTCCAGATAAAATTCGACCACAGTTATTTCCCACCAACGGCTCGTGCTCATCTTCTAAAGGCCCTTTTTACTGCTATACTACTGTTTATAAAATATTTTGGTAAACTGGTATCATTGATTCAAAATTAGTACAAAGCACCACAAAATAAAAGAAATTAAACTGGTAAGCACTTCTGCTGTATGGTGATAATGTACGTTACTATTATCATAGTGAATATATTCTTTGTGTGGATCAGAGTTTAACTCAGTTTGAACCATTTTATTCGCGAATTAGTTCATGTAATGTAGAAGTTTATTGTGCTGTTTCTACTTGTAGGGAAAAAATAGAACAAGTTGCAATGGTAAATAAACGAATATTCTAACATTCCCTAAAATTAGTTTTTAAAATAATACTCCTTTATAAAAGCATATTCTGTTTTATCTGCAATTGCTGTTAAACTAATTTTTCCGAATGCCTGGGATTTGTCGATCATGCTATCGGTCTAACCATTGGACACTATAATATATGAAAAACTTTTCAAAATCAGTCTCTTGCATACCTACACTTAATTTATCGTGATTTATGCTATTAAATAATTTTATTAAACGAACATGTATGGAGATGATGCAAAGATTGATTCTAGTTTAGACAGATTGTTGAAACCAAACTGAAATGGGTCGAATATTTTAATAAATATTATCCTTAATATTAACTTTTATGCAAATCTGTGCAGTTAGGTCAGGCTTTGTTATATGTATACAGTTAGTTCCGAATGGAGAAGCGCTATAAAGTTACATAGCCATCTAGCTAGCCCTTATCTCACTTCTCCCCTCCCATTGCCCTTATCTCACTTCTCATGAAAACAATGGAGAAAGTCAACAGTCAACTTCTTTACTAACTGAAATTCTTGAGCCATATAGGTTATAAACTTTTGGCTTATAACCTTTTCTCACTAACCAAATTCTTTTAATAGTTTTGCTGAAGACAGCACGCTCATTCCAGTTCTTCATTTGAGAAATCTTGGTGCTCAGGTGATGATTCCGGTTTTAAGAATTTCCATAATCAACGTTAAACTTGATATCATTACCATCCACTGGTGGGATGAAGACAACCTAGTGAGCATTAGTGCAAAAAAAAAAAAAATTTAATTATAAAACGCGCTGATTTATTATAAAACACAAGTTGAAAAGACGTTTTTCTTTTAAAAGATAATTAAAAAAAGTTTAATGTCGACTCTAGTCAATCTAATCATTGTAAAAATAAATATATAATAATAAAGGACAGCAATATGTACTACTAATCATAACGCTAAATACTCTTTACTGTTTCATAGTTAAGAAATGTATTCTATTGATTTATAAGGATAATATGTTTTCTAATAAAGTTTATTGTTGAAGTGTTAATTATCCACGGAGCCAGAGGGTCATGATTTTTCAGTGGACTGAACAGCAGAAATATATTTATTACTGTAGACAGCTGTAGAATAAAATTTCCAAGGAAGTTATTGGTTATTAATAGATTTAACGCCCCCCCCCCCACTGATCCTTTTTTGTCCAGCGATAATCCTAAAAGGTTCAGGAAAGTATAAAAATAAACTTGAAGGGAAAAAAAAACATCAAGTAGAAGATAAAGCATACTGATGAGTTTGCATGTCGTCCTTCCTCATAGGATTAATCTATAGTTTAAACTAATAGTTACATAACATTTATTTATAAAAGAAAAATACACCTCGTGAAGAAGAATTTCTGCTTTTACTCCTTGATATTTGCTTATGGTTGATGAAATAAAAATAACACAAGTCTAACGCCTTTAATCCTTCTCTGCATTTTAAGCTGGTAATTATCGTCTTATCCATAAGATTGCTAAAAATAAGTTGAACAGACACTCCCTGTGAAGTTCTTTTCTGCGTGATGTTCTTTTCATTTAAATATGACCTTGATATAGAAATCCGGTTTCGTGCTTTCGCCCATTTTATCTTTCAGGAACTTAGTCGAAAGAAATGTTTTTTTTTCTAATCCACATTTTATCAGAGTTAAGGCCAGAATGCTGGTCACGCTCTTTTGTCATGCACTACGAAATCGAAAGTGGATAATCTAGCAGCTTGTTATTCGTGCTACCGGAACGAATACTTGTGCTAGTTATTTCAACTGGCTACACTACACGACTACCCCTCATCTTTCCCAGCGAGAGAATTACACCTAAGAAAACTTTTGGAACGAGATTTTAGTTTCAGTTGCAGCATGAATGCTGGAACAAAAAACTGGTCTCCTACATCAGAATATCGTATCTGAACTATTTTACCAAATATATGTAAAATTTAGCTCCACGAATTAATTTATTTTATTGCTGAGTGATTTTTTCCTTCTACGTTTTTTTTTTTAGTTTATTACAATATGGAGAAAGTCTCAGTTTATTTTATCGAACTATTCCGTTTTATGGAACATTTTAAAATAATAATAGTCCTGGTTTGATGCATGAGAAACATTAACTCACACTGCAGTTTACAGCTTTTTCTTTCTTTCTTTTTCCACCCCTTTAGTGCAGATTTCTAATAGAAGGGAAAAAAAATCCAGTGTGTGTATACTCCCGATATCATTTCTTATAAAATTATGTGGACGTCATGGTTTTAGACTCAAATTAGTACTGCACAGGAAGGCATGAATTAGATCAGCGCAAAGATGTCTTGAATTATAAATCATATGTATTTTATGTGCAAACTGAGATGTCCAAAAACCGAATTTTTGCTATACGGGATGAAAAAAAAAAAAAAGAAGCATTCTCTCACCAAAAAGATTTGTAACTTTCACTCCACAGACTGCCTCGGAGTCGAGGCTCATTTTATGCGTAATGTGTCCTGTAAAACGTTCTGCATAGAAATAGTGTACATTCAATGGTCCTATTTGTTGTACATGAAAGATTAGTTTTATTGGCGATATATATATATATATTTTTTTTCTTTTTTTTTCTAGGATATCAGATTTTCCTTATCAGAAGATCCATCACGTTTAAATTAAAAAGCGACATCTCTGTTTTTAATTAAAAAAAATAGATAGCATGACTTCTTGGGATAAGTAATCTTGTAGCCGAACTCCGTACCTTCACACTAGACCACCCAAGAATTTATGTATTGCCAATTGTATCTGTTTTTCTACATATAAAGTTGATAAGTAGTTGTCTAAATTCATGTCTTCGTTATTCGAAACTTATCCTTTCTATATTAAGAATAATTTAATTTTATTTCAAAAATGAATTAAATTAACTGAAAATAAGTTAATGTTTAAGAGTATCGAGAATATATATTCTATTAAGCAATATTAAAAATTAAATAATATATTTATTTATTATTATACTTTTACAAAAACAACAACAAAAAAAACCCTAATTATGAAGAAACTTTTCTTGCTTTTTTGTTCAGCAAAATCTTCCAAAATTTTATTTTGCTTCACATTCGGTCCAGTCAGCTTAAAGTGGCCCTAGTTTTTATGTTACATCACTGCTTACCAATAAACCTTCGACTTTTGAATTCCGAACTTTTTCCGTGATCAAAATTATAGATTTTGTTTATGCAATACAGTCATTTAACGTACAAAGGCGAATTTTATCAACAAGTAGAGAGAAAAGCCATAGGCGGCCATATTTCAGCTAACCTAACTAATTTCTATATGCTTTACTTTGAATAACAAATCTTCACTTCGTATTTTCTTGTTTTCTCGATCTCTTGTTTAGCATCACTTTGTGAATGACGTTTTTGTCCTCTGGTCGTGTTTCAAGCATGACCTTCGAAAAATTCCTTTCATTAGATCAACAGCAGCCATTAAATTTACCGTAAAACTTAAATGATAACTCTTTACCTTATTTAGACTGCTCTTATAAGTTATCTTGATGGATTCTTAAGTTTTTCTGTTTATATAAAGCGTACTACTTTCACTAGAAGATATATTAATGTAAAACCATCATCCTTGCTGCCAGAAGTCTGGTGCATTAAATCCTTTGCCTTTCGAGCCTGTTCCATTTGCCTAATGAGGATCTCTTAACAGTATCCGCTATTAATAAGATACTTAGGAATTAGTTGTCTAAAGAAATTCCTTATCTTCAAGGTGTTTCTGAAAAAAGTTGCTCATACCCTGAAAAATTCTAGTTTTCTTTTTTCTTTTGTCCATTTTAAAAGCTTTTTTTCCCTTTTCACCTTCTGCAAAAGAAAAAATATCCCTGATTTCTTCCTGTGTATACAGCATTCCTTGTTTTTTTTTGGCCTCAGCTAATGTGGTCAGACTAGTCGCTCTACTGAGGTGGCGTGAAGAACATATGAATTATATCCGTTTCCGACAACTTGGCGTATCCGGATTGGATGACCATGACATTAACACTGATCACAGCAAATGGCAGGATTTGAACACTGAAATGTGCAATTTCATGTATTTGAAATGTCCAATTTAAATTTAAACAAAATTTAAATTATTCTAAGAATCCTGTGGAGACTTAAACCTGATTCAGTGACCGTCTCTCTTATCGGAAATGGTTATCTGTAAAAATAAACATCTTAAATTGTAATATCTTCGGCTATTTATATATATATATATTTTATTATTATTTTTTTTAAATTAGGAACGGACATCGTTTTTTTTGTTTTTTTTTTTAATTCAAACGTGATTATCTAAATGATTACATTTTGTACATTTAATTGCTTACTTTTCAGTCAATGTTTTGCTTAGTCTTATACTAGAGAAATATTAGCTTTTAGGTTTTTAACACAAATTCCACCTTTTTTAATAATTTCAAATCTTTTTTTTTAATCAGTTACAAATATTTATAATAGGGCATATAGAACATAAGCTCTCCCTTTATTTTCGCTTCCAGTCAAATATTTCTAATTCCGCTCTATGCACTCTATCATGTTTTTGATATAGTATTAGTAAACTCCCTTCTGCAAGATTTGTTTTTCACATAACTTCAAAGTGAAACTCAGAATATGTACTAAAAATCAGAATATACTCAAAGTGAACTCTTTTGTGTTGATTTATGAGAGGAGGAAGATGCATCTCTGGAAATATACCAGCAATATTGAACTCACGAAGTTATGTACTCGAGAAGCTAAGATTACTCTCCACTATCCACGCATTCTCATAAAAAGGAAGTGCTGCTTATGTCCTTCCTTTCTTCCTCAAAAGAAATTAGTAACTTCCTTGAATGAACCAATTCAGCCTGTTATGATCTGAAGATTTACCTTGTTACTATGTTACTATCACTGTATTTGTCCTTTCGTTTTATCTGTAGCTCTATCACGAGTCGACAGTCAAATACATAACTACCCATTGTTAATTCATATTTATTCTATTCGACTGAACTGATTTTCCTTGAGTTTCAAAGATGACAGTTCACTTTAATAATACTTACGTGACTAGAATCTACAAGTCATCATTATGTCTAGAATTTTTGTACGTTTACATCGAAGTATTTGGTGTAAGCAATGGCAGATCTATCTGTTATTATCTGGACTTGACAGAATCGATTGACTTGTAAACAGAGTTGGGAAAAATCGAGAGAATCTCAGTAAGTGGTATATTGAATTCCATCCAGGTATGGACATACGGCAGAGGAAGAGAGAGAGAGAGAGAGAGAGAGAGAGAGAGATTTTTTTCAGATCACTATAGTTTTAGTATCATTCATGCCGAAGACGTACAAACATTTGCTCAATGCGTGTATTCTAAGTGCCTAGATGATGCTAGCACGGGCTAACGAAATGTTGGTTTTGTATATATTTGTTTTGGTCAGCTAAAAATGAAAGATGATTTTTTATTATTAATAATGCCGAATAATTATTCATTATTATTAATATTATAAATATATTTCTTATTTATATACAAATATTTATTGTAGTGAGCATTGTATTGGTAGATGAAATGTTTAAGTGTTTTCTAGATTTTGCAAAGGCGTCCGATAGAATACCTCATAACAACTAGTGTTCAAATCAAGTATAATGGGATGGATAGCCAGTTGGTAGCCTAGATGTTGGGATAGTTGGCTGACAGAAACCAGCTAGCTATGTATCTGAAAGCGATGTCTCAAAAGAGAACAGCGACAAGTGATGTACTACAAAGTTCTGTTTCTATGGCTGGGCAGGCTTTGGAAATAACCGCCAAAGAAACTACAGTTATGAAATCAGTGCAAGAGGCTATAGTTTGCTTGTGTACTTCTTGCCAGTTTGCCTATTTTGCAGTGGCGCACTCAGTAATCATAGGGGAGCCGAGTTGAGTAGACGATTTGAGAATATACACCACACATTGCATACGACCTACGAGTGAGCATCTAGTTCGGCTCGGGCAAATGAAGTAGCGCTCGGTTCGCGCGAGCACTACTTCGTTCGCCTTGCGTTCACAGCGGCCGTGATTCCCGAGAGCTATAGGGTATTATTCCCACCTTATGTGACTGCTGATTCATAAGTAGTATAGAAATAGAAAACACGACACGACATAAATAAAAAAAATGAATTTTAATTAGAAAAAGATTTTTGGAAAATTTTCTAGTGTTGTTTTTCCTTTTTCTTTTGGGAGGTGGGTTTGGTGACATTTGTGCTATACTTTTTGTCGCGTGATTTACAAATTTTGGGCCTCTCTGTCCCGATTTTTATTTCATTCCCATCCCCCCAAAAAACTATTCAATGCTATTATTACCTTACAACCTAATTTAAATAGTGATTCGTTCTAATTGGTTGAAAGTTTCATATGAAATTATAGCCAATAAAGTTATTTGATTATATTTTGTCCATTTTATTGGAAATATAATATTATTAATTTATTCATACTTTTAATTAGCCAACCTCATTTAGCATATTGCAGCTAACTTTCCATTACCTTGACTTGATTTTGGACCAAGATTGATTAGCTTTGACAGATATAAAATATAAACATACGTACTAATAATAAAATTAAACAGACATTTTAGCGTAAAAGGTATTAAGCGGTTTGGACGACTTGTTCATCATTTTGCTTAAGCGATTTCAGCAAAACCTGAAGTACATTTTTTAATCCAGAGAGAGAGAGAGAGAGAGAGAGAGACAGATTTCCAGAATAGTTTGTTTCAGTGAATTCTAAAGCTTTTATTAAGATTATGAAGCCAGGAGATTAAAACCAGTTTTATAAGTGATTTTTTTAAATTAAGAGGAAATACGAGGGAATACAATGAATTCACATTAAAAATATGAATCCGTCACAGCATAAGGGAAATAAATTAGCTAAGTAGGATTTTTATTTACACGTTGAAGAGCATTTCAAGGAAAACTAGAAATAAAATAATGAAGGAAAAAGAAAATGCTACGCTTAAACAAAGTGTAGCGAATTGCCATTACCAATTGGGCCTTCACAAATTTTCTGAAAAAAAAAAAAAAAAACAAGTTAGAGTAAATCAACATAATTTTTCCATGGAATCAAATGAATGCAAGCATGTCATATTGTTTGACAAGTGAAGGACCACCGTAAAACAGGAGCATGAAAATAAGGACCCATTTAAACTTGTTCAAAAATATAGGATGATAGAGAAAGTAATTACTTATTTTTATTTTTGATTTTATGCAATAACGAAGCTAAAATGAGTCCCTGATAATTCATTCCTTTTTCTCGTCTCCTTCCACACATTTATATTACGTGACACCTACGAGGAGCCCGAGGACTCATCGCAGGAGGGCGCTCTACTCCACTCCACTTTATATGGATATTATTTCTATCTTTTTTTGTTTTTGCAATAGCTGCAAAACCTGAGCGTGATTTGATTATGTATGTGTGTGATGCACAGTGTTCGATTGTTAAAAAATGGTTTTCAAAAATCGATAGCTTAAAAGAAATAATAAAAACATATAAATTATAGTTCTTTCTCTTTATGATTTCTTCGTATTGTTGTACGAGACTCGCACATGTCCCTTCAAAAAGCGTGACATCTAGATTATAAGTGTGTAATGTGAAGTTTTGCGTCATTGACGTATCACAAGGGTATGGAAATTTATTTCTGTGCCAAAATGCAGTTTCTTCGCAGAAGTAGCTACAGCACGGAATTTAACAGCACTGATCTGTCATTTTGAAAACTTGTTTCATTATCATGACAGCGACTTTTTTTTTTTTTCTATTTTAACTTTCAGAATTTAATTTATATTTCTGCTTTTAGTCATTCAACATACTGATCTAAACGATTGTCAGTTGTTAGAAGCGAAGAAATTCGATCTAGACGTGTGTGTGTTGTGGTGATTTTTCCCCCATCCTGGTTTCTCCCTCTCTTCATTTTTGAATTTGGGTGCGCTGTGTACACTACTGCTGACTTAATCAGATGCTGATTAAGTCAGTTTATAACTAGATTCTGTGTATATTAAACAGTCTTTTTTAAGATGTTTAAGGTTTTCAAAACGTGTTAAGGGTTAAATTAAAAAAAAAAAAATTCGCTGCTTTATGACGTGATATCATCTAGATCGGTGTTTCCCAAACTTATGGATGTAAAGGTCCCTTTGGAAAAATTAAAATATTTCACTGCCCCCACGAAAAAAAAAAAACAATCGTAATACAGACATATATTATTACAATATTTATTGTATTTATATTCAATACAAAACATACACAACGAATATTGCGAAAATCAAATGCAAATATTACATTTTTAGCATCTTAAATACACATTTGACATGTTCTTAAAACATTTTAAATTTGTTTTCATTATTTCACGGCCTCCCTCAACAAAACTAACAGCCCTCAAGGGGACCGCTGCCCACAGTTTGGGAAGCGCTGATCTAGATAATCCCCAATACACACTTACGCCCTATTTTCTAACCTTCGTCAGCAATTTTTTCAGTATGAAAAAAAAAAAAAAAAAAAAAAAACTTCACAGCTCATTTCACGTTATAATGCCATCCGTCCTCGTTATAGCAGGTACTGCTGTTTAAAGATTCAGAATTTCACTCATACAATGCAAAAATTAGTTTGTTCCTTTGCTTTTTCTTAAAACAATCTTAATTTTAAGATAACTATGACATGAACCTAAATATAAATCCTCCATGTTCTGATTTCAAGATTGGTTTGGTTTGAGATTTTACACAACTGTAAAACCAAATAAATTTATACAAATGCTAGCTTTATAACAATGTTCTTTAAGCAAAACAGTTTGGAATGCTTGACCTTAACTTGCAATGGTATTTATTTTAAGAAACTAGTAGAAATATATTATATATTGTTGAAAATCTCGGATCAATCGGATTAATCTTGGATGAATATGGAGATATCTGAAGCCCGCATTTTCCAGTATATGCAAATAAATGGAAGTAGTCTGGAGCATGAATTATGATGTTAATTCTATAAGGTTTCCACTATAAAAACCATAAATTTAGACGTATAACAAATAAATACCGAATTGAGCTCATGTTTGCAATTCAGTTTTGGTTTTGCTTCAACAAGCATTTTTTATATATATATATATATATATATAAAATTAGCTTATCTTTAAGCAACCTTAAACATTGCCATCTATTAGATAAAATTTATTTCATTAGAAAATTAATATTCAAAATCAATATGCAAAAAATATTGTACGAAAGTATTACTTCCATTTATTGGAAAGTAATACTTCACTACAATCTATTATTGTCCTCTCTGCAACGAGAAAGGAAATGCGAATGAAATCAGTTCTTAATTTTAAGAACTGATTTCAGATCTTAAATCTTAAAAAACAGATCATTATAAATACTTCAATAATATTTGTACATGCTAATGTATTACTTCAGAATTACAAAGAACTGGAGGACATAATAGCGCCTCCGTAGCGCAATTGGAAGAACGACGGTACATTGCGCCCTTCGATTGGAATAGGCCTAAGTTGGATTCTCGTCGCGACGGGAGGAATCTTTATCTGGACGATTTTCAATCGAAGGTGAGCTAGCCGATCTCATACGGAGGTAGCAGGGTTTTTTCTCCCGGAAACTCAGGTTTTTCATCCCGCATACAGACAAATCGGCCCTTCAGAACACACGCAATTTACAGACATAGTATACTAGTTGTGGTGGTGGGAGGTAGATGGCGTTGATGGAGATGATTCGTAGTAGAGGTTCGGTGTAGTGGTTGAGACAGTTGTAGGTGTCCTCCCGCGATGAGTCTTCGGACTCCTTGGAGGTGTCACGAATAATAAAAATAATAACATATGACTCTAAATTTTCACGCTTTCTTTTTCATAAACTCTAATAGATACTTTTTTTTTTTTCAAAGCGAGCTAAGATCCTTCATCTTTTTTTATAATTGTTTAACTGTACCATTTCATATAAAAGGGTACAGGAATTTACAAAATTCAATGTAATTATCTCTTAGTAATTTTATTTCTCATCTCTCACATTTCGTGTAGCCACCGTTTAGAGAATAATTGGATGGCAGGCACATTGCATACAAGAAACGATTTCCGAGATTGTACCGTTCACTAAACTAGAAAATCCAACGAATCACTAGATTACAGGAGAAAAATAAATACTAATAAATTGTCACAAATTGTCGTTAGCGAAATGTTACTAAACTAGTTTAATTTAGTGACTTTTAGTAATTTTTTAGTAATATGTAAATAATTGTCCATTTTTATGTCCTTAATTAATATTGAATATTGAAAAAAAAATGCTCCTTTTTCTAAATGTAATAGTGTTAATAGTTTTAACAAAGTTATTGATCAACAATAGTTTCGCAATGACGGACTAGCAGTGGCGTCGGAATGGGGGTTAGTGGTAGCTACAGCTAAGATCGAATAGTTTGATCGATGTTGTAGCAAGCAACTTGCAAATGCTGATGCTCATGATTTCGAAGGATCTAAAGATAAATTATCGGAACATGCTGAGGATTTCGATTTAACGAATTTTTTTAGCACGATAAACACTTGTCGACTCTCTTTTACTGATGAAACATATGAAGTAACGCCTGTTGCTAAAAAAAAAAAAAAAATGCCTCGGACAGATATAGTGTAGTAAAATAATTATTTTCTAAAGTACTCTGTTTTGTTCTGTGCTCGTGCTACAGTAGCGAACAAATTAATCGGAATAGTCACATTTTAAAGAAAATTTTAATTTCAAGAAAATAAATAGAAAAATTAAATTCAAACTTTACCTAATAATTTATATGTGTTCCTCTGTTCCTAATAAGTTCATTAATTCAATTAGGCATGGATTCTACCAACGTAGAACACATTTCTCTTATTTCTGCATCTCGAAACCATACTTTTATAATGGATTGTATTAAATCATCCTTTGTATCACAATTTAATTTTTCAAGTCTCTTTTTCACTGTCCCAAATTTTTTCTATTGGGTTAATGTCAGGAAAGTTACCTGGCCACTGAGGAAATTGGATGTTGTTATTTTGAGACTCTTTCACTTTTTTCTCTTGAATTCAAAGACAAAGAACTCATCTTCCAACAGGATCTTGCTCCGTGCCATTCTGGATTTATGGGACCACTCTTTTCTCCAATATTTTTATGTATTGTCCACTTTTCATCATACTGTGAAGAGGCACAAGTGATCATGGACATCACGTGTAATCATCTGGACATCATCAAGCTATCCTGCGTAAAACAACCCCAGAAATTTTAGCTGGGTGTTTAGGAGCTTGTTGAAGGTGGACGGGAGAAGACTTCTCATCCGCTGATTTGCGAACATAGGGTATTCGCTCTCCTTGGATAAAGAAATAGCTCTCATCTCAGAACATGACCTTCTTCCACTTCTCAGCAGTCCAATCTTTGTACACTTTTGTCCGCTAGAGCCGCTTTTTCTTTATAACCTTCGTCAACAGTTGTTTCTTTTTTGGTTTGTGGGCAGTCCTCTCTGCTTCCAACAATCTTCGACGGATCGTCATCTCAGAAACATTAATCCCACTAGCTGCCAAGTTTCTATTTAAGTCTACAGCAGACAATCTTGGATTTATTTTGCTTTTCCTAACTAGAAACGATCTTGAGTAGGTGTAATTTTCCTTTTTCGCCCACATATTCGTTTTCTGTCAGAAGAAAAGGTACCATTCTCCCTAAACCTCTTTAAAATCGTATTAGCAGTACCCAAATCAACACCACACTTATTGGCAATTTGTCTTTGAGTCCTGGATGTGTGCTGAGAAAGAGTACATATTTTTGAACGCTTTCTTGGAGGTGTATCCGTTTTATAGCTACACAAAATGAATAAAATGCTACGAATGTCAACTTGTTTACACTATTAAAAACGCACAACACTATTAACAAACATCGTAGAGACAGTTAAAGCACGCAGCACTCAACCGAAATAGTGAACTAAAACCGAAACTATTGTGAACTGAAATAAACAACCAAAAACTTGACGAAAATTCGGCTTGCAACTGTATGTTTAACATTAGCTGCTACAACAAATCTGACTTTGACAGAAAGCCTGTTTAACGCTTTCATTGCCAAGCTGAAAATTGGAATTTCGTGTGGTGGGCAAATTTTTTTTTTTTTATATTTAGTTAGCAACGTCCACGCGATAACGCGTGATCGGTCGTTTGGTGAGAACTCGCATCGTTCATTGCCAAGCTGAAAATTGGAATTTCGTGTGCTGGCCAAATTTTTTTTATTTTTCTATTTAGTTAGCGACGTCAACGCGATAACACGTGATCGGCCGCCCGGTGAGAACTCGCATCACGCGATATCGCGTGATTGACAATGAACATGTAACGAACCGACCTGGTTGGCCGAGTGGTTTTGGCTCTTCAGCCAAAAGGCTGCTGGTTCGAATCCTGCTGTGTGCATGGATAACTGTGAAAATACTAGTTGTGGGGGTGGGCAGATGGCGTTGGTGTAGATGACGTAGTTCGCTGTAGTTGGTGAATCGAGTGGTAGAGACGGAGAGTTGTAGAGTAGGTTGCCTTCCCTCGATGAGTCTTTGGACTCCTTGGAGGTGTCATGTAATAATAATACAAATTATTAATTTTAATGAGACACACTTTGTATTACGTTTCCTTAATTGCCAGTAGTCGTTGTTTTACCCGAATGATAATAATTGTTGTACACGAGGTATTTTGTATGATATTTTGGTTTGTTTTATTCTTCAATGTTCTGTGTAAGCTTTGCTTGTTTTGTATTATTTCCGTCTGCCTTTTTTTCTAAGGTAATCTTAAAATCTGCCATGTTTCTTTTCTCATACTGGAGAAGTTTTGAATACGAATAACCCTTTTGAAGATCCATTTTTCTTCGATGCTGTGAGCAGTTTATTCAAATTATTTTTTTCCCAATCAGAAACTACGGTTTTACATTCCGGAAAACAAAAAAGCCGGAAGAACACATGCAGTTCATTAACTGCGGGTACTTCCAATTAAGATACTCAAGTATACGTTTAGTAATTTATACGCAGAAGATGCATGAGTAATTCCTCTTGAGATGAGTTAACCCTTCTGTCAAACACCACTACACCGAGGTGGCAAATACCGATTTATTGCTGTAATTTTGCAAACTTAGTCATTGTATTAGATTTTTATTATTAGTTGTATTAGTAGTAGTATAAAAGAGCCATATATAAATTTTTAAATTCACTTATATAGTATTGTCAGAAGTTGATGAGAAGAAGATGAATCAAACAATTCATCTCATGAATATATAGTTAGAATTTCTGAGAACAGTAATTTTTAGTGATTTATCACATTTGCAAATCGTCTCAGCGCAGTGGCTCGGACTTTCCAACATTTCCCTTCAGTTGGAAAGACCGAGTTCAAATCCCGTGTAGTACGCGTTCGAATCTCTTCTAATTTTTCAAGTGAAGGTTATTTATTACCTTTAGGTATTATTAGAAACAAATAGTGAGCTCCTCCGAGAATTTTTATCTCAGAAACAGGCAAATTAGTGAGAAAATACACTTAATTATCCGATGATTAAAATGGTCTCATAGTCTTTGTTGCTTCGCCGGTAGTACTTCCAACAATTACCAGTACAGTACTACATCGATGAGTAATAGTATCCTTGCTGTGCATTTATATCAAAGATTGTAATATGACATTGTTTCGAGTATCCTAATCCAATGCGTCTTATTCACAGCATTTGGAAAATAACAGCCCGTTTTTACTTCTTTTGATAAAGTATGTTGTTTAATTACCTAGCGTTCATTATCTAGGATATAACATGATATGTTAGTTATTTTTTCATGCATAAAAATGCTGTATATTCTATATTATCCTCGCCATCGGCAACTTCTCCCTTGGGTGTGTCGTAGTTACTGCAAATACCTTATTCACTTTTGCACATTGTAACTAATGCGTAATTTGCACAGAAAACATTTAGAATCTCTGTCTTTGACAAGGTTCCAGAATTTGAACATTACTATTTATGTCATTAATGCCACCTATTTTATTTAATATCTCGTATATTATTAATTTCATCACGGGGCGTAATTTTATGGTAAAAGTTCAGACACGTAGCATTTGGCGTATAGGAGCTTTCATTGGGTAACAAATGCGTGTTGTGTGTGCGAGTTTTCAAACAGTAGTTTCGTAAATCTTATTGGGTGGGGCAGGTTTAGATTTAGCAGTGATTTTTTTTTCTCTTTCCTTCTTACCATACAACTACGACTACTTTCTCTTGTTCACTAGATGCTGCTGTGAACAAGTGTCACCTGTTCACTTCTCGTAAATGTCTCAGTCAACTGCTTCTTTGAAAGATTCCATTAAGTTGTTACCGCTATGATTTAAACTTAAGAAAAAAAAAAAAAAAGAGCTAATAAGCGAGACATAACTGAGTCCTTTAATTTTAGTAAACATTAAATAAATGAATCATGCAATGAAACTTTATCTCGCAATCTCCAGTCGATGTTTAATTGTTATTTAGTTTATTTAACCAGTATTTCATTTTTTCGTAATGTGTTTTGCGGAGTTTTATTATTCTAAACAGATACATTTAGAGCAGTTCACATATTATATATATTTTATAAATACTAGCCAAATCACTTACCGTTGCTCACGGTAAAAAAAAAAAAAAAATTTAACATCAACTGAATGTTTTTCAGCTGAAGGTGATAATTGATCAAAAATTTGGGTATTTTATCCTGCAGCTAGAAAAGCCGTTCTCAGAATACAAATTCAGAGGCTGGTTGTGGGTGTTTGGAATTACGGTCGAAACAACTAAGGCTATGAGGTGTATTCCTAGTGTGTAGTAAATATAATGTATTGCATAGTAAATTACGTGTGCTTTTGGCTGGTTTATCTACTTTGCGAGACAAAAAATCCCGAGTTTCTGGAAGGAAAAACCTTCATACTTCCGTATGAGAAAGATATATAATTAAAATGAGCAAACATAAATATCGGAGAGAGCACCAGACTAGTTGGTCTAGTGGATAGCCCCCCCCCCCTTTTTTTTTCTAACTCACAAGTAGTGGGTTTGAATATCACTGTGTTATAGATGTTAGCAAAGATCTTTAAGAAGTAGCTGATTTTTGTCACTAGGCGTGAAACCGCCACCTCGTTTATTGAAGGCCTGAAGTGGCTTGAAAAGAAATGCTACATTTGATCTTAGTGTCTGAACTGGAGTAGCTAACCCTTAACCTACTCACGGTACTAATGGACTATAGGTTTATATAATCTTTCGTAGTTGTGCTTGGAATAAAAAGTGCAATGTACAATGTGACCTGGATACAGTGAGCTAAATATTGGGACCTGGATTTGGATCATGGTCCCAGAGTCGTCGTTGTTGATCATTGTCAGGAGGATTGTCACATTAGAAGAACGGGGTCTAGGAAGATGATTAAGTAGGATCCTATATTTAGGAAGTGTTTGAGTATCTAGGGGATAGGTGACTGAGACTTGACAAAACATTGGATATCGCGCTCCCATATGATTCAAATAACCTAACGTTACTCGCGTTGTAAACTAAATTTTTAATTAATATTTGCTTAGTTGACAATTCTTGAAGAATTATTTATTATTTTTTATTTCATTCAAATTCCAGACAACATATATAAAATTTTTTTCGTCTTAAATTATTCTCGCCGATCCATTACTCCAGTGTTTGAACGTAAATTCAAAGTTTGTGTGTGTAAAAATTTTAGCTTGTACGAAAATATGCACGTACGTTTTTTGGAGTAAGATTTTGCGAACGATGACAGATGCTATCCTAAAATTACTAATATATATTTTTTCCTTTGATTTTTATCCTTTGCCTATTGAAATAGCTGATAAAAGAAACTCCACACCTCCACAAAAATGGGTCTCGTAGAAGTGGACATTGTCAGGAAGTGGACTTTTCAAATAGTGGAAGTATGCCTAATTCGGTGGCGATGTGTTCGTGATATGGGACATATTATCTAAAAAGAGTATGACGATCGATAAAATAAATTCTTCTTTTTCTCCTCTCTGCAGTTGATATATTGATCAGTTAAGTCTGTGGTTAACTGTTCATTTGCAAGGATTATCGTACAGTTTTTTAATAAACCTGTTATTTCTTAAGTAACCAATAAAGATGCTTAACTAAATATTAAATTTTAGTTTATTAAAAAAAAAATTGACTCCTAATACAAGAAGTAGGACCAATCTAGAAATTCCAGTCACTAGAGCAAGATTTCCGATTATTTAAGACATAACTCATCCACAGTAATGTACTATAGCAGTATTTCTTAAAATTTTCGAGACTGCAAAACCTTACGTAAAACTATTTCTTTATAAAACTTTAATTATCAGAATTTTTAGAACCTAAGATTATCGGAAAAGAATCATTGACAGTGAAGCTCTTCTTATGGCTCTACAGCCCAAATCGTCTTGGCCTCCAACCCTGTCTCTCCAAAACTTTACTTCTTTGGTTTGGACACTGTAGTATGATGGGGCTATCTTAACAAATAGTGTCTATCCGTTTTGTTTTAGGTTTTCCTTTTGGTCTTTTATCAGTAATTTTACTATCGATTGTCTTCATACGAATACTGTCATTTTCCATACGAAAAATATGTCCTGCCCACTGCAACTTTTTGAACTTGATTACACTGGATATTGTGGCTTCTTTATATAACTCAAAGATTTTCCTTTCAAAAGCTGAAATCAAATTCTCCACTCTCGGAATAGTAAATAACCAGGTTTCACATCACTGGATGAATTATTGATTTATTGCCAATGAACCGTTACCTACAAACTATTTTAATCAAGAAAACAATGAACACTGTGCTATAGGTTTACAACTTTTCGTAGGTGGAAGTCAAATTTAGATCCGCCTTTGACACCGAGACCTATTTCTACCTGTAAGGTATATCATGAGAGACAACATGAAACCATTAAATTGATTTTACTTTTAGAGTTCTGTAATTTCTTTATGAAAATCGTTTCCTTGAACTTATTCAATAAGAAATATTTTAAAGAATACTTATTATTAAAAAGTAGTCAACCATACAGAAGAAAAATTAATCAGGGCATGCAACATTTGATTATAGTAAAGTGTTTTTGAATATAATGTCCTTTTGAATCTAGTGGATTAGAAGGAACTGTCATACTCAGTAAGCTCAAAACAAAACAACTTTAAGTTTGTATTATTTATTATTATTTTATTTCATTTTTTTTTCAAAGTTAATATTCGTGTTGGAAGGCCATAACGTTCTACGTGTTTTCTTATTCCATATGAATGAATAACAAATGTTTTCACTTTCAGGATACGTGAGCCTGATCGGCAGGCTAGCCAAGCAAGCGTACCGGCTTGTTCAACTACTTCTCAGACACAGCTGATTATTGTGTGAGACATCATAATAATTGACAAAGCCAGAGAGCAGAAAAACAGTAGCATCTCTCTTATGTAATCATCTTAAGTGGCTGCGGTAACGTTCAGGTAGTCTATTACTCCATTTTGTCATGCTTGGCTACCTTCAGACAGCCGCCGACGGAGGATACACGCATGAATACCAGCGATCAGCGAAAGAATCAGGAGTACAGTAAGATGAAAGTTGGATGGAAGGGCATTACTGGCATAAATGTCTAATAAGTATCGTATTGTGCCGTTAGGGTTGCTTTAATGTGGGCGCTGTCATACACTACTGAATTCCATTGGTGATGGTGGGTGAAATCTGGTATAGATATCGAAACAAAGGAATTGTAGAGCAATTACAGAAAGGTCAGCTACTAAATTGCTGAAAAGTCGTGTGAATTGTATGAGTCACGGCGGAATATCCTGAAAACAATAAAGAATCTTCGAGAACATTGGGAAATAAACCTATTAAATAAAACACACTACTTGTTTTCTCCATCCGGTAATTCTAGTAAACCTGATCTTCAAACGATAACTCTTTTGTTTGTGATGCTTGGCACACACAGTAGAAGAGATGCTGGATGTGATTATATTGAAAATGAAAAGAGATGTCCTAAAATTAACGATCTTTTTCTCCTTTCGCGCTGAAAGTCAAGGAACACTAAACTGTTTATATTCATTGTGCTTGATGATTTGTCTAATATCATTCATCTCAATTTGTGTATTAATACTGCGAGCAAAAATTCATGTGGGAGGCCGACATGAATCTGGTTCGTAAGTGACCCAGAGAAATATCGTGCCGTACTACTTTTTATTTCAATTTATTCCACGTATTTAGTTCAGTAGTGAGCAGGGTTTTTTAGTAGTAAAATATGCTCTAAAATTAATTTAATTTAGTTAGTAGTATGTCATCGATGAACACATGTTAATTGCTTATTTAGAAATTCCTCATATCCAGATATACAAAACTGCATTAATACTTTTACCAAAAAATTTTTTCTAGAAAATGTTTTCTATGTACTGGTTTCGCGATTATTAAATATATTTGCACAAATACTTTCTATATTTAAATCGTTTTTCTTTATTGGTAACTATATAAAAATATAAAACCCTCAACATCTGGAAACTTTATCGTTTGAATCCTCTATCTGAATTGTACTGTAGAATGTCCCAAACTTACTCATTTCACTTACCCCTCCCCCGTACTGATTGTGCAATGTGACGTCGTTGTCATGCTATATGGAACTATCCTTGCGACATTTCATGTAATTTGTTGAAACAACCGGTAATGATTTTCTTAAAGCAATAGTTATTGCTCTCCTATAACTCTTCTGAAGAGTTTCTGTTGAATTTGCGCGTCCATAATGCAGTTGGAAAACATAACATATGCCTCATGGTTACACCTGGATTCGAATTGTGTCTAGGACGAGTAATTATAAGGTTAGTTAGTCGATCTTCTATAGAGGAGGGAAAGTTTACTCCCCTTCTCCTGCAAACAAATAAAGAAATCACAGGAGAACATACGCAAACTGATAAATATACTTATCCTTTAGCCTTAGTTTCGTCTTTGCGTGACCCTTAACCACATCAGATTTATTAATATACACGTATACACTGAGTTCCAGTTTATCGGGCACATATCCGTCTACGAAATCCACGGCTTTCAAGAGATAGTCACTTATCTTGAGCACCATAAAAACTGCCTCCCTTCTGTGGTGTTCATGTACCACAGAGTCCAGTGTACCTGGAATTTTTTTTTTTTAAAGCGTAAATGCCGGTTCTCCTGGTCAAGATATCAAATATGGTATATTTTAAGTTATTTCAGCTCTTTAATAAGCAGGGTAGTGATCTCACACCGGCTGATGACATTCATTTGCTAAAAATCGCTCACAAATATCCACGCCCACGGCGGGACTCGAACCCACAGTTAGTTCGAGTGGATGCGTTATTCATTTGCCTAACCAAGTACACTTTGAAGAATATATCCCAAATACTTCATAATCTTATCAAAAACTATTTAAAAAACACAAAATAAATAGCTGTTATTTTTACAGCTGAGTGGCAAAACAGGGCTTGCCTTCAGAATTTTTTAAGTATAGAAACTCAGCGAGTGCTTATGAGAATACAATCCCAAGGCAACTCCCAGGCCAAAGTATATAAAATAATTAATAATAGACCTAATAATAATATTAATAAATTAATCTTGATTTTATCATAAATGAATTCAGTATAATAGGTGTGTGTGTGTGTGTGTGTGTGTGTGTGTGTGTGTGTGTAATGGGAATGTTTCATAATGGGAGGTTAATAATCTTAACCAATCGCTTCAGTAAATCGCGAAACACATACTTTCCGCATTATTTAGATGCGTTTCGTAAATGCTTATACACCTACAAAATTTTTACAATTTTCTTTTTTACTCGATATTTGCAACTCTTTGCAAATAACAAATTTAATTAAATATTAATTAAACTTTAGTTTTTAACTAATATACCAATACTTTAATTTATCAGGCACTCATTTCACAAACTAAGATAGTGGTAATCAGTCCGTGAAGTCTTTTGTGTGGAACATCTAAGTCATAATTCATAACGTGCATTAGAGTAAAATATTGTCTACTTATCAACCCTCTTAAACAACGTCAACATTTCAAGGAACTAGACTTCGTATATAATACACAATAGCTCAATTTACAATGGTGTCAAAACAGACCTATTGATGTTATCAGAGAAACAATCGCCTAAATACCACACACACACACACACACACACACACCATGATAAGGATCAGAATATTTCATAAAGCAATAAATGGCTTACATCTGAAACTAATGCGAAGAGATACAGTTGGAGATATGAAGGGATAAAATGAATGGTGATGTTGACAAATTTATTTTCTTGTTTATGTATGAAGATAGACAATTAAGGTGAATGAACAGGAAAATAATTTACTCGCGTGCAAAATATAAGAACAATTAGGCTGAAAGATTTAGCTTGTTCTACTTGGGACTTGTACCTTTGTGAAACACCTGTTAATGGTTATGTTTAAAATAAAAGTCGCACGACACATTTGAACAGAAGAGGTCAGTAAACATATATAACAAATAATGAGCTGTTTGTTAAAGAAAAATGGCATTCCAAATTAATTAGGTTTATTTTTAACTTTATTACGTCAGTGTGACTAATGAAGTGTTATCACGTAATGTAATGCAACAATTATTCAGATTCAAATCTCTTGAAGAGCTGTAGAGGATTAAACATGATCATAATAATATCATTTGTATGACGTACAGAACTGAAGTGTTAAATCCCCATAAGTTTTCAGCGCTATATTTAAATTTTGGGAGATGCAAAGGCTCAAAACTTGAAGTTGAGCCCTTGAAGTCCCTTACTACACCCAAAATATAACTTTTTATAAAAATCAACTAAGAACTATTTTCAGGTTTGTGATCCAAGTGAAAAGCCAGCTCTACCCTATATTGACATTAACATTAATGTCATTTTACTTAACAAATATTGTCTATATACATTAAAAATAACAGTGGAGATAGTATATGTCTTGCACGTGATGCAATATTAACTAACTAACTAACTGACGTACTTCTAATTCTAACTATTTGTAACTGAAATAATCCATCAACGTCTTAGATCTAGTAGCTTGTCTCTGCCAGATAATCTGGCAGTAAATAAAAGGCCTCCTACAAAACTAATTTATATTGCGAGAGGATGATCAATCCTATTAATGTAATCTGCTGTGTGTGTGTGTGTGTGTGTGTGTGTGTGTGTGTGTGTGTGTGTGTGTGTGTGTGTGTGTGTGTGTGTGTGTGTGTGTGTGTGTGTGTGTTTTCTGCTGGTTTGTCTGCTTTTTTACAGTTTGTAGTACACTCGCGAAGACGACGTGATCTTTTCCGTTTGCCTAAAACTCTTGAATTCGAATTCCTAGATAGAATTCGAACACTGGTTTTCCGCTATAAAGATTTATAAGAGCTTTTCTCCGATGAAGACAGAATTTTTCTTTCTGAAATTCAGGTTTGTCCTCCCTCAAAACAGATTAAATCGACCGAAGAACGCTCGCTATTTACAGTCATACTTACCTCATAGCCTTAGTCTCTTCAGTATTAACGCAACTAAATCAAATCGTGAGAAAAGCCATCGATAATTTATTTATTATTTATTTATTATTATTATTTTTTTTTTATATAGCTAATGCTATTTTAACACGTCTCAAAACGTGTCGGTTAAGTAAGAATAAGTCAGGCCACTTGTCTTTCAGCATTTAAATCACTTAGTTACATTTAGAAAGGTTCTTGTGAGCGCCGATAAATTTACTTTTTTTTATTTTTTTTTTAAACTTCTTGGTTCAGTTTTTCTGATCACACAAGTTCTCCAAGAGCTGCACAACTTTCAGTGATGGAGCGCAGCGTATCGATCTTTCAAACTTAGGGCTAAAAGAGCTCCGCCTACTCGCGTTAAAAATAAAATACATCAGAGAATTTATGTTTATACGTTTCGGAATTAAGCAGCCCATTTATGTGTAACTGAAAACATGAAATATTAGATGCTATTGTAAGGAAGGAAAAAAGACTGGCAGAGCAGAGAGAGAGAGAGAGAGAGAAACGACCAATAATTCCTTTTTCCCCCTTTTTTTTTTTTTAATTTCCCTCTTTTTTTTTTTTAATCTTCTTTCTTTTGTTTGCTATTTTTTGTATGCGGGAAGAACTATGACCACTCTTTACATGGAATATTAAATAAGATATTACTGAAAAAGAGTAGAATTATTTGCTTCATATCCAGGAATCTGAGTTTCAGACTTACTCACGGACATTGCAAACCAGAATTATTTCATATATAGTATTATATTAAATATCTCCTTCAGTCCGCTACATAAGTTAAATAGCAAATATACAGTAAATCATAATGCGATATCTGTCATAAGTGTATTTTCCAACAAAATGATACAATTATCATCATGCATGCTCTAGTATTTAAATACCATATATAAATATTTTTGTGCCCGAATCATATTATGAACACAAGCAGTAACTGTTTTGAAACGCAATAGAATGAAAATGAATTAGTCACGATGATTGTGTGGATTCTCTAAGCATTTTCGCTTTCATCATGTCATCTTTTGTCATTATACATATGAATGCCGTTAAGGTTTCATCACATCAGAAGTTTGTCACACTGCGTGATTGTGCATTCCAGTGCCTTTCATGCAAATCACATAGTTTTAAGAGTGCGATATCGCGGAGTCCAATGTTCATGGAATACTTGAATGAGTTGTTGCAAACACACATGCAGTCATGTTGTATTGTCAGGATCAGTTCCTCCCTATAGTGTGTTTTGCTACTAAGATCTTATTTCAATTTTGCTTTCATTCGATTTTAATTGGTACCGATTACGTTTGAAGAGCGTCGTATATTAAACTTTCCAGACGGGCAGTTTGGACTGTTTCGAAGTACAGTGAAGACATTAAAGCGACGATGCAAATGTATTATGTCATAAAAGCTTGTGTTCTTCTAGTTTGTCCATTCCGTAATGAGATCGGCTAACTCACTTTCAGTTGAAAAGTCCTTATAAAGGTGTTTTTGTCCTGAACTGGATTCGAATAAGTATGTTCAACCAAAGAGCATTGTTATAACTGACATCTACAGGAAACAAAGACTGGTGAAAATCATATTTTCACCAGTCTTTGTTTCCTGTTCAACGATCGAACTTTGGGACAGTGAACAGCACTGAAACCCACTGACAGGAAAACAAGAATTACGAAGGCGTGTATTACGTGTGCGCGCTCGTGAATGTACGCACACTAATATGGTTATGTGGATTTTCTTTAGGCATTTTGTTTAATTGAGCGTCCTCTAATGAAACCTCAGTGGTGTCCATACACATGACAGTATGAGCAGTTGTAATTGCTACTCTACTATTCTGGTACATTTTGTGTAATGCTGCATCATTATCTCTTAATTTTCGTGGCTGTTTTCCTGATTGTCTCCAGCTCCCTTCTCTTTTCTTAATCGATTTTCTAGTGTCTTTCCGTGATTATCCGTTCCACATGTCTCTTTATTATTATTTCAGAGATGTTTCATCTTTGGTGTTCCTCCCATTTGTGTATAATAATGGAAGCCGTGTATTTGGACCCGAGAGACGGCAATGACAAATGAAGTAAGTCAATGGAATTAGTGCTGAAAAGAATAAGGGCCACAGTGTGTTTTGCTTATCACTTGAAGTCCGTTTTTTATTTTGTTATTTTACGTTATTTTATTTTTTTGTTCTGTGGCAGGAAGAGCCAGAATTTTTCAACAGAGAAACTCCTGCTAGTCTTGCTGTGATCGACACAGTTTGAAAAGCTTGGAAAAAAGGCTCATGTCTTTTAATTCTATAGCTCAAGTCGTTCACTTTTCCGAATCCGCTACTACTGTGATGGATATTAATATTATATTATTATGATCGCTCATAAAAACTCTACAAGTACTGAGAAAGCAAGAAGTTTGCTGCAGTTCTGAAGCGGCTAATTTGATAACTTTGCTTTTTTTTTTTTTTTTTTTTTTTACAGTAGTTAGTATGGGTCTTGGAAGATGAGTTGACACTATGTAGTTAAGATGCAGTTAATCATAAGACATAAATCTTCTAATGTCTTCTATTCTCCAAAGTGACGAAGTCGTTTAGCTCTAACTTTTTAAAGATAGATGGGTCCCCACACTTTGCCATCACTAATAGCTGCCCAAGATTATTGATTTCATAAGCATCTGGAACGGAGATTATGGCAAATAACTGTTGTAATCTCGTAGTGCCTAATACTATATATTATCACACTGAAATAGTGTGAGTTCTATGGTCAATTTTCTTGAGTTGAAGAGTTAAAATCCGAGTTTCCGGGAATAAAAATTCCCTACTTTTGTGCCAAAGATCGACTAACTCGTCAACCTACGAATAAACTTGGCTTTTCACCTCACAACTAAAAAACCATAGAACACACGATGTACCATATACAAATAATTAACTAATTAGGAATAGGAGATGGTAGTGTACAGTAGTTATGTGCATTACTGTAGTCACCTTCACTTAATTACCTCGATGGAGAAGGACATTGCTGCCTAGCAATATACTACAAAATTTAGGAATAAGAGTTCACGTTTTTCTTTGAAGAATATGAAAAAAGAATTAGAGAATTTATTTATGAGTAATAAATAACAGTAAAATATGTCATAATAAATTAATAAATAAATCCTCTAACACTTTTATTCTCCAAAGGGAGTAGGAAAAACTCTTACTCCTAACTAACATTTGGAAATCTGTTACCATTTGGTCTCTATCCTTAGTTGTCACTGAGGGTTGAGTTCATGGCTCGATGATTTTTCGTGAAGACTTCAGAGGCGAGAATATGACAATTCCTAAACCCTAATGGGTATTACTATCCAAAATAGTATGGGTTTTATGGCGACTTCTTTTTTATTTTTTTTTGAGATACTGGAGTAGAACTCCAGTTTTCTGGAAGGGGAAAAACCCTGCTACTTTGTCTGTACCAAAGATCAAGTGATTTTGAAAACCTGTTAAAAAAAAAAACCCCTTAAATATTTGTCTAGTCGGCGACTATAATCGAACTTGTAAAGGACTTTCTCCTATGGGTGTGTGTGTCATTATGGAACAAAAAAAACGTTGCTACAAGGCGCCTTGCTTGCCTTTCACATTGTCTTTTGTTGTTTATGAGTAAACGGAATGCCTCTGACAATATGATCTTAAAAAAATTAAAATGATTTTCACCATTTCCGCTAACTAATCATTTGCAGTCGTTTCAGTTAATATCTCGGCTACTAAATTTCCAGTAAGACGAGTTGTTAATTAAGTGCTAACTCAAGTTGTTGAATTACTGTAACCACAAATCTAAAGTGGTAGGATTATCTCTGTCTTCTTTCAAAAAGGGTAGAAATCTGTATAAAAATGCAAGTATTTGTTCCGTTGGTACTTCACTTGAATTTCTGTTTATTGTTTTACAATTTCACATTACCCAACAGCTCATTTTTGTTATTGAAAGCTGAATTAGTAGTTACAGTAATATACTAGGTGTATAAATATGGTACACTGCATGAAGAGTTAGAGATGCATAAGAATGAGGTTCAAGAGTTGTTACATAACCTGGATATTAATTCAGCGATAGGGCCAGATGGGATATCAGCACCTGTGCAAAAGGAATGTTCAGCCAAAATGGCTTGGCCCTTGACACGTTTAAGAGCCAAGTCATTACGGAGCCATGTTTATAATTTGAGTCTCAGCTCAGAAAATTTCCACAGAAATGAAAAGAATGTATGATAGTTCCGTTGTACAAGGGTGGTGCAAAAACGATTGTGTCTATTACCGACCTAGTATCTCTGGAGTAACTGTAAACCTTTTAGTGGAGTTGCTAAGTTGGTAACTTGCATACTGAAATGGGTGGACAAACAAGATATATTTGGAAGGAACAGAATGAGTTTATTAAAGGGAAGTTGTGCCTGAGCAATTTGCTCATATTTTATAATGTTTCGGCCAGGTTAGATAAAGGGAATGGATACACTATGATACTGTTGGATTTTTCTAAGGCATTTAATAGGATACCACATGAAATGCTGTTGCATAAATTGGAGAATATGGGTTAGGGCAGGTATGCAGTGGGTGTGAATCTGTGAGATTTAAGGTCACCAATGGTGTACTCCATGGTTTAGTCCTCAGATCATTGCTGTTTAATCTGTGTTAATGAGAGCACGAGGGATATAACAGATGTTCAGTTGTTTGCTTATGATGCAAAGATAGGCAGGCCAATCAAGGCACTATCGATATACAGCACGTAAGCATAGGCAACAAATTTGGGCAAATGAAAATGGCTATCTGTTCAATGTTAATAAGCTTTGGCGCGATGAGATTTCCAAGGGCATGTTATATTAGCAGGGTTATGCTACAAGATGATTTTGATGAATTGTTTCGTTATATGGAAGGTGGGGAGAGAAAACACGGGGCATCCATGGAAGTCAAGTTTGTTCATGGTTACGAAAGGGTTAAGAGCTAGATTTTTGTTTCTTACTGAGCAGTGAGTGAATGGAATAGTTTGCCTGTTGAATTAGTGAGTGCATATAGTGTTAATGAGTTTAAGGGAAGGTATGACAGGTGGTTTGTGTGATTTATAGCCTCCGTCGATGAGTCCTTGACTGCCTGGGGTACCAGATAATAATAATAATAATAATAATAATAATAATAATAATAATAATACATTGCACCAACTCTAGTTGATTAACCTCCTGTGATATCGTTATATGTATTTTATTTTCTTTAATATTTATGTCAAACTAATTTTGATGGACTCAATGCTTTAAATTATATTTTTAAAATTCAGTTTTATCTAATTGTGTGCATCTTTTAGAGCAGTGTTTCTCAAAGTGTGGTACGCGTACCCCCGGGGGTACGCGAAAGGTCTTCAGTGGGTACGTGGCAATTTTCGGCTATGCATATGCTAAACGTATATAAATATATGCTAAACGTATATATTTCGCAATAAATTATATATTATGTATAAATTCTCCTACTCAAATTGTGATAACTTCTTCATAGTTTCCAAAATTCTCGGGCGATCACTCGTGAATCTTCGTTCAGCTTCGTATATGAACGTACGCTGTGAGCCAGCAACAACACGAAGAGCGTACGATAGCGACTGATAAAAAAAATAATTATATGAACCAATTTGGTTCTATTAAAAAAAGCATATTTTTTTGTTTAAATGTTTACATCTAAATTCAGATAAGATAGACATTTACAACGAAATATACTTTTTTATTTTATTTATTATTATTATTATTATTATTATTATTATTATTATTATTATTATTATTATTATTATTATTATTATTATTATTATAAGGGGGTACTTGGCAATAATGAAAATTTAGGAAGGGATACACGGATATCTGAAGTTTGAGACACACTGTTTTAGAGTAATTACTCTGAAATTTAGAGTAATATAATTCTCTGTTGTTAGCTGCATAATAACACTCACCAGATTAAAGGTATGTAGGGCCTTCTCAAGGCTCTCTTTCTGGTTTAAATATATAGATCAGATCAACAATGAAATACAAAAACTGAATTATAGAAAAATATTATTTTATTATATAATTTTATAATAAAAATAGAAAGAAACTGATTTTATAATAATAGAAAGAAAGAGAACATTACAATAACTAAGGCTTGTTGCCGTTGCAAAAATCTGTAATTATGTCATCGAATTCTGTTTCTTTTAATTATCACTAAACGTAAAACATTAATGTGAGGGGAAAACTTTGATCAAAGACTATTTTTTATTCGAGCGTAATTTTCAAGTTTCTACTATCATTTGTTCAGGTTTCTAATATTTGTACCCTCAAGAGAGTGAGCCCTGGCGCAGCTGCGCCACCTTACCAGGGTTAATTCAGCATTGATAACACATCATAATATCATAAGGCACTGATCACTAATATCATGCAGATTTGATGCTTTATTCGCTTAGTTGATTTTATAAGATCTTTCATTTAAAAAGATCAAAAATTATGTTGGTGTGCAAAATAAATAAATAAAAATAAAAATAAATAAATAAAATAGGGAAGGGTTAAAAGTCGAACACTAATTGAATCCACAATCGAAATAAAAATACTTGGATTCATGCAATTAATTAAATTAATTAATTTAACTTAATAGGATTTTTGACAGCAGCCAACGATTTTGGTAAAATGAACTGCCCGAGGCAAGGCTACCTGGAGGTTGCAATATCCATCGACCTATTTTAACACCTCATTCTCACTAGACATTTTCTTACATATGGCCTTGATTTGAGGCAGTATGTGAACAGAGATTGCCTCAAATCAAGCGATCTGTGAACACGCACGATAACGCAAGTTGCTTTTCCCAGAAGACACTGTCATAAACTCGTGGTAGTCTGAAACCTAGTATTGTACTCATTACTACTTTACTATTTACTTCAGCTGAGTTTGTCTCTTTCGAAATCTATTGAAGTCACGATTTCCTACTTTGAATTTTTCTTTCAACTATATAGAAAAAAAAAAGATTCATGAGAATGATTTCATTTATTCATAGTTTATCAAAAGTTTAGAGATGGTATTTTCAAATTTAACATTTCTATGTAAGGGAAAATTGGAACATAGATTTTTTTTTTTTTTTTAAAGAAAAATAAAAGACGCCATTCAGCACTTACATTCTCGTGAGAAATGAAATGAAAAGTTAATTTAAATTACTTATTTAAGAGGATAAGCTACAGTAATATAAATCACTGAGCTGGTGTTAAAAGAAAAATACTGAAAATTAAGAAGCGCGCTGCAGCTCATCATCGTGGCTCTTACAGGTGATATATATTGATCAATTATAAATATAGATACATTGGTCAACAGCGCCATCTTTAAGATTTGTCGTCCGTGGCACGCTAACAGTTTCAGAATGTTTGCATCAATTATAACAATATAATTATGATGAATATTTCTTCTTTCAGGGTAACTTTAATCAACGTGGCCTTTAGCAAAGACCTCTCTCTTAATTTAGATTAAGAGAATACTTTTAGATTGATAGAACTGACAAATTGGTCAATTACTTTTATTTTTAGGCCGGATAAAATAAATTAAAACTGTTACTTATACTCATTTTTATATGTATGTTAGTATTTACTCATTGTATGGTAGTTATTAATGATGTGAACAATATGAATTTTTGCCTTTATTGTTTATTATTACTATTATTTAATCAACTGACTTTTCTGATACTTAAAATTTGAATTCCTTATTTAAATCATATTTGTTCTCTCAGCATCCTTATTAAAATAATTTTCCTGTTCTATAATAATCGATTTATAAAATAGTACTATAATAATCGATTTACAGTTTCACTGATGTCATGAAGTTTGGGATATAAACGTGTTTGCAGCGAGCTCTGTTGCAATTCATTCCATACTAACTGCTTTTGTTACTTGCCATGCTTAATTATAAATAGTCTCCCACCTGAGAAAATTTGTGTTTTAAAAAGTAATAGCTAATCGGAAACCATTCTCGCTGCTGTTATTTGCAGCATCGCTTCATCTTTTTTAAAAGTTTATTCTCTCGTACTTATTTTCAGCGTTGTCTTTTGCCCGGAAAATTTAGCAAATAAGAATTTTAAAATATTTATTACGAAGTATTTTATGAAGCGCTATATTCTATTAATTAACTCTAACAATAACGTTTTCACGTTTACTATAAGTATCTCTTCACATTTTTATTCATGCAGATTAAATGTTGACAGCGAGAGTCGTTTCACCTTTTCCGTTTACCGCAGTTGGTGTTGTGGCCGAGGGCCTCAGCCGGATGCCATCCTTTTATTCAAGTTCGCTAGAGGTCATTTAAACAAGCATTGTTACGGTCGTTCACATTGACGCTTTTGTTCAGTATAAGGTCTTGTTGTTTACCGTGCTGCAAATTTCTTCTAAAGTGAGAGTATCTTTGTGCGACAGCAACGTTTATCGGTAAGTCTCTGTTTATTTTCTTTTATGATACAATTTGTGCCTTTTGGTCTAATGATGGCTTTCACCAGTGCAACTGGTTATACTTATCAATAGATCTGAAATATTTGTCAGCCTTCTTACGGCAGTGGACTAGTAATTGCTTAGTCACAGTCAGATGAGTTCCGTTGTCTTGACAGTATTGACGGGGAGTTATGCGTGTCTCCTGCTGTCACAGTTGTAGGCCTAGTATTATCTTTTTTCTCAAATGTTTTTAGCTGCTTCACATCAGAATGAAAGAGTAGCTCCACTCAGAATTCAGGTGAATGAAAGCGTGTATATTAGATAATATTCTTTTTATGTGAGTTAATTAAGTACAGAATTAAATGCCTGAGTGATTTTAAGAATTATTATATATAGTCTTTAACCGCTACATAATTCCGTCGTCGGATACTGTGAGCATCTTATGAATGGTAATACGTACCCAGTGCCGTTTATGAAATATCCGGGTAGTGGAGATTATTTTCTTTTGCTTTGTGAAACAAGGTATTACTTAATCTAACTTAAAAATCAGATTTTAACTCTGCGGAATGTGGACTTATGTGATAGTAGATAGTGAACATAGAGTGTGGATCGTGTCGTGTTGGGTAAAGTGGTTTCCCGCGATGAGTCCTAGGACTCCATAGAGGTGTCAATGTAATATTACAGTATTAAGCCTTGATAAAAAGCAGTTTATATACAATGTCATAGTACGCCAGATTTATTTAATCCAGAACAGATCGTGTTATCCTGAAATAAATACATTTCAGACTTTGATGTAAACATTTACTGGATTGAAGTATTTTTATCAAGGCTTAATATTTTCAAAACATTCATTTCTGAAAGGAAGAAATATTCTTGCCATAGTATTAAATTCTAGGATCTGTACACTGCAATGTGGAGAGTGGTGCTGGATGTAAGAGTTCCTTGGATTAATTAATATTCTCTTCATATTAATCCAAGGAACTGATTTTTGCTACTCAGTTAAGATAAATAAAAGCTAGGAATATCTGCATGTTGTTATTGTGATGCTGAACCATTCTATAATAATTACGCAACATGCAAAAACTTATTGTACTGCGTGATATTGAGTATTATGATTTATAATATTTACAGTTTCATTTTACTTCAGAAATAATAATTTCAGCTGAATCTTGTAGGCACGCTTAGGTGTTGGAAGTTATCAATTTCTTTTTATTATGGTATTATGACACAAAAATCATGTAAATATATTTATTACCTAGCTTATACTGTAGCTGGATTTCAATCTAGCATCTTCAGAGCACAACTACTTGCTACAATCTATATGTGACACCAGGTATGTGAAACAATTCAAATTGATAATGGACAAAAGACACAACTCCTAATTTGGTGCTCTCTAATATTGTATAGAAGAAATTTTTACAGTTGCTATGTTAAAGTTGATGGATGACTGTCTCACAAATTTTTCAACAGATTAATTCAGCCATATTTGTTGAAGTTAGGAGAGCACTTCTCGTAACCTCAAGACATTGCCGACTCCAAAATACCAGTCTCTTTGACTTGTAATGACTTCTGTATAACACATTGGTTTTCTTCTATCTAATCCTGTTAAAGGAATGTTCTGCCAAGCCTTGCTTGTCATAATGATGGTAGCAAATGTATTTCTTGTGTTCTCTGAGTGTTCTGGTAAGATTTATGCAAGCATACTTGAGAAGAGAGACTAAGAAAAAATGTGGAAGGGAAACTTCAAGAAGGACAAGCTGATTCATGTTATCTCATCTCATCTTCTTTTTGCCCTCTTTTACCTTGCGGTGTCGAGGGTTTATTAATCATCGGACCTCAAACCGTTCACAGGATGAGGTAGTCAGCCCTATGCCCTGGTGTATCCTATGTCCCGTAATATTGAGTTCTCAAGGCTGGTTTGCTTGTTTTGCGGGATGAAAAACCCCAGGATAAACTGGGGGAAAAAACCCTACTGCCCAAGACCAGCTAACTTGGTTATGGCTGAGGAAAATCCTTCAGTTCCTCACGTCACTGACGGGGAATCGAACCTAGGACACTCCTTCCCCAGGCATATGGTTGCGAAGCACACAGCCACTAGGCTAACCGTGTGGATGATTCATGTTAAATAAAGTGAAAATATGATCCTGACAACCTTTAAGACAAATAATTGAGAAATCATGGGAACATAACAAGGAACAAGCTGTTCAAAATACTAAAATTATACAATGTAAATGGTACATTACATAGATACTTAAATACATAGTCTGTATTTAAGTTTGCAAGTTAGCAGTTAGAATTAAGAGGTATAGGAAGATGGTTTGATGTTAAATCAGGTGTGAGACAAGGCTGCACATTATTTCTAGTGTTATTTGTCATTTATATGGATTACATTATGAAGGAAAGTGGCATTAAATCTGATATTGAAATTGAAGACGTTAGGCTTCTTACTTTATGCAGATGATGTTATGCTCTTAAATAAATCCAGTACAAGTCTTCAGGATTCTCTGACTAAGTTGAATAACTGCCATAATAAATTTGGTATGAAATTCAGGAATTGTTAGCATTCATGAGTTTGTAAGTAGATCTATCCTCAGGTGGTATGGTCACTTATACAGAATGGGAGAGGAAAGATAAGCAAAATGGGTGTTATTTGCCAGGATCACAGTGAAAACGACATGTAGGAAGACCAACATCTAGGATGATTGACACAGTAAGAAGAACCTTAGAAGACCAAAATGTAAGATCTCATAATATTAATCCTTACAGGTAGCAGATTAATTTAGAGAAAAATTGTGGTTAAGAAGTTATTAATGATGTAAGTACTGTCGTAATATCCTGTACACTCTTGAGGATACATATCAGGAATTTGATGATTGTTCTGTTTTCTGAGGAGGATGGTAATGGATTCTCTTTTCTGTCCATAGTAGGTCATGTTATAATTGCAGGTACCTTATGCACTCCAGGACATGATAGTGTATGGAGTTTGTCTTTAAGAGCAGATAAGCGTTTATTTTGATGTTTGGTTTGAATGGGGTGTGAAGTTTATATTTCATTAGCCTTTAAGCCAGCTTTTTTTTTTCAGATGTACCCTAGATATATGGAATGGGAATAGTGGTGTTTTATGGGAAAGCAGGGGGGGGGATGTATTAGTTTTTCTATAGTGCTAGTACTGTACTAGTTCTGTGGCAAGGGCTGTATCACTAGAACAAATTTTTATTTATTATTATTATTATTATTTTTTTTTTTATGTTGATCATGTACACAAGAGGCAGAGGACCTATAAGCATATCAGTGCCATCTGTGGGGTGCAGGTAGGGACTAAGATAGAAGTTTATTGACTTTTTTTTTGAAGTGTTCAAGTTGTAATTGATTGGGAATACTTATGGGAAGCTGTTCCAGAGGGTCCTAGAACAATTGCAACATAACTTACTATTGATAGACAGGAAGATCTGTTAACATCTGCCTCAGATAATAAATACATTGCTATCATCATGGCCAAATAGCCTTGGTTCTATTTCACAAATTACTTCACCTTGCAAGGAAAACTACCAAGTAATGGTACTGCACTGTTCCCCACCCCAAGTCATTTTTATGCAGTGCCTTTTGAGAACAAAGCATTTAACACACTACTTTCAAATTTTTAGGTCTATTTGCACTTATAGATGATATATTTGCAATTTGGTCCCATGAGTGAACAAGACAATTTGGATTCCTTTGTGACTCACCGAAACAGCCAGTATTCTAAAATTCACTTCACATTAGAAAAATGCCTGCCCTTTCTTGACATTAGTCACTCATCTTTCAGATGATTCACTTCTATAGAAAGCCAGCATACATTGAAAGATATTACATCATTATCCAGTCCAACAACATGGAATCCTAAAAACATTAACTTATAGAGCAGGGTATTTGTTTTAGTGATGCAGCCACCCACAGAACTTAGCTATGTTCACTACACTTTTTTGGCCAGTAGCTACAGCACCTACAACATATAAAAAATATGTTCTCCCCCCCCTCCCTAAACAGACTAGAGCAAAGCACCAGTATTGCTTTTACATATATCCAACTAAAGTATTCATGAAATATAACCTTCAAACCACATATCAAATTAGTAACTCTTTGCTCACCTTAGAACATATTCTATCCTTTATCGTATCCTGGAGTGTGTAAAGTGCTCTTTGATCGTAACCTGATCTACTACAGACAGACAGGAAGCTTACATTTGCTACCATCGTGGCAAGACTGGCAGATCATCTTTGGACCCCCACCCTCAAATAGGATTAGAAGGAAGGAAACCAGTATGTTATATAGAAGTCATTATAGCTATCAACACAGCCACTCTCAAACCTAGTCTCTGGCTATGCTATGTTGATAATGTGTTTGCTATTTGGCCACATGGCCCAGACACATTGAATACATTTTTAGTGCATCTAAATAGCCAGCACCCTAAAATCCACTTTTACAATGGAACTAGAAGCCAATGACTGTCTGCCCTTCTTGGACACACTTATCACACGTCTTCCAGAAGTTTCCTTATCATTCTCGGTTTATAGAAAACCCACACATACAGGGAGATATTTACACAAACAATCACACCATCACCCTTCTGAACAATATGGTATCTTAAAAACACTAATCCTTAGAGCTAGAGCAATTTGTTCCAATGACATTGCTCTCACTGCTGAACTTTCTCACCTGCATCACACCTTCCTGACCAATGGCTATAATCTCCATACAATAGATAAAATACTAAATGCTCCCCAAAAATCTCCTCCACTATCTACCACAGAAGACTACAACAAAACTATCATCACTATCCCATACATTAAAGGCACATCTGAAAAGATATCTAGGGTGCTTAACAAACACCAACTATGCACTGTATTTAAACCTTATGTGAAATTGGCAATTCTCATCCGTTCACCTAAGGACAAATTCTCTCCTTTATCACATCTAGGAATATATGAAGTGCCCTGTTCATGTCATCGAGCCTACTATGGACAGACAGGAAGAACTGTGGACATCCGCCTCAATGAACACAAAAAATATATCTGCCACTTTCGCTATGTCACGTCGGGTCTGGCAGACCATGCTTTGGATACCCTTGCACACAGGATCAATTGTGGAAGAAACAAAAGTACTGCACAGAAGCTTTTACAAGTCAGAGAGGTTGTTCCTGGAATCAACAGAAGCCTTGAAACATACTCCAAACCTCAACAAGTATGGCTGTATAAATCTACCAAAGATTTGGGAGACAGTCATCTTAAGACTAAATTATTATTATTATTATTTTTTTTTTTTAACTTAGATGGCACCTACTTAGGACTTTAGTCTTTGTGTTGCAAGCTACAATTACTCATACTAGTCCCACTGTTACACCGGATTGTGGTTGCCTCGCTACTGTAACAAACTATGTTTATATGCTCTGAAGATGCTGGATATAATACCAGCGAAATATTAGCAGTTAAGTTAATAAATAGTTATTTTCTTATCAATCTGTGTTCGGATCTATACAGTTAAAATCCTATTAACACGAAGTCATTACAAGTCAGAAAGACTGTTTAGTCAGCATTGGCTATGAAGCACTCTAGTTATCTCTAATATCTGCCAAAAATTTGGAAACTATCATCTTAAGATCAGCTTTAACACAACTGTAAAAACTATTTCTGTATAACAGAAATAAGAAATAATTAATTTATTACTAATTAATAAATATCTTTTTACTGTTTTTTTTCGTGTTGTAATAATTGTAAAAAAGGAGATGAATTGTTTAACTGAGTAATTACACTGCATATACTGGCAGGATTAGGCTAGAAGAAACTGATCAAGCTAAGAACCTTGGAGTTTTAGTAGATAGGAAATTGAAGTTCAGAGATCATATAATAAAAATTTGTAAATACAGCTCAGAGGATAATTACAATTCTGAAATGACCAAATAAGAGAGTCATTTTGCCTCTTATATCATCTGGACATTGCACAGGATCTGGTTTCTAGTGAGATGCAGATACAGTGACAGGGTGCAAAGGAGAGTGTTAAAGATGATATCAGGATTATAGAATGTAGATTATGAGGAGAGATTTTGGATTGCAGATGCTAGCAGTCCATAATCTTTGTATGACCTGTATCCTGTATGACCCTTTCAACAAACTTGAAAGGGTCATACAGGATACTAATAAAATGGAAATTTTCATTTTGTGGAGGGTGGGGAGAGGGCAAAAAAGCATCCAATGAAGTTGAGAATGAATGTAATCAAGAAAGAGGTGAGAGCTATATTTTTCTCTCGGAGTGGTGCATGATTGAAATGGTCCATACTGTTAGATCCTAAATGAAGGAATCTTGGAAAGAAATCATTCATTTGGAATCTAACATATAAAACTTGCTGACAAAGAGAAATACCTGCACATCAGCTGTAATTAAAAGTGAAACTTCTTCACTTTATGTAAAATTTGTATTCTTTATTTCAAGTACCTTATATTTAAGCTGATGTGATTATATTAAGATTTCATTTTTAAGTATGTCTAAAAAGAGCGATAATCTGATTTAAATTTAAGCCTCACTTAAGCTATATAAAATTTACTGTGAATCATCTAAAAAAGTTGCTAAGTAATAATTCCTGGAAGGCATAAAGCTACACGTGTACAGCGTAATGCTAGTGGCTATAGTTTACTCGGAAAATTACGTTGCCATGTATTCTCTGAATCCAAGTATAACAGCGTCGTAAAGCAAAGGGTGAAAATATAAGGGCCGTGTGCAAAAAGGTGACTGAGAAAAAGAGGGCGCTCTATAGAAGAATATAAGGGGTTGAGCCCGTATTGGAAGGGCTCTCTGGTCGTAATGTTTTCCTGTTTTGGTGATTCGGAAGATAGCGGACAGTTTCGCGTAAGGGGTGTGAAGTCTGTGATAAGATGTCGGACTGCGAGCATTCTTAAAATGAAGTAGGATTCTATGCAAAGCTGAAGGAAAAATTCCTGTCCTAGCAGAATCAAGCTGTCGCTGAAAAGTCCCATCGAATTGTTCCTGAAACACAAAGATTTGAATCTGTTTCCGGCAGAAGGAATGAAGATAGTGTAACTCCTACAGTGGCGTATTGACAGCCAATAGATGAGAAGTATCCAGACATACACGTGGTGCAGAACGACGCGGAAAAAGCTCGGTAAGGTGCTGCAATTACTCTAATTTTTTGTGAAAGTTCATTAGAAGAGAGAAGATTGTTTGCGAATTTGAAATTTAGAACTGTATTCTGAAGAATTCTGTGGACAGTCTATTTAGAAAGTTAATCTCCTTTGAGAGTAAGAAGAATTGTTTGGAAGAGATCTTTTGTAATTTTGTATGTGATAGGATTAACTTGATGCGATAAGAATAGTAGAATTTAGTATCTCAGTAACATTAGAATGTTTGTTAGTTTTCTCTTGCGAGTAATACTACTGAAAGGTATTTAGCTTAACTTCATATCATTTGCTATCTATCCCAATATGCAGTTACTGTGTTTAGCATGCTTTATAAGATTTAATTAATTTAGAAAGTGTTAACCTCTTAATTTGAGTTTTATTTAGTATTGAGCATAATTGAGTATATGAATTTTGTATTGTGTTTTAGATATTCCAATAAACATGTCATATTTACCTGAACCTGAGTCATGCCTGATTACGATTCCAACTTACCACTTATAAAAATAGAACCTATTTTGGCGGGAAGGATTTAGAGAGTGAATATAAATATAGATTTAGGTCACGACTGCAATAATCTGAATCTATACAGCAGTTTAAATAAGATATTGTGTAAGAATTCTAAGAATCTAGTATTGTCTCCCTGAGTAAGGATCTTTTCTACTATAGGATACTGACTGGCGCAGCGAAATATAAATTCGCCAGTATCCAAAGAGGAAACAGTCCTAGATATAAGAATAAGATTTAAGCAAGAGAAGAAAGAATAAATAACGAAAGGTGAATATATAACAATAGAGCAGCCGGCAGGATTTTGATTGTATAAGGTTTTAGGTAAGAAAGGATAGATTTAAGTAAGCAACTAATTAAGCATAAAGCATCGATATAACAATACCTTTTTTGGAGTTGTGAGTCCAGATAGCGTGAATGCATTCAAGAGAATGTGATGTGGTGTCCCTCGACAAGTTCCTAAATCTGTGGCGGTCTCTTATAATAATAATACTGAGTAATTGGAGTAAGACGGACGTCTTAATATTATCGTTATCTGAAATCTCCAGGTAGTCCAGGACTCTTCAAGGGAGGCTATATATCACACAAACCAGCTGTCATACCTTCTCTTAAACTCATTTACACCAGATGCACTTGCTACTTCAAAAAACAAACTTTTCTTCCCAGTCACTGCTCTGAGAAAAAAATATAAGCGCTTACCCTTTTCTTAACCCCGAACTTAACTTCCATGATGGATGCCTCTCTACCACCATGTTCTTTCTTAATCTTCCATATAATGAAAAAATTCATCAAACTATATCCTATAGCACCCATTTGGAAGTTTGTAGACCTCTATCATATCACTCCTAATCATATCATATAATACCAGAGTCTGTATTGCAGTCTGTCCTCATAATCTAAATTCCATAATCCTGATATTATTTTTGTAACTTTTCTTTGCACCCTTTCCACAGCTTCTTTACTCCCTTGAAACCCAGGAGATTAAATCTGTGCACAGTAGTTCAGGTGCAGTCTTATTAAAGCCTTGTAAAGAGACAAAATGACTCCCTTATCCTTACATGTCAAGGTTTGCTTCATCATCACAATTATCCTCTGAGTTGTATTTGCAACTTTTGCTATGTGACCTTCGAAATTCAAATTCCTATCCACCGTTATGCCAAGATCCCTAACCTTATCAATTTCTTGTAGCATAACCCTGCTAATATAACATGTCATTGGAAATCTCATCATGCCAGAGTGCATGGTGACATTACACTTACTAACATTAAACTGACAGCCATTTTTATTTATCCAAAATTCCAGCCTATTCAAATCATTCTGTAAGTGTTAGATATCAGTAGCATCCCTGATTGCCCTGCCTATCTTTGCATCATCAGCAAGCAATTGCACATCTCCTCTTAGACCCTTCCTAATGTCATTAATGTATAGATTGAATAACAACAATGGCCCAAAGACTAAATGCGAGTACTCCACTGGGCACCTTAAATCTGGCAGATTCACACGCACTGTATACCACTTTTTGATATGTCTATCAACCATTCACTTAAACATGTCAAGAGTTTATATTCCAATTCCATATTGCAGTTTATGCAACAGCATTTCATTTGGTATCCTATCAAATGTCTTAACAAAATCCAAGATTATCATAGTGTATCCATTCCCTTTATCCAACTCTGCCATAACACTACCTTCGTTTAATAAACAAATGCTATTACTTGCAGAGTAACAGCACACCACACCGCAGATACTTTGATAGGTTTGTTGATAGTTAGATACATTGGTTTTTGCATTGTCCTTATACAACAAAACTACCATTCATTCCTGTGGTACTTTCCTGAGCTGAGACTCGAGTTATTCAGACATGTCAATTAAATCTTTAATGCATTTTTTTTTTTAATGCTAGTCAAACTAACCCTTTCAACTTCTGCTTCTGCATGGCTTCATTTGTACCTTAATACAGAGTGTTTCAAAAGGGTGTATACAACTTTGCAGGAGAACAGAAAATAACTCTGAAGACATACAAAAGCTGAGTGAGTGCAATAATGTAGTGAAACATCAGTTTTTGGTCACGTAATTTTATTACCAAATGACAACATTAGATGGCATGATATGTCACACCATTTGAAAAAGGCAACTTTCGATGGTGCAGAGTGAGCATGTCGTGTTTTTTTTCGAGGAAATGAAGTCTGCAACACAAGTTCAGAGGAATTTTTGCATGCAATATGGTAAAGAACCTCCTAGTAGGTGCACGATCTACACATGGCACAAGAATTTTGTGGCAACAGCTGTTATGTGCATCATCCAAGGTCAACAGGAAGGCCATGTGCTGCCGATGCTGTTGTGAAAGAAGTTCAGGAAAGTTTCCAGAAAAGCCCCAGAAAGTAAATCAGATGGGCATATAGTCAAATTGGAATTCCATATGTGACTGCGTGACATGTTTTATGACAGCATCTACGGCTCAGACCCTACAAATTTACCCTCGTACAACATTTGAAGAAAGACGATAAGAAGATACACAGGATTTCTGTATGAAAATGATAAGTAGGATAGAACAAAATAAGAACTTTTTGGACACAATAATTTTCAGTGACAAGGTGCACTTTTATGTAAGTGGGCACATAAACACTCACCACTGCAAAATCTGGGGAAGCAAAATCCACATTCCATCATAGAACATGTTCACTGTATTCCAGAGGCTAATGTTTTTTGCGTCATAAGCAATAAGAAAGTGTATGGACCCTTCTATTTTTTTGGAGTCTATCGTTAGTGGTGGTGCGTTCTGGACATGCTACAAGGAAACCTAATATCACAATTAGATGTCGTTCCTTGATACCCATTTTCCAGTCAGATAGATGGTAGAGGGGTGCCTGTAGCATAGCCACTGCGTCCCCTGGACTTTACACTGCTAGATTTTTTCTTGTGGGACTTTGTGAAAGATAGTGTTTGTACCACCACTACCAGCCAATTTGGATGAGCTGCATTCCAGAATTACTGCTGCCATGGCTGAAGTTATGCCAGATATGCTCTGCTGTGTGCATTTCAGGAAATTGATTACAGATGACACATCTGCAGAATTCCTGGAGGCAGTCATATCGAACTTTAACTGTCTGTGTTGAATCTTCAAGCTACATTTGCATGGTAATTAAAAAATTGTTCATCTGTCGCTATTTACCTTTTGTCATTCAAAGTTGTATACCCCTTTTTGAAACACCGTGTTTTAGATGAACATTATATATGTGGACTTCCCCAGGATTAACATCCCATATAGTGCACGTTAAAACTTTAGGCTTTTGTTCATATGAAGGTAAGTATGTGGTCTCTTATATTGGTGGCTAATTTCATCCTGCAAACCAACCAGAATACCTTACAATTTGCAGACACAATACTTTGACCTCATAGCTGTAATTGTTTCCAATTAACCAATCCTTAGGATTAATTTGAATTAGTTATGAGTTAGTTAGATTGATCAGTAGTTGGGAAAAAAAAATTAAATCATATGTAACTTTACAGAGGGAAAACAAATATGAAAAATGATTCATTTATCATAAATGGGTACATTTTGGATCCATAGCCTGTGATCATTGCAGAATGTAGGATTAATGATGCCATACTTGGTTTGGTAGTTGTTTTGTATTTATGACTGAAGCAACTAAGGATACGAGGCCAGTGTATTACGATATTATGTCTGTAAAACACGAGACTGGCTAACTCGCCTTCAGTTGAAAAGCCCTTATGATATTCTTTGGGAAGTGGATCGTGAATGAATGTGGACAAAAAAAATACTTTTTATTAACTTTATTTTTTCTTGCATAGCTCTATAATCATATTATTGATTAAAATGCAAAATGATGAGTCATTTTAAACATCCTTTTTATTTCCAAAATATCAGTTGAAGGCTTTTTATCAGTTAAAAGAATCTTTGAAATTTTGAAGGTCCTTTTGGCTACCAATGAAATACATAACATATAATAATCACTTTATCCAGAAATTATTCCAGCACCTAAACATTAGAACATAACGTTCAACACGTGGAAGTGGAGTACTGAAAGTGACTCCCATTGACAACTCTTAATTAAGATTCATGCAGTTTATTATCCAAGTATTGGTTTGATTCACATTCTTCTGAAAGCTGTGGAATGATTTAGTTTTTACAGAAATGTACCAGGATAGCGTCCCATATAATCCTGCCATCTTTAAATACTGCTTATATGATAATGGAAGATTAATCTTAATGAGTGATCATGAGTAGACAGAAGCAGATAAAATAGTTGAGTTACTGAGTGACTACTTTGCAAGGGTATAGCATCTCCTAGTGAGGTTACTGCTTTAACCTATGTGACAGACACTAATGTGGAAAAGAGGTGGATGAATTGGAGGTTCTTAGGATATTGCAGAATCTCAGTGTAAATACAGTTGTGTAATTAGATGGGATATCAGCTAGGATTTCACAAGAATGTGCAAGGAAACTGGCATTGCCTTTGACTAGGCTCAAAGACTATATTTAAGTCTCAGCTCTGGTAGAGTTCCAAAGGAGTGGAAAGTGGACAACATAATTCCCTTGCATAAGGGAGGTTCTAAGACTGCAGTAGCAAATTATAGACCAATCAGTATCTTGGGTATAGTGGTAAAAGTACTAGAAAAATTGGTAAAAAAAAAAAGATAATTCAAGAATGGATAGATAAAAATATGATGCTGTATGAGGGTCAAGATGGCTTTATGAACGATCAGTCATGCCATAGAAATTTACTAACTTTTTATAATAAAGTAACAGCTGAGTTGGATAAAGGAAATGGCTACATGATGATTTTGCTAGATTTTGCAAAGGCATCTGACTGAATACCACATAGAACTCTGTTATGCAAATTAGAACAAAAAGGGATGTATATGCCACTGGTTAAGTGGATAAGAGGGTGGCTGCTGGACAGATATCAAAAAGTGATATATGGAGGGGCAGAATTGAGGCAAAAACAGGTGACGCAAGGTTCAGTGCTGGGACTATTGCTGTTTATTTTGTGTATAAATGTTATAGGAAATAACCCAAAAGGAAAATATTCAGTTGTTTGCTGATGATGCAAAATTAGGTAGAGTAATAGTTAATCAAGATGATGTGGAGCACTTGCAGGACAATTTAAATAGGCTGTCAGTATTTGGGTATCAGTTTAATGTGGAGAAATGTAAAGTTATGCATTTTTGGATAAATATATTACAAGCAATGTATCACATTGATACATTGCTTGTAATATATTCATCTATTTCCTGTACTCCAGGAAATAGATGAAGCTAGAGATTTAGGGGGGGTGGTGGTGGTAGATAGAGAGTTAAAGTTTAGAGGACATATTGCTAAGGTTGTTAAGGTAGCTCATAACATTACTTGGGTATTGAAGAACATATTAACAAGTAGAAATAAGGAAGTTGTTATTCCTCTTCATAAGGCCTTGATATGCTCACATCTGGATTACTGTGCTCAAGTCTGGTGCCCTGGGTTTTTTGGGGATGAGGAAGTGGTGGAGAGGATTCAAAGGCGAGTGACCAAGATTGTTAGTGGCCTGTAGAATGTTCCCTATGAGGATAGATTGAAGCTGTGTGGATTGCAGAAGTTGGTTGATAGGAGAAGAGGAGATGTGATAGAAACATTTAAGTTGCTTAAAGTGTTAGGTAGATGCAGGGGAAATGTTTCAGCACTTGGCTAGAGGTACCAGAACAAGGGGTCATCCCTGGAAGTTGAATAAAGGTGTGGTGGTTAGTAGGGGTATGAGGACTAGATTTTTTGCTTGGAGAGTTATAAGCAGAAAGCATTCACAACTGATTTGTTTGGTAATGGGTTCAAGGATAGGTATGATAGATTGTGTAGATAGATTGGGTCTCCCACGATGAGTCTTTGGACCCCCATGGAGGTGCCCGAATAACAACATTAATCCAATTGAGAGTTTATTGTGCAGTCGGTTGTTCTGGCCAGTATGTCTGTTTTGCAGGATGAAAAATCAGTTTCTAGGAGGAAAAAACCCTGCCACCTCAATATGAGACTGGCTAACTCACCTTTAGTTGAAAAGGTCTACTAAAAAAAAAAAAGGTTCTTCCTGTTATGGATAGAATTCAGAACTCAGATCTTTCCAACCAAGGACGTTGATTCACAGGTTTGAATCCTGCTGTGGGCATGGATGTTTGTGATTGGTTAGGTGGGAGATGAATTTCATTGCCCAGTATGAGACCACTGCTCTACTTATTGGAGGCCTGAAGTGGCTTGAAAAAGTTCCATGTTTGGTCTCTAGAGCAGATTTTCTAGACTATCTAAAAATAAATAAATTACAATATATATATATATATATATATATTATTGATCATAATTTACTCGGTAGATAATGTATATAAAAATGAAATTAAATGACTCTATACCGAGAAAGAAAAGTTTAATGTTAAGATACGACTAGTTTCGTTGAAATTCAACTTCTTCAGGTATCACAGGCAAAGAATTAAATAAAAAATAACAGAGACATGATAAAATACATTAACAGATCTAGTATAAAACACACAAGTACATTTAAAAACAGAAATGTGTGCTTGAATTCCAACTGAAGTTGACTATGTGCATGAGCTGACACGAGTACACCAGTATTGGACGGTGGCAATATGTGCATCAGAAATATTGTAGCTAAGGCTGTTATTAATATGAGATGAATCAAGCGATATTTCTCTAGATTGTTATTCTTCTTTCAAGTTCATCATAGCACACATGGATATTAGAAGTTTGTGGCCAGTCTACAAGGTGTTGGCGGCCTTCATCTGAGTTGATAGAGAACAGAATGTGGCTAGAGAGAGCGCTGGCCCTGGTTCTGTTGTAGGAAATGTCTCTTTGGTGTTCTTCCATGTGTAAAAGGATGGATTTAGCTGTCTGGCCGTAGTATGGTTTGCCACAATCACACAAAATCTTGTAGACTCCTGGATACTGAGTAGGAAGATGTTTCATTTTAGGTCTACTTAGTATGGAGTGAAGTTTAGGAAATGTAGTGAAGCAAGTTCTAATGTTGAATTTCTGAAGCATTTTGGCTAGTTTTGGGGAGAGAGAGCTGATGTATGGTAATGAAATAAAAGCTCTTGGTGGAGAAGAATCTTCAAAAGCAGTTGAGCGGTGGACAGAGAGAAATTTATTAATCTTTTTAAGAGAGAATCCATTGTTAACAAAAGACCTTTTAAGAAAATTGATTTCATATTCAATTTCTGTTTCATCTGTTAATAAAGATCTGGCTCGATGTGCCAGGGTTGAGATAATACCAAACTTTTGTGGAGGGTAGTGATAGGAAGAAGAGCCATTTAATTTCATTTATATTTATATATATATATATATAAATGAAAAAAAAAAATCCTTAGTCCACCCATGGTACAAATATACTATATGTTTCTAATAACCTTTCATGGAAGGAACAACACATTAAAAAAAAAAATCATCATATAATGAAATTTAACAAAAGTTGTCCAGTTTTATTGAATTGCATTGTCAGTTTGTGCAAAATGCTACCTGGACTGCCAGAACAGTTCTGTTTTTTTTTTAAAAAAAATACAGGGTGTCCACATTGGGCCTCTCTGTTTCAAAGATTGGTAAAAAATTGAAATATGCAAACTTTGGGTTATTCAAACATTCCAGAGACTTTAAGTTTCATCCAAAATTTTTTCTGGATGAAACCTGGAAGATGTCGATGAGAATCCAGATTTTCTTTCCCAGATTAGCTGTTTGGACTAAGCTACTTTTTATGTCAGCAGAAAAGTGAACAGGCACAATGTCAGGATATGGGAGAGTGAAAATCCTCACTGTGTCATGGAACACATGTGTGACAGTCCCAAGGTAAATGTCTGGTGTGGTGCAATTCGAAATGCTCTCATTTGCCAATTTTTTTTTCGTGGAAAGCAATATCGACAGAATGATTTACCTCAACATGCTGGAAAATTTCGTGTTTCCACAACTCAGACTTTCATCCTCACATCCTCTTTCAACAGGATAGTGTCCTGCCACAGTGGCATTTGGAGGTCTGTGCATCTCTTGATAGGGTCTTCTCTCAGCAGTGGATCAGACATGGAGGACTGATTTCCTGGCCATCACAATCATTGGATCTTACTCCACTTGATTTTTTTTCTTCTGGGGTTATGCGAAGGACACAATCTATGCGACTAAAGTGGACAGCCTAGAGAACCCGAAACATCACATTTCTGCTGCTGTGTCCTCCATCACGCCTGACATGCTTTCGAGAACCTGATTGGAACACCCATGAAAGTGTACTTACTGATTTTTTTTTTACAAAAACTTGATGAGTGTTTCTTCTCATTTGTACAATTTTGACACCATACACTCAAGTAGTAGTAACACATTGAAACTAGGGAGGTCCAATGTGGACACTCTGTATAAGATGTCAGTATGAGTCCCTCTCTCATACCCTTTCTCTACTCTTATATATATATATATATATATATATATATATATATATATATAAATTTTTTTTTTTTTTTTTTTTCTGCAAAGACTTTTTAATGAAGAAGACTGTTAGTTGCCATGTAACTTTCTCATTAAGATACTTTGTAACACCTGTAAGAATAGGTATTATAAATAAAAGGTTATATCTTAGCACTCATGCTCTTTAGTTTTTCATTGAACAGTTCTTCATCTCAGTGATGGAAAACTTATTCCTCCAAGTATTAAAAACTTATTTTATTTATTCATTTTCCTCTCCATCCTCACAATGGAAAACTTGAACCCTAATAGATTTTGATCCCAAACTTCCAGAACATCTCTTATGAAACTCCGTGCTATTTTATCTTGTGAACCTGAGCTTCAAGTCATTGTTGACATTTTCAGAAAGCTCTATGAACGATTTAGTCTAGGTGTAAAAATCAAAAGACTGCTAACTTTATTTAGTACATTTCTCCCATCTCCACAGTCATTTTTCTAATGTCTCAGCAAATGCCAACATTGATGAGGAACATCCTTGTGTGAAATGTGCTAGTCCGGCATTTGGACATTTGACAAAAAGACGCATTTTTTTTATGACTGGACAGACATCCATGCTGCAACTAACTCCTTGCTTTATAGGGCTATCGTCATCCCAATGTTGCTGTATGGTTGTGAAACTTGAACACTGTAGGTACTCCATAAAAACCTGGAAAGATGCAACCAGTGCTATCTTTGAAGAATCCTCAAAATTCAGTGAAAGGCAAGCATGTTAATATCATACCTTGACTATGATACCCACCTTCTGAAATACATTTTCTTTCAACTGAAAGAGGACTGGAACAAGTACAGCAAAAAATAATTGCTTCAATAATAACCTGAAGGTCAATTAGAAGAGATGTAAATAACTGGTTAGCTCTGGCTCTAGATCAGTTAAAATTGGAAAAGGCAATATTAGGATCTGTATTTGAAGCAGTGTGGTATGCCACAGAAAGAAGAATAAGAAAAGAGCATTTGATCACATGGACAAATGTTCCTCAGCCATCAGGACTTCCTGGAAGCATGTCACTATTGTAGCAGGTGTTCTGGTATACCAACAATTAACCTTTATGTTAATGATGTTAGATGTGTATGTCATTGTTGCATACTACTACTACTACTAATAATAAAACAATAATTAAATACTGATTTGCTCTGTTCATATCCTTGGCAACTCAAAGTATATCAAAATATAAATCTCTCTCTCTCTCATATTTTTCTAACCCTTCGATTATCAGTAGAGCGAGTTCTGATAATAAGTACAATTACTTGGTGTTGTACTAGAAGTTGGTTGACATGTAAGTGTGATTTAAATGAAGGATTGTTTTGAGAAGGTCAGATAAATGGTAGATTACTGTGTGGGTGTGTATAAAAATGATAATCCATAAAAAAATTTTGTTCATTCTGTAGTTGTATTAATATGGAAGGAAAAAAAAAATAGAAACTACATGTGAAGGGAGATTTACTCCAAATAATAGTGGTAAAAAGGAAGAATGAATGGGAGAAAAAGCAAGAAGAGTTTGGACTGAACAGTAAATGGATTGATGTTTTTATGTATGTATTTTAATAACTTTAGATGCAAGTGGATTGTAAAACAAATTATAATGCTACTAGTTATTTGAAATTTGAATATATGCATGAGAAGGAGTGTAGTGAACTGTGAGAAAGAAGGGTCACTGATTTAATCCTAAGTTTACCAGCTGGTTAAGTGGATAGTGTGTTGGCTCTCAAGTCAATTTTAGGATTCAGAATCTGTAGTGGTATGAATTTTTGGTGCAGGTCTATGTGGTAGATAACATCTAATCTTTAAAGGTACCTGTGGCATAACTGTAAACAACAAATTACATGATAACCACAGTAATTAACTTTAATGAAATGAAAGTACAGATATTATTGAAAATAACAGTACAACATCAATGGTTATGGCATTGTCATCTGAACAGATGACAATGCCCTAACCACTCAAGGTAGCAACATTACCTTTGACTGAGACGAGTGATCATGCTGTATTGACCTCAGCAGTTGACATACACGAATTTTCAATGTAGGGGGGGGGATGTCAAACTGCAGACCAGGTAATTATGAAAAGCTGAGGAGATAGCATGAAGTAGTGCCATGGCCTAGGAATCTGCAAGGGAAATACCCTTAAGTCTTCCTGGCATCACCAGAAAGACTTAAGGGTATTTGAAGGAAGCAGTATCAGGATGAAGAGGATAAATCAGGTAGGAGTCAGATAGATGAATAGCATCATTAAGCAGGAGCTACAAAAAATGAAAATGTTATAAAAGGTATATAAATAGGTATATAAATAGAAAGCCCATGGACAGTACAAAGCACAATCAAGAAAAATGACAACTGGTATGGAAGGCAAAATCAGATTATGAGAGAAAATTAGCCAAGCAAGCCAAAGGAAAAATCCTCAAGAGTTCTTTTGCTACATGGTGAGTAAAAGGAAGAATGACTGTAGGATATCCTTAATGAGTGCCAATGGTATTGAGATGACAGAAGCAGATGAGATAGATGAAGTGTTAAGTGCTTTTGCAGGGGTGTAACATCCATATGAAATATTGTAGTGACAGGGACTGATTTTGAGAATAGAGGTAGAGGAACCAGAGGTGTTCAAAATATTGCAAAATCTGTGTTAATACTGTCATTAGATACTAGTGCATGTGTTATAAGAAGGTGCAAGAAAATTAGTATTCCATCTGATTAGGATATTTGTCTCAGTTCTGGCAGTCTCCTGCAGAGAGTCAAAAGACGACAAAATAGCTCTTTTACATAAAGGAAGCTGCAAGAAAGGTAGCAAATTATAGCCCAATCTGGAGTGTTGATATTTAAGGTATTGGAGAAATTGGTTAAATGCAGAATTGAATGTGTAGTTGAGAATATGGGAGGCAGCACTTTTGTGAAGGGTAGGTCCTGCCTTAGTAAATTATTCACTTTCTATAATCGTAACAGTTGAAATGGATAAGATGTCTATGTGATGATACTGCTTAATTTGCATAAACATTCGTTATATTGCATGGAACTCTGTTACCTAAATTGGAGCAAATGAGAATTGATATGAAGTTTGTAGTATTATATGGAGGGGTTGAATTTTCAGCATGGCTCTGTATTTGGATTGCTGTTTAATTTGTACACTAATGAGATAGGAAATGATTTAAAGGGAAATATCTAGTTGTTTATGATCATTGCTGGGTGCAATAGCTTAAGGTGATTTAAAGATCTGCAGGATGATTTAAATAGATTGACAGTGTGGACAAAAGATAATGGGTGACAGTTTAATGTGCAGAGGGTAACATTATACACTATTGGATGCAAAGGTTACAACTGTGCACTAAATTGATGGAACTGGACTGCAGAAAATTGGTGCTAGATTTGCGAGTGATTGTGGACTGGGAGTTGTTTAGAGGGTACATTGCAAAAGTGTCTAAAATAGCTCATTGTTTATCTGAATTTAAAGAATACACAGACCATTGGAAATAAGGTTATTACTCCTCTTTATAAGGTATTAATATAGTTACACATCTGGTACACAGATCTGATGGTCTAAATTCGTCATGAAATCATCAAAAAGATTGACTATTAGTGACATGTCTGTGGAATACCTTTTGTGAAGATGGAAAAATTTTGAAAACATTTTTCAATGAATTGAGAGAATAAGAGTTTGCTCATGGAAATTATGTAAGAAAGTGGTTAGGAATGGTACTAAGACTAGATTTTTTGCTTTGAGAGTGATGAACTGGGTGGAATGACTTGAGTTGTTATTGAAATACTTCGTTGATGATTGAGTTCAGTCAGAAGTATGATAGGTTTATGTGTGAATGTCTGGTGATATCTTTGAGCTCCATGGAGATGCCTGAGAAATATTAAAAATGTTTCAATACATACTGCACATAAACAAATTGCATAAAAAAGTGTGTGTGTGTATTTATATAAATAATATATACAGGGTGTTCGGGATAAATTTGACAGTTTCGTAAGGAAAAAGAAAATCTTCTTTGTATCTATTAAATTTAATGAATTGACAAAAAAACATTACAGGCAGAGTTAATTACAATACTATCAACAAGATTTACTCAAAATAACCACCATTAGCATCGATCACAGCTTAAATTCTGCTTCGGAACCTCGAACGAGCTGATGCTACAGTCTCCCTGGGAAGGGCCGCAAAAACTGTTTTAATTTTATCCATTAACTGGGCTTTTGTATTACTGGAAGTGCGATTGGTGTCTTTTTCAACTGCGCCCCATACAAAATAATCCATGGGGTTAAGGTCTGGGGAGTTTGGAGGCCAAACATTTGGACTGGTGAAGTCGTAGAAATTTTCAGACAACCATTTTTGACTTTTCCCAGAGGTGTGGCAAGGGGCCGAATCCTGCTGCCATACATACGGCCTACCATTGGCTACCCTTGTTATCCAGGGCTTGACTACAGTTAGCAACTCCACGAACAAAGCCCGAATTCCAATGCCAGGGTTCTTCAACACCTGTTCCTGCAGATTTGCGAGGAATTCTGCTGTACGAACGCAATCAGATCGTCTGCTAGGGATCTTTCTTCTTGCTACATCCTCGTAGTCACCATTGCAAGTCTCTAGTTCATGCCTGATTGTTTTTACTGTATTCAGGGAGCATTGGGCAGCAGTTGTAATATCCTTATTTTGATGGCGGGCACGAATCATCATGATACAAGTTATTCTCTTCCATGATTCAGGTGGGTTCCAGCTATCCATCCTTTCTGACATCTTGTATATGAATGAAGAAGGGTCCAAACTTTTAAATGAAGAGAAGTGTGTGTTAATACATGTGACTTACGGAAAAATATAATTAATTATAAATATGTCAAATTTATCCCGAACACCCTGTATATATCCCCTAATTTTCAGTGAACGAATGAAAGTGAATGTTGAAAGTGGCAGTGAATGCATGTATGAAGATGGAGTATATTGCAATGTGGGTGGAGAAGTGGAGACTGAGCAGGTATATGTGGTAAGTGGTGATAAAGGAATTTGCAGGTGTAATGGGGAAATCACAACCAACATATGGCTTGGATAGGACTGGCTGTAGACTTAAAAAAAAATGAACTGTTGTGTTTGTTTACAAATGCCAGAATTATCAGAAATAAAGGGGTTGAAATGGTTTCAGTGATTGAGTTTATTCGCCCACAAATCATTGGAATAAGTGAAACATGGTTGAATGAAGATGATATCATAACGGGAATAGAAATGGAAGGGTACAGTATTTTTTGTGAGGATAGAAAGGGCAGGAAGGGAGGGGGAGTACTGCTGATGATAGCAGGGGAATTAAGTCCACATAAGGTAGACATGAAAAGAGGAAATAGTGGTAATGGTTATGAGGCAGTGTGCTGTAACACGGAGGTTGAGAGGAAGACATTTAGTTGGATGTTACTATAGGCCTGGGAATGTGAAAGATGGTGATGAAGAAATGTATAAACAACTTGGATTAGTGAACAAAGGAAGGGTAATTATTTTGGGTGATTTTAATTATGGTGGTATAGATTGGAATGAAGAGATAGCATTTGGGAATAAGGAAAGTGAATTTCTCGAGTTCTTGAGAGATAACTATCTCAGGCAGCATGTAAAGAAAGGCACACGAGGATCAAGAGTTTTAGATCTTATCATTTCATCAGAGGATGCAATTGTTAGAGGGAGTTTCACATTTTCCTCCAGTTGGTGAAAGTGATCATGAAGTAATCGCCTGTGTTATGGCTAGTCATATGCAGGCTTTCGTGAGGCAAGGATATATGTGGAATTATAAGGAGTTGAGCGGTAAGGAAATAAATGCTGCATGAGAACTTGCAAAGAAATACATAACAGCATCAATGTATGAATGTATCTCAAAGGCCGAAAGGCTGAATAAGGTAGGGTAGGTGTAAAATAGATGAATATGGAGCTTAAGCATGAAATCTGGAAAAAGAAAGTACTTTGGAGGAAGTACAAGATGAATAATCGTGATCAGTCACATGAAGAGTATAAAGAACAAGCCAGGAGAGTGACTCAGTAAGGAAAACAAAAGTAGAGTATGAGCAGAAATTGGCAAATCAGGCTAAGAAAAACCCTAGAATTTTTTAGATATGTGGCAAGTAGAAGGGAGAATGATCATTGTAAGATGAAGTTAATGAATGAAAATGGTAGAATTATAACTGCTGATAATAACCTTGATGTTAATAAGGCGATAGGATTTGATGACATATCATCACGCATCTTAAGGGAATGTTCCAGGGAACTGGCAGTAGCATTGGCATGCCTGTTTAATAATAGTTTTGCACAGCACAGGTTCCAAGGGAGTGGAAGGAGGGTAAAATTGTTCCACTGCATAAAGGCGGTGATAAGGTTGTAGCTTCAAATTATAGGCCAGTCTGTATATCTGGAGTTGTGGTGAAGGTCCTGGAGAGATTGGTGAGAAGTAGGATACAGAAATGGGTTGATAACAGCAGTATTCTTTATGGTTATCAACATGGGTTTGTTAAGGGGGAAATCATGTTTCACTAACTTATTTATGTATTATAACAAGGTGATATCGTGACGACTCTTTTCTGTCGTGTTCTAAATCTATCTAGTTTCAAGTCACTTTTATGAATAATACAACTAATTACGAAATGATCACCGATCCAAAAGTAGGGAAATTTATATTTATACTGCGCCACCCTATCCTTAGATTAGTCTATATAAATAGTAGGATCAGTTCTAAATTAAGTTAACAGTCATCTCATTAGGCCGAATCATCTGTTATCATTTTTATTTGGGGTTCCCGCAAGATTCGAATATTTATGAACGGTGCAATAATAAGGAATTCAGGCAAACACAATATTTAGATCAACAAAATAAAACATTTAATATATGATATGGTTAACAAATACAAGAACTCTATTTTAAAATGGAACTATACAATTAACTTAACACTTCTTCTTAGGTCACTGATGCTAATTCAATGTTCTAACTTTAATATGCTATTCACAGTCCCAAAAACACAAATCTTCTTCTCTCAAGTTAATATAACAATTTCACATTTTATTCAGTCTTCACAAAATCTTTCAGCTCAATGTTTATATTCACAGCAGGCAATAAACTACGTAAGCTATATTCCAAGCAAATATATTCCCGGACCTTGAGCATCGGAGATATATTACAGTTAATGCTAGAATAGAGAAACTTATACAACTACTCTTACCAGACAAATTCTTCAATACATCAAATTATTGAGAGAGCACTTATGAATTAACTTAATTAACATTAGCGGAACACACATAACAAATATTCTCCATAGTTTAAACTGTATTACTGTAAGTCGCACTTCACTATTCCAAACAACAATAATTAGGTACTAATATCTTTTCCTGTTCACATTTCTCCAAGTAACCAATATAACCTTTTCCTAGGGCAACATAGAATTTAATCGTAATCCAGATTAGCTGGAACTAATCAGAATTTTCGCATTGACTGTCCAGTTTCCTTTTATCTGATTACAGCATCAACCTTTCTTCATAACAACAGCAGTTTTCGCTTATAACATTAAACTTTGTTTCACTACTTATAGGTTCACTTCCGAATACTATACTCATAAATCTCTGCCCTGAGGATTATATAATCTTGGTTCCGCAAAACTCTCTCCTCACTCCTTAATAATAATTCTTCTCTATATTCTTTTATCTATGACCTTCCCTCCTCTTTTCCCTTCTCTCTATATCTATCTATATATGACCTTCACTCCCACCTTACGTTCGAACGCCACGCTCTACTCCACTCGTGGTTGTTTACACGTGCGTCTCCATGACAACAGACTGCACGTAAACATTTCACTAATGTAATGTATGGTCTAATATTATTCATGAGTGATTACATAACATTAAATATTTCACAAATAAAAACAACAGAATATTTAAGCTACTTCTTTAACTTTTTGATTACGTATACAGTTAAATATAAATTAACACTTTACGTTACACCATATATATTTATTTATACAAAATTCTAAACATATTATTATTTTATAAACTAATAGCAGGTCAGATTTTGAGTAAATATTTAATTAGTAATTCTTAATTAAGGGATAATAAACAATTTTATATAAACCATGATTAATATTTAATAAGCCATGTTAAATGTGAATGAAAAATAATAAATTACATAACATAGCTTCATTCACAATTTAACAGTGACAACTACCTTGGACAGAGAAGATGCATATACAGTGGTGTACTTGGATTTGCAAAGGCTTTTGATAGACTGCCACATGACAAACTCTTAAATAAATTGAAACAGATGGGATTGGATACAAACTTCTGTGTTGGATCAGTGACTGGCTGTCAGATAGGTATCAGAAAGTTGTATATGGGGGATGCAGTATCTCAAAAGAGAAAGGTCACCAGTGGTGTGCCGCAGGGGTGAATTTTAGGGCCATTGTTGTTCAATTTGTATGTTAATGATATTGGATTGGGTTTAACTAGTGATATCCAACTGTTTGTGGATGATGCAAAACTGGGGAGAGCAATGCACAGTCAGGCTGATGTTAATGCCTTACAAGAGGACTTGAATAGATTGCATGAATGGGCAGGTAAGTGGAAGAACTGTCAGTTCAATATTGCCAAGTGTAAGGTTTTGAGATTTGGTAAGCAACGATGGGATGCAAAGTATACACTTGGTGGGGAAACTTTAACAGAAGCAGAGGAGATGAGAGATCTAGGAGTGATGGTGGACAAGGACATGAAATTCAGGGCCACATTGCACAAGTTGTGAAGACATCACATCAAATAATGGTAATAATGCAGAGAACCCTGGCATGCAGAAATAGAGAGATTATGATTCCATTGTATAAGGCCTTGATCACCTCATATGGATTATTGTGCACAGATTTGGTTGCCGGGTTTTCATGGTGATGAGGATATGCTGGAAAGGGTACAGAGAAGATTCACAAAAATAGTCAGTGGTCTTTGGAATGTGGAGTACAAGGACAGATTGAGAGAATGTAAGTTGCAGAGCCTCATGAATAGGAGGAAGAGGGGGGGGGTGGATATGATTGAGACATATAAACTGGTCAGGGGTTGTTATCAGGTAGATATGGAAGAGATTTTTCATAGAATTGGAGAGGGAAGTAGAACAAGAGGCCATTGCTGGAAACTGTATAAGGAGGGTGTGAGCAAAGGAGAAGCAGGTTCTGCATAGAGGGTGGTTAGTGAGTGGAATGCATTGTCTGAGTGTGTTATGGATGTGGACACATTGAATTAGTTTAAGACGCAATTGAATGAACATTGTATGCAATAGTGAGTACTTCCCATGATGAGTCTCTGACTCCATGGAAGTCAAACATTGATAATAATAATAAATAATTTTGTTTGTATCTTCACAGTTTTTTATAACTATTTCTGTTTTTCAGAACTTAAGGTGTTTATTACAGATTATAGGCCTGATAAATAGAACGCTTAATCCAAATATTATACAAAAAGAAACACATTTGAAAATATACAATACTTTAACAGTGCCCACATTATTAATATGGCAGTGAAATTTGGACAATAAACAAAGAATAAAAACAAGTGAAAGGAGATTCACTTATTTTTATTCTTTGTTTATCTTGCATGAAAGAACTGCAGAATACACATTATTAGACCAAATAAAGGAATGAAGATATTTTAAAAGAACTAAAAATAAAATCAATAGAAGAAAAACTAAATAATTACAAACAAAATTGAATAGAACATGTTTACTGAATGGCCACCACTCAATCCTGAACAAATAATAAAATATAAACCAGTTGGAAAGAGAAGGCCAGGTAAACCTCAAAATAGGACATTAAATGGATAATCAGATCAGAACAGACCAATGTGATCTATATCTGTAATTAGCATTATGATGATGAACTTAAGGTGTTCTGAAAAAATGGAATTTATTATAGTAATTATTTGCTTTTCTCATGAAGTAAGATAAAAGTTTTTTCTTCTAAATCTTTCAATAAAGTATAAATTCTGATTGTGATTAGACAAAAAGGAAAACTGCATCTTTTACATAATGTGGAAATGCATACTGAGACAATTCATTTTTTTTTTTAAATAAATATAAATATTAATTAGTAATAAATAACTTAATAAATAACTTTTTGGTGCTAAACCTCTTCTGAAAATAATTTTAGTTAGACATCCCTATTTGACATAAATATTACCTATTTGTTCCTTTTTAAATGATGCAGCTCTTCTTGTCATTTTCTATATGGATGAGTGTGCACAGTGCAATTACCTTTCCAGGTGGGAGGTCAACCTTTAAAGACATACTTATCAGACCATTAATAACTTTATGAGCAAGTATAATTGGGTTACAAACACCATTAATTCCAGTGCTCAGGGTGTATTGTTTAGTGGTCCAATAAATTGGAAAACAATACTCCATTCATTATTAGTTATTTTTATTCAGTTTGTTTTGAAAGCAATTATTGTGATATGCTTGCTGAGTCTTGCAGTTTCATTCATTTTACAGAAGCTGTGAATTGCAGCCTTATGTGCCAGTAGGCACAGGAAGACTTGATGATGATGTGTTTTCAATTCACTTTATTTTCATGTGATACAGAGTCAAAGGACTCATTGCAGGAGGGTCTTCTATACCATACAGTCCATGTTTGCACTACCATGCCTAGAAGGGTTCTCTAAGCCCTTCTATCTTAAAATTTTGTCCCCCCCCCTTTTTTTTTCTTGCCCTTTGCTCCTACCACACGTAATGCTGACTATATATCTACCTATCACACGTTGTACAATTGTGGTATACTTATTTTCTCAGACTCTTCTGCCAGACAAATTTATTTTTTATTTACGACTGCCCAGTCTGGAAGAAATAGAGTTTAAGAATTATAAGAACAGGAACAAAGTTAAGGTCTCAGCTAAAATCTTCCTAACCATTCAGCAAGTCATGGCTATACTAAATCAACACATGCAAGGAGATTCAAAATTTATTTGAGATAATGCATTTGCAAATGATCAGATCAGTTATTGTTCAAACAAAACATTTTATTCTAATTAAACAGTTGAAATTACAACATAGTGGGGAGTAACTGATTTTCTCAACATATCAAACTCCAGCAAAAATATTATACAGTAAAATTATATACATTTTGCATTCATTCAACATTCACACTCTACTTAGCATTATAAAATACGTAATTTACAATAAGTACAGAATAACTGTTCCCTCTTACATAACTACCTTCAGGATTTTTCCTTATACCAGTATAACGTATACACTTGCTCTACCCTGATGCTATCTTTACCACCGACCTTTTGTAACACTTGCACACAATTCTTATTTCTCTATGTTCCAAAGAAATTAGCAAAAATATCATGTGTTTACTTGTAGTTTATTCTGTAAACACACAGTCCTCTTTCATGAACAAAGCCTCTGTCGGGATATTTTGAATCTTTGCCATTACACAGGACATATTCTTGTCTTGAACATTTCTGTACTCTATTGCTCTTGCTCCACTGGTGGCTTGTTCGTTGACCTGACAATTTGCCCTGCATGGTGGGGCACATGTTGTCAGACGCTCCTTAGAATTCTTTCCGGAACATTCTTAGAGGAATCACTGACGACATAGTTCTGATAATGGGTGCCTAGCCTCCAGTTATTTGCTCAGAGTCATTGCCTAAAACACCAGCAGTTACGATGGCAGTAGTCATCCTCGTAACCCTCTCCTTTTTTTTAATTTTTTTTACCACCTTCTCCGAAGAGCAAGGAGCATATTTAAATATGCTCTGTCAGTAGTGCGCTCAGGATTTAATCTTGGGGGGGGGGGGAGAGTTGAGTAGATGATTTCAGAATACACACTATGCATAGCATACACCCTATGACTGAGCATTGCATTGATCGCTAATTCATACAATGAGCAGTATAGAAATAGAAGACACGACACAACATAAATTAAAAAAAAAACTTAATTTTAATTAGGAAAAGATTTTTGGAAATTTTTTAGTGTTTTCCCCCCCTTGGGGGGGGGGCTTTGTTCTTTGTTCCCAACTTTTGAATGTCCGTGATTACTTGTTGGCCTGGTGACGTCACTCTGGCCTTCTCGCCAAAAGTCTTTGCTTGAGGCACTCAATTTGTTCGCAAGTTGTTGCGAACTTTTCTGATACACTATTCTTTTTGCTGACTCACTATGTTAGTATCACTTAATTCATTTTCTCTAATTTTAAGTACAATATTCAAATGGGAATTATTTAACACAGTTTTCAAGAAGACAGTTAATTTATATTCAGACAAAAGGAATTTTATCATTTTTTTCTACATTATTTAGGTTTGAGACCCCTGTAAAATCGAGCTCGACAAGTTAATTATATTAACTTATCGTGCGAGGTTTTACAGTATCATGATCTGCAAAAAAATAAATAAATAAAAATGTTGGAGGGTATATGAGGAGAAAGGTCACCAGCAAACTCATGAACAATACATGGATCAGGCAAGAAAGGTGACCAGCATGATATGGAAGGCAAAATCAGAGTATGAGAAGGTTAGCTGAGTAGGCAAAAGGAAATCCTAAAGAATTTTTCTGTTATGTGGCAAATAGGAGGAAGAACGACTGAGGAAGGATATCTTTTTAATGGGTGCAGATTTAAAAGCCACTAAAACAATTCCACTATTATGAATTGTTTTTAAAACACCACTTATCTTTCAGCTCCAAATTTCAGTGCTATGTTCTGGAATGCTGAGATAAATCAACTAGCCAGTAAACCCAAGTTTGTAATGTTATGGATAGTAAGATTTTGATTTAGATAAGGGACTGCTCTCTGATTGTTGGATTATATATTTTAATGTATGTTAACAATGTGTAATGTTAATTTTGGAATTTATCCTTTATGAGTTGGAAACAAGCTTCTGTATCTTTCCTCCACAAAAACATTCATTTGAGGATTTGATAGTATTATTCATATTTGTTGATCTGGTAACAGAAAACGTTCTTGTATAAGAACATTATTATGAATATTAAAATTCTACACTGGCATAGCAAAGGGAGGCAGTATAGAGCAATTGTCCTTTTGCGCATTACCTTGGAAATGCAAAGTTAGTTGCCAGAAATTGTCAACTTTCTTATGATTATTTTCTAATTTTGTGTATATTTCAATGGTCACCGTGAAAAGGTTTTAGTGTGAAGCCTGAAGCCTTCAAGAAGTGAAGCATAACTAAGCAAAACTTTCAGAAGTAATCAATTAAATTTGATTTACTTACATTTTACCAAAAGAAGTCTGACACCAAAATGATTCCGCTTTTGAGATGTGGTGTTAGAGGATACTCTTGAGGATCTCATACACGGAATGGCAGAGAAATGGATGGATTCTAGAAAGGATCGGCAGAACTTTAAGAGAGTCCTGAAGTGGATTGACAGACGAAAGCTGAAATACTATGGACAGACAGAAAGAATAGAGGAAAACATTAAATTATTAATTCATAAAGGACATAAGAATGTAAATAAGACAGTTAAACACCGGAAGGTAATAAAAACGGGGATAGTCATGTGTGAACTGAAATGTCGAGGAAAAAAATTTTTTTAAAAAATGCGAAGAATGCCATAACGAGATGCTGTTTTGGCCTGCTATGGCCAAAATCTCTCTTGGCATTCGAGTTTGGAGTGGACAGAATGTGAAAGCAGATGACATCTTTTTTTTTTCTTGGTCTTCAGTCATAGAGTTTTTGTTGATAGTGAAGTAGGTGTTATTTCTGATAACTCCTCGCACACAACTCTTTATAAGTGTCTCTTATGCAGTTTTGTTGATACTAAAGCAGGTGTTATTTCTGACACCTACTTGCCACGACTGTTTATGAGGGTCCCTAATACAGTTTTGCTGGAACTGAAGTAGGTGTTATTTATGACTTTTTTTTTTTCTTTAAAACATCAACCATCTTTATTTCTACCCAAACTACGCCCACTGCAGGTTTGCAAACGAATTAATTAAATTTGATTAATAATGTTTATTATAATCAGCCAAAAAATTAAAATCCAGCCAAAAGGCTGCAGGTTCGAATCCTGCCCTGGGCATGGATGTTTGTGATTGTCTGTGAAAATACTAGTAGTGGTGGTTGGTGGTAGATGGCATTGGTGTAGATGATGAAAGCAGTTGTAGTTGGTGGATTGAATGGTGAAGACAGAGAGTTGTAGAGCAGGTGCCCTCCCTCGATGAGTCTTTGGACTCTCTGGAGGGGTCATGTAATAATAATGTAGGTCTCTCCAATCTTTTTTAATTTTTTGTCTTGTAATTTCATGTTGAATACATAACTTCAATTCTGTATTTATTTGTCTTGCTCTGGGATGGTTCTGCTGTTATCTGATTCTGCTATCAGTAGATACTAATAGATTAGTTAGTAGAACTACCCTTATGATATCTGAAGCCTGCTGGATGAACATTGTACTGAAAAGTTGTATTCAAAATCAGAAGCAAGAGATTGACGTACAACAAAATTTTAGTTCTTTTTATATTTATTTGCATTCTTATTTTTGTCGACTTGGAATGGGTCACAGACCAAGGTCCTAACTGCCATCTCATTAACACTAGAAGCTTCATGCATTGTTGTTTTAGTAGTCTTCGGACTTAAAAAGTGCATAAATCAATCCTTTGCTAATGCCTCATTATCAAAATGCCAATTCCTTGACCTAGATTATAACTTTGTTAACAGCACTTGTTACTAGTTTAGCACTCTTGCCAAATTATAAGCATTTTTATAAATCACCTTCTGTAATAAACTTAGCTATTTAGGCATTAAGAGAAATCAAAACTGTATTAAGCTTTTTAGCTATTTAGGCATGTAACTTTGCCTCAATTTCTTCATTGTCTTTGAGAATTATTCATTTTATCATAAGGTATATTCAGTTCTTGAATGATTTTGATTGGCCATTTTTTAAGAATGTTAAGTATATTTTTCTTACATGATATCGTACAGTTTATCTTATCAGAAGAAATGAGTCTATAATTGTATCACAGCTAAATACTTAGTTTTCTAAAACATGGTTAGCAGCTGATGAAGGTTAATTAAATGCCATGAAATAGAGGGAGGAATACATAACAAGCACTTACAACAGTGAAATTGGTGTAGGAACTAAATGATAACTGATTATCTAGGATGCAAAGTTCTGTAGCAGAAAAAAAAGGTACACACACACATGTGTGTGTGTGTGTGTTGGTGAGGTAGTTGAGACAATTGGATTACCGAGTAAGCAAAGTGTTAGTAATTATAGAGCACCAAATATATGAATTGTCGAAGACTAGTGATTATCAGTGACTTGTATATATTAGTTATCTTATTTGAATTTTGATGCAGCATTACTTATAAAATATTGTACTTTCTTATTTTGCAGTTGTTTCATATATAGTAGTATTTTAATTGCTAAAAAAATTAATATAGCTTATTTTTTTTTAGATGGAGTGCAGTCTACCTGCAACATTTTCTGCCAAGCCAGCTTCAGCAACTTCTGGAATGAAAGCAATGCAAGCTGGTCGTAGTCCACCAAAATCTATGTTGCATGTAAACTTTGATCCTGACACAGAAGAGATCCATGAAAGAAAGAAAAAATATCTAACAGCAAAATATGGACAACATCAAATGAGCTTAATAAAAAAGCGTTTAAGAGTTGAAATGTGGATGTATGATCAACTGCAGAGCTTATATGGATGCACAGTATGTAACTTTGAATTTATTAAAAACAAACAAACTCAGCTCTTTGTATGTATTATGAGAAGTGAATAGAAAAATTGAGATTATTATACAGTTGCTCTTTGAAGAAGTGGGTTTGAACTGCGTGGATCCACTTGTACACAGTGTTTTTTTAATAAATATATTGGAAAAGTTTTAGAGATTTGCGACAATTTGAAAAACTCTTAGATGATGTAGCTTAGTAATATCGAAAAAATTAAGAAAAAGTTAGGTATGTCATGAATGCATAAAATATATGTAGATACTAGTCTATTTTATTATTTACGACCATAAAGTATACATAAATCTATTATAAAAAGTTTAAATTTATCAACACACACACACACACGCACACACACTTACAGACCGTACATAACTATTTGCAGTCAAGAGAAATGTAAACAAACATAAAGATGCAGTATTAAATCATAACTACATGAAATTAACTGTTATTAATTTGTTAAATTAATTAACATAAAATAAAAAGTTTATAACGATTAATTCATTAGAGTATAGGCTAGACTACTGCAAAGCAATTGTATCTATTGCACCAGGCTACTATGATGCAATCATATTGCTGCTTCTTTGTTATCAATGCCTGAATCATTATACTTGTAAATAAATATGAATAATTTCTTTTTTCACATTATCTTTTCATTTTTGATGTCTAATAATACATATAATACCTATAGTGTTTTGTATCATATTTTCATGTTGAGCCCATACACGAGAGGTTAGTAGATCAACCTGTAGTACATTAGTACCGTGTATGGGTTGGGAAAGAAGGTACTTGTTCACATTGGATTTGAATGACTGTATATTGTATTCCTTAGGGAACCCATCAAGGGGAAGACTGTTCCATAATATAGCAGTTGCAGGGATGAAGGAGGAGGAGAAGAAACTTATTCTGTGGATTTCAATGTGCACTGTGTAGGGATGTTGAGCAGTAGCTGCAGGTGTTCCAATGAGCTTAGTACTAAGTGGGGGAATTATTGATGCTATTTCGGATGAACATTTTCCATGAAATATTTGTAGAATACATATAATACAGAGACTGATCGTCTATGCGAAAGTGGGGGGAGTGAGTTGGTAAGAGATGAGTCATTAATATGTCTGATTGCTCTCCTCTGTATCGAGTCTAGCATTTTGAGGGAGCTTTTTGGGCCCCACCCCATACATGGGAGCAGTATTTGATGGTTGGGCAGATTTGTGATTTGTATTAAGATTAGCAGCTGTTCGGGGTGAAGTAACGTCTTGAGTGAAAGAGAAATCCTAGTTTTTTAGAAGCTGAGGATGCAATGGTTGTTATGTGTTTATGCCAGGAGAGACTTGATGTCAGGGTAATTCCAAGAAGAGAAATCTCAGATTGTCTGGATATTTGGGTTGGGGTAAGCTGAAGTAGGTCATTGATATATAGTAGGAAGAGGGTTGGTGAGAGGACAGAACCTTGAGGAACCCCAGCATTAATTGAATGGTGAGAGGATAAGGAGCCATCCACCACCACCACGCATAGTGTGCATCCAGACAGAAAGCTGGCAATTCAACTACAGAGGTCTTGAGATAGACCAAACGAGGGCACGAGGGCTTGTTTAGTAAGCCCTTGTGCCAGACCTGGTCAAACGCCTTGGAGATATCAAGTGCAACCACTTGAGATTTGCCAAACTTCTCCATGGCATTTGTCCAGAGATGGGTGACATATGTGAGCAGATCTCCTGTTGATCGGCAGCAATGGAATCCATGCTGGCAGTCGTTTATTAGACAGGTTGCGTCAAGGTAGTAGGAGTTGGGAATTGATTTTTTCCATTACTTTAGACAGGACTGAGGTGAGCGAGATGGGGTGGTAGTTAGATGTCAGTGACTTGTTGCCCTTCTTGGGAATGGGTTGAATATAGGCCAATTTCCAGGCTGTGAGATAGATACCAGTGGAGTATGACAGTATATATAAGCGACATAGGACAGGAGACAATTCTGGTGCACAAACTTTCAGGACAATTGGAGGAATGCCATCAGGGCCAGGAGACTTTTTTGTGTCTAATTTGGACAGTATTTTGCTGATCTCTTTCTGGCAAAAGGATATAGTGGGCATCTGGAATGGTTGGGTGATATTTGCCATTGTCAATTATGCGTGCATTGGAAGCAAAGTGTGAGGCCAGGAGATTGGCTCCTTTTCTGAGGTGATGATGCAATGGAGCCATCTGGGTAGGATAGAGGTGGGAATAATGTTGGACAGAAGTTATGACCGAATTACTTTTGCGAGGGACCAAAAGGCTCAGCTGCCATTTGGATAAGCTGCTAATTTTTTGCTTTTTGCTCTTTCGAACTTTGTTTTAGAAGCATTCATTGCTTTTTTTGCATTTATTTCAGGCTTGGGTATAAGTTCTAAAGGAGGATGGGGTTCTTGATTTGAGCCAGTAATGGTATGTTTGTTTTTTCATTTGTACAGCCTTGGTGCATCTTTTGGAAAACCAGGGTTTAGTTAGGGAATGGCAAGTCAGAGTACTGTGGGGAATGTATGATTCCATGCCAGTGAGGATTACTTTGGTTATGAGTTCGGTGCATGTGTTTGGGTTGGAAGGTCAGAAGCAATGGTCTAACCATGGGAATGAGGCATAGAAGTTGCGGAGGCTGTCCCGCTTGGCACTGTTATAATGCCAAACTATTGTATGGGAATGGCTTTGTAAGCATTGCTGCATGGGGGAGGAGATGAGCACTAGGTTGTGGTCAGAATTGCCTAACGGGTTCTCTACATTCACTGTGTATTTGGAAAGGTCATTATTCAGGAAGAGGTCTAAGGTATTTGGAGAGTGGTTTGGGTTATTGGTATTCTGGTTGGCATCTCAACTAGTGTAAGGTCATTAGTGATGGCGAATGTTTCAGCATCTCTGCCTGCAAGATCTGTATAGCTGGAGGAGGAAAGCCAGTTGGTGTTGTGGACATTAAAATCTCCTAGGAGAATGATTTCACTGTTGGGAAAATGGGACTGGAGGAAGTCAATTTTTAAGGAGAGGAAATTGAAGAGCTAAGAGTGGTTGGTCACATTAGGGGAGCAATAGAGACAGCATATTAATTTGACTGAGTTGGGTAGGGATATTTTCATCCAAAATTGGGTGTTCTCTGACAAGGTATGTTGGAGTAAATGTATGCACAGACACCACCCTTGGGTCGAAAGGAGTTAAAGAGTGTGTAGTTTGGAAGGTTGAGGTGAATAGTTCTGGAGGGAGGAGATTTGAGTTTCTGCCAGAAAGAGTAGGTGCGGTTTGGTAGACTGCAGGTGGTAGTGGACACTAAGGTTGGAGTTTAGGCCACGGATATTGGTAAAGTGGATTTGAGGGTTTTGTGAGCCATATGTTTGACCCCATGGGGTATTGCACATTTCCTATGCAGTGCCTGCATACTGGTCATGGTGGCTTCTAGTGGCATCACTTGGTTTTTGCACCAATTTAGCTTGTTTGTAGTCGCCATTTTGCCGTTTTTCTGCAAGTTGTCTTCGATGTTGGCATCCATGTTCTCTTTGTGCAAATGATAAATCTGGTTGAGCACGTATGCGTGATTGCGGATAAGTGTCTTTGAACTTGTTGATCGCTGTTATTAATTTTGATGTGCTTGTTGGCATGTCGCAAGTCACTTTTACGAGGCGTGGAAAGTTCGTTCTGCCCTTTCTTTTGTTTATGGGTTCGAAACAATGGCACTGGATGATATTTTTAGGATCAATGTCGCATTCTTCTGTTAATTTGATGATGTCTTCATTCAGTGCTTTTCTGTTTTCTCTCGGAAAGTTTAAAATGACGGCGTTGAATTTTTTGTTTTTGGCTTCCGTTGAGTCGTGCACCGTTGATGCAATTATTTCATGGAGTTCATTCGCAGGGAAGAGTGAGCTTGCATTGCGGTGCTGATCATCAGTTGATTCGAGCTTGGTTTCTAGTGCTCATATTTTGGAGGAAAGAGTTTCATTCATAGCACTGATGTGCTGTTCTCGTTCAAGGTTATAAATTCGTTTGCCTAAGTTCAGGAGCTGTTTTATAGACGTGAGGTACAGCAAACAGAAATAGTACTGGTTAAGGTCTATATATCTTGTGTGGAGATTCGTCCATTTTTGCACAGGAAGCATGTATCCATTGGCAACAGAATTCACACATACTTTTTTTTTTTTAATCACTGATATCAATTTTGCAGTTGTGACAATTTATGAGTTTGTTGGCAATCGACAGCGCTACACTGGCAAGGCACGAAGTGCTTGCTTGTCATTGGCTTTTGTTGCCGCCATCTTTGCTTCTCACGGTAGGCATAGCGGGCACTTGCATGTGGTCAATTTTTAGATTGAAATATAATTGGTTTAATGCACTAAAAGTACTTACAGGTTGTGCTGGAGTTTTCTGCTCCTTAGTACCCACTGTTAAGATTTCTGTTTGATGTTTAATTTGAATGGGAAAACTCTTGGAATAGCGATAAAATGCGGGAGCACTAGTTTATAGTAGCTTAGTCGCAGATGCCACCTGTGAATCATATAAGACAATACTGATCTTGTAAACAGATGACGTAGACTTATGGTATTGATAAATACATTACAGTACTGTAAATGTATTTTCACTTCCTTATGATTTTCTTTAATAACATTTTCTTTTCTCTAGCTTACTTTATTGTAAGAATATAGTATATAATACATATACCATACAAAATCTGTTAATCGACTTTTTATGTTATCGGTAAGGCTTCCTTTCAACAGTAGGTTATTAGTAGTAGTTAAGTTTTTGGGGAGATTTTCAAACGATGTGGGGGATCGGCGGCCCTAACCCCACGTTGTTCAAGGGTCAACTGTATTTTTTGTTTGAGAATGTTGCATATTAATGATTTGTAGCAATTTTTTTAGATAAAATTTTGAAGAATGTAATTTGGCTATACTTATGTAGTAAACCAGAGCTAACATCTCAAGGAGAGAGGGTTGTGGACTTTGCAGTAGTGTTTGATCTGGCAATTGTGAACTCGTTTTTCTTCAAGAGGGAAGAACATTTGATAACATTTAGAAGTGGTAACAACAGCTCACAAATTGACTACATTTTGACTAGAAGAAAACATCTTAAGGTTGTGACAAATTGTAAGGTAATTCCAACAGATCAAGTAGCACAACAACACCGACTGCTGTGCGCAGACTTTAAATTAAGATCGAAGATAAGAACTTCTGGTTGCCATGGGATGAAGACAATTAAGTGGTTTCGCTTAAAAGAAGAGAGTGTGAGGAATCGTTTTAGGGAGAGAGTGTTAGAGAGGATTTCGGATGGACTGGAAAGTGTACAAGATTGGTGGAAACATAATTCAAAAGTAATCCTGAGCTGTGCAATTGAGGTGCTTGGTGAGACATCTGGAAAGATTAGAGAGCAGAAGGAGGGTTGGTGGTGGAATAATGATGTACAAGTGGCAGTGACAGCTAAGAGGAAGGCAAAGCAGAAGTGGGATGAGTCAAGAGTGGAAGAGGACAGAGAGGTGTACAAAGAGAGAAAGCAAGAAGCCAAGAGAGTTGTGGCACAGGCGAAGGCCATGGCATATCAAGATCTGTATGATCAATTAGAAACAAAGGAAGGACAGAGAAAAATTTACCAACTAGCGAAATGTAGAAATAAAGCAGCTAAGGACATCTTACATGTGAGGCAGATCAAAGATGCTGAAGGAAGAGTATTATGGAGGGATGTGGACATAAGAAACAGATGGAAAATATACTTTGAGGGACTTCTGAATGAGGAAAATGCAAGGACTCACAGAGGAGATGGGCAGCCTTCTGAGGGGATGGTGCAGAACATCAGTAGAATGGAAGTGACGGAGGCCATGAAGAGGATGAGGAATGGAAAAGCGGTGGGCCCTGACAGAATTCCAGTGGAGGCATGGAAGGCACTGGGGGAAGAGGGAATTGACCTGCTGTGGGACCTGTTCATGAAAGTTTGCCAACAGGAAAATATACCCGAGGAATGGAGGGAGAGTACTCTTGTTCCCATCTACAAGGGTAAAGGGGATGCACAAGACTGTAAAAATTACAGAGGAATAAAGTTGATGTCCCACACAATGAAGATCCTAGAAAGGGTTCTTGATGGTAGATTGAGGGAGGAGGTGGAGATTGCAAAGGAACAATTTGGCTTCATGCCTGGTAGATCAACAACAGATGCTATCTTTGGGTTACGACAGATGATGGAAAAATATTGAGAGAAACAAAGGAGCTACATCTGGTATTTATTGATCTGGAGAAAGCATACGATAGAGTGCCAAGGCAAGAAGTCTGGAGGTGTCTGATGGAGAAGAAGGTGCCGGAGAAATATGTCAGGTTGGCGCAGGAAATGTACAGAAATGTGAAGACAAGTGTTCGGACCTGTTTGGGACAGACAGAAAGTTTTTAAGTAACAGTTGGCTTGCATCAAGGGTCAGCATTAAGTCCGTTTCTGTTTAATATTGTGATGGAGGTGGTAACAGAGGAGGTGAGAGAAGATGCACCTTGGACAATGTTGTATGCAGATGACATCTTGCTGTGTGTAGATACAAGAGAAGAAGTGGAAACTAAACTGGAAAGATGGAGAAAAGTACTGGAAGAGAGAGGTATGAGACTGAGCAGAAGTAAGACAGAGTATGTGTTGCGCAGTGGGCGGTGGCCAGGAGACAGACCTGGAGCTGGAAGGAAATGTCATCAGGAAGGTGAGAGACTTTAGATACTTAGGTTCGACAGTGGAAGAAGATGGAGGAGGTGAGAAGGAAGTGGGATGCAGGATACAAGCAGGTTGGAGGAACTGGAGGGAGATGGCTGGAGTGTTATGTGATAAGAGGGTGCCGATCAATCTGAAAGGCAAAATTTATAGGACAGTAGTGAGGCCAGCTATGACATATGCTATAGAAACTGTGGCCCTGAGGAAAAATAACATCAGCAGGATGGAAGTAGCAGAGATGAGAATGCTTAGGTGGATGTGCGGTGTGACCAGAAAGGATCATCTGAGAAATGAGAATTGGGATACACCACTATTGCTCCTCCATATTCAGCTTGCTGATACCTATTAAACTCTCTAATACTGTCTCTTTAATACAGTGCATTAATCTACTATCCAATCTCATGCATTGCAGTATAATTACAAGGCTTGTTATTATTGCATGGGCATCTCCATGGAGTCCTAAGACTAATTGTGGGAGACACAAACTGTCTACACAATTTCTATTGTATCTCTCCTTGAAACCATTAACAGATCAAGCACTCACAACTGACTCAGACAACTCATTCTATTCATTCACCACTCTCCAAGTGAAAAATCCAGTCCTCTTGCCCATTATAACCATACTCCTACCCACCTTCAGAGATGGCCTCTTGTTCTGTCCCCTCTAGCCAAGTCCTGCATAAATTTTATAAAATCCTTCAAGTAACTTTAAATGTTCCTATCATATCCCCCTTCCCCCCCCCCCCTTTTTTTTTTTCCTATCCAACTTTTGCAATCTAACCTCATAGTAAGACAGACCACTTACCATCTTGGTCACTGGCTTCTGGATCCTCATCACTGCTTGTTTCATTTAGCAGTTTTTCAAAGTAATTAATCCATACTTCAAGGATATCTTTTTCTCCTGTTTTCTTGTCACCTTTATCATCTCTAATTCCTTTTACAGTACTCTTTCCTCCATTTCTGAGCTTCTTCAACGACCTCCAGAATATCTTGCAACCTTCTTGATATTTATTTTCTATGTTCTTGCCAAAGTCCTCCCATGACTTTTGTTTAGCTAGTTTTACACAGTGTGTTTCACTTTCTTACATTTGTCTCTGTATTCTCTAAGAGCAAAAGCTGATTTATTTGGCAGGAACTTTTGATATGCTTTTTTCTTTTCCTTCACTGCCTCTTTAACTTCCTGTGTCCATGGAGTTCTGATTTTTCTATCCTTTCAGACAACCTCACCACATGCCGCTCTGACTGAATCAATCAGTGTTTTCTTCAGGAATTGCCACTGAATATCCAAAGTTTGGTTCCTGTTCTCAAACTCTTTCATTTTTTCTTGAATAATGTTTTTGTATTTTAGTCTACAGTTCACATTTGAGAAATGCTTAACTTTAATTCGCTTAAAACTTTTACATGTTCTTCTTTTCAATATGAAATTCAATTTTATCCTGCTCAAGACTAAATGGTGATCACTTCCAATTTCAAATCCTCTGTACATTCTGGTGTCCTGCACCAGGGAGAAAATATCACTATCAACAATAAAATAGTCAATGAGACTTTTCTTATTCTTTGCCTCTTCTCTTCATGTGAATTTATGCACATTTTTATGTTGGAACATGAGGTCTGATGTCGGGAATCAAAAGAAAAGAGCTACAAATTGCTGCATGTTAAAGGTCCTAGGGTCTTGTAGGGGTTGAATAATCAATGACTTGAATGAAGAAGAAATTTGGCAGGAAATCAAGAACGAGCCAGCAGAAGGAAAGAAAGACAAAAAGGAGCATTTGCATGTGAACAAAAGATTCATGTAAAAGGCAGTGCTGAACAAGAATTGTAAGTCCTTATGTATGTGATAATTCCAAACAAGAATGTATATCAAGTGTTTATGGGTACAATAATATGATGTATATTGATATTATTATTATTATTATTAAAACCTTCATGGAGTCAAAAACTCATCGTGGGAGGTCCACTGTTATACACACAGTTTATCATACTGTGCCTTAAATATATTCACTGTCTCTGCACACACCACACTCTCGGGCAAAGCATTCCAATCACTCACCACTCTCCATGCAAAAAACCTGCTCCTCACTCCCTTGCCTCACACCCTCCTTATACAACTTCCAGGAATGACCTCTTGTTCTCCTGCTATCCTCACCCATTCTGTGCAAAACTTCCCCAACATTAATCTGGTAATAACCTCTTAACAGCTTATATGTCTCAATCATATCCCCCCCCCCTCCTCCTTCTATCCACCAATTTCTGCAAATTGCATTTTGTCAATCTGTCTTCATACTCTACATTCCAGAGACCAGAAACCACCTTAGTCAATCATCTCTGAAATTTTTCCAATGCAATTTCATCTTTTTGAAAACCAGGTGACCAGATCTGTGCACAGTAATCCATATGTGTCCTGATCAAAGCCTTATACAAAGGAACCATAACATCCTTACTTCTACAAGTCAATGTCCCCTGCATCATTCCCATTATCTGCTGTGTTGTCTTCACTATTTTAGTAACATGTCCCCAAAATTTTAGGTCCTTGTCTACAATCACTCCCAGATCTCTCATTTCCTCTACCTCTTCCAAGATATTTGCACCGATTGTGTACTTTACATCCCATCTCTGCTTCCCAAATTTCAAAACCTTACACTTTGAAACATTGAATTGACATCCCCACTTATTTACCCATTCAGCCAGTGTATTCAAGTCCTCTTTGAATTAAGTTAATGTATATTTGACTAGCAGGATATTCTAGATTGTGAATTGGCTTTAAAGGAAGAAAAGTAGAATTGAGATTGACAAAAACTTGTAAAGGAATTGTGTGTATGTGTGTGTTAATGTGAATCAAATAAATATTCCTTTTTGATTTAAATAAATGGTTTGTGAACAACACATTGGAATGATTCTGTCAATGCACTGTCCTGAACATTTCAAACATGCATAAGATAAAAGTTTATTTGATCAATAATCAAGCCACGACTAATTTAAGGCAAGGATTAATATAAGCGGGGAATACAAACAATACCTGCTTTGTCTTTAGCTTAAAATCTCGCACTCAATAACATAGTCTAATTGGCACAGTCATAAAATGAATAAATTTGTTAGACAATAGAGTGTGAGAACATCTAATAGAAATAAATAAACGACGATAGTCGATAGTTAAGGCAGTTGACCATTCAAGACAATTCACGAAGTTTTAAGTAAAGAACAACAAAGACAAAGTAGGGTATTAGAAATGCAGAACTTTATAACAGTATATATGTACATTCACTGTTACTGTGATAACTAAAGCTGAGGTTTCTTATGAAGTTGTGTCAATTGAAATTGTTATTATTGTACAGGCACAACCATGGAGTCTGAAGACTTAACATCACCTTGATTAAGTATGACTGTACTCAATTTTGCATCATCGGTAAATAACTAAATATTTCCTTTCAGATTTTCCTATATCATTTATATGCAAATTAAACAATAGTGGTTCTAGCATGGAACTTTGCGACACACTACTAGTCACCTGTTTTTTCCTGGATTATTCTCAGTCATATACTACTTTTTGATAACTGTCTGTCAGTCACATCCTTATCCACATAACCAGTGTCATATTATTATTATTATTATTATTATTATTATTATTATTATTACTCTTAAGAGAGACCTCCAGGGAGTCAGGGACTCATTGAGGGAGGCCACCTATCATACGCATCAGCTATCATACTTATTCTTGAATTCATTCACACTGCTTGCACTCACAACATCCCATGGCAATCCATTCCAATCACGCACCACCCTATGAGAGAAAAATCTAGTCCCTCACTTCCTTTTTAGCGCCATTCATTCTCAGCTTTCAAGGATGCCCTCTTGTCTTTTCCTCGCCCTCCATCAATTGAAATCCTGTATGACCCTTTCAGAAGTTTATAAGTTTCAATTATATCACCCCTCTTTCTCCTGTTTGCTGGTATCTGCAGTCTACAAATTCTCAATCTGTCTTCATAATCAGCATTCCATAATTCTGATATCATTTTTAACACTCTCCTCTGCACGCTCTCTAATATATCATAATCTCAACAGAAACCAGACCTGCGCACAATAGCCCAAATGAGGTTTTAACAAGGTCTTGTCAAGTGGCAAAATAACGTCCTTATCTTTACATGTGAACATTCATTTCAGCATTTCAATTATCTTTTGAGTTGTATTTGCAATCGTTTCCACACGGTCCCTGAACTTCATCTTCCTATCTACTTACATTCCAAGATCCCTAGCCTCATCAGTTTCTTCAAGCATGATTCCATCAATATAATATGACATTGGATATCTAGTCATGCCGAAGTGAATGACTTTACATTTACTGACATTGAACTGACATCCATTTTCCCATGTCCACAATTTCAGCCTATTCAAATCATTCTGCAAGTATTGCATATCAGCAGCATTCCTGATTACCTTACCTATCTTTGCACCATCAGCAAATAGCTGTATGTCACTTGTCAAATCCTTCCCAACATCATTTATGTACAGATTGAATAACAGTGGACCAAGCACTGATCCTTGTAGTACACCACTGGTTACCTTAAATCTTGCAGACTCACATCTCCCATATACAACTTTTTGATGACTGTCAGTCAGCCATCCTCTTATCCACGCTAATATTCTATAATCCAAACCAATATTCTCCAATTTATGCAACAGTCTTCTATGCTGTATTCTGTCAAAAGCCTTAGCAAAATCCAAAAATATCATGGTGTATCCATTTCCCCTTGTCTAGTTCAATGGTAACATTGTTATAGATTGTGAGCAAGTTGCTAAAACATGACCTTCCCTTAGTAAACCCATGTTGCTCATTGCAAAGTAGAGATTCACTGTCAACCCATTTCTGAATGCGAGTCGTAACCAATTTTTCCAAAATCTTCACCACCACTACCACCACTCCTGAGATACTAATTGGTCGATAGTTGGATACATCAATCTTTGCACCACCCTTGGGCAATGGAATTACCATACATTCTTTCCATTCCTGTGGAATCTTCCCTGTTCTGAGACTCATATTAAACAGTCTGGTCAAAGGAATAGCCAGTTCAGCTGAACACTCTTTTAGCACACATGCTGATATCCCATTAATCCTTATTGCTGAATGATGCGTTTTTGCTACAGCTCTAATACCTCGACCTCATACACCTGAGTTTCTTCATCCAGCGAAGAGATAGCAGTGAGCTCTTTGTCACATATACCTCATTCTTGTTCTAATCGTATAACAGAGCTCCATCTGGTATTCTGTCACATGCTTTGCAAAATCTAGCAGAATCATTGTGTGGCTATTCTTTATCTAATTCAGCTGCCACTCTGTTATAAAAGGTTAGTAAATTATTAAGGCATGATTTATCCTTCACAAGGCCATGTTGTTGCCCCCCTCACAGAGTATCATATTCTTATCGACCTATTCTCGAATTCACTTTTTGACCAATTTTTCCTGCAATTCTACCACTACTGCTGAAATAGTGATTGGTCTATAATTTGCTACTGCAGACTTAGAACTTCCCTTACACAAAGGAGTTATTTTGTCCTCTTTCCACTCTCTTGGAACTCTACCAGAGCTGAAACATAAAAAGCTTAGTCTGAGGCATTGCCAATTTCCTTGAACATTCTCATAAAACACAAGCTGATATCCCATCTAATTCCATAGCTGTGTTTACATTGAGATTCTGCAGCATCCTAAGAACTTACAATTTATCAACCTCTGTTCCCACATCAATCTGTTACAGCAGCAGTAATCTCACTTGAATGATAGCAAAGTGGTCACTCAGTATCCCAACTATTTTATCTGCTTTTGTTGCTTCCTTACCATCAGCACTCATTAAGGTTATTATTCCATTGTGATTCTTCTTTGTACTTGCCATGTGATGTAATAACTCTTTGGGATTTCCTTTGACCTGCTTGGCTAGTTTCTTCCTGTAATCTGATTTTACGTCACCTTTCTTGCCTGACCATTACTGTTTGAGCTTGCTGATCACCTTTCCTCTTATATATTCTCCGCAACATTTTCTTTTTCTGTAGCTCATGTTTAATGTTACTACTCATCCATTTAAGTCTTACCTGATTTACCCTCCTGATCTTAGGTATATAATTTGATATTGCTTCATCTAGATGCCCCCCTTAACTATCTCATGCACTACTACTGATATCCTTCCCTTGCTGTTTTTTTTAACCATGGCAAGGTTTCAAGCTTCCTCCTAAGTGTGTCATAAATACCTGACTTGTAGTTCCACATATATCCTTTCTTGACAGAATATTCCTCATGTTTTACCATTTCCCAAGTCAAAATCACATGGTCACTTTCCCCATTTGGAGGCAAAGTGACCACCTTGGTTATGTATAGTTCTTCTGATCCTGTGACCAGGTCCAATACTCTTGCACCACAAGTCCCCTCCATCACATGCTACCTGAAGTAATTCTCTCAGTAGGTGTATAAATTCTATTTCCTTCCTACCATGTAATCTTTCTTCTTTCCAGTCTATATTTCCTATCTCCATAGTTGAAGTCTCCCATAATAATTACTCATCTTGCACTCATTGTACTAATTTGTTGAAAGTTTATTTTTCACTTGGTTAGACTATAATAAATTTGGTTTAATCCTTTATCCAAGTGTGAGCAAACAAAGTTTGCGCCTGAAAATATCTTCAAAACTGGGGTAAGGTAGTACAACACCAGGCAACTTGTACTCGAACTTTGAGTTGCCTGGTGTTGTACTAAAACATAGGAATAGTTTTTTTAAAACTATTCCTATGTAGCCACTGAAGATGGTCTGTAATATTCAGACTGAAATATTTGGCAAATTAAACATTATTCTTGTGTTAACGTGTATGTATTTTTAATGATGATGCATGTCTTCCAAATCATCCTTGGTACCCCCCCCCCCCTCTCTCCCATCCTGTAGCAACAAATTATAAAGCAACTCTTAGCAAAAACATCTGTTAAGTGAATTTTTGTTGAATTAGTTTAATAAATTGTGGTATCAGTGTATTAACCATATTAATTTGTAAATTAATATGGTTATTATAAACTGTGTAAAGTAAAGGATTTCTTTTTGTACCTTTATTTTTTGTTTTGTTTGGCAATATGGTAATGCTAGAGTGAACAATGGTATTATAATGCTGTCCTATGTTGTCTCATTGGGCATTCACTCATTGCTGGATTTCAACTGTCTGATGGAATACCTTTCACGTTGTTATATGTAATTAAGTGCAGACATTTAGTAGTTAATTAATCTGGAACCATAGTTAGTGCTTTTGTCAGAACTACTATGTTAAAATCCAGGTACAGCAGTGATGAGGATTGACTATATTCAACTATTACTAAAGTTAAAATCCAGTCCTGTCTGCCTCTAGGCTATAACAATAGATCTAGGATAATACAGACTCATCCCTACCATCTCTTCAACTGCTACTGTCTCAAATTTCTCTTTTGCATCTGCAAACCTGTCTTTATATCAGCACTACCTGACATGAGCTTTCTTCTTTACACTTGAAAACTAAGTAATTTGAATATAAAAAAAATTCGGAAGCTACGATTTATTAAAATATTAATTTTTTCTTCAGTAACATGTTTATTTTTTGTGAATGTCAATGATGCTATCACGCCAAACAATGAATTTATCATTTATGTAACACATGAAATGTTACTGTGTAGTTAAAGTATTTCATAAATTTTTAGGATGACTCGCAGACGTATGATGTAGAGATAGATCTGGATGAATTATTAGATATTGAAGCAGATCCTGCCAGAAAAGATTGGCTCCGGGTAAGTGTTTTTAATTTAACTTTGCCATAAACTGGAATGATGTTTCTGTTAACTTTTCATTTCCTGTAGGTATTGTATATGTAAGACCAAAATATTTTAATGTTCCAGTAGCATTTTTTTTTTTTTTTAAAATCATTTTCACACAATAAGAGGTGGCCACTTGTGTAGCAAATAAAATGCACTGTGTAGGCTGTGGCCAACAGATTACTTTGCTCTTGCTCTTGCAAAGTAATCTGTTGATATTCTTTTTTTGAAGAGCTGGAGATTATAATCTTTGGGAAATGCTTGATTGGAAAGTTCTGTTCCACAGAACTGAGATAGCTGTAATGAATGGGAAAGGTAGGGTAGCAGTTTTGGTGAATCAATGGTCAAGCTGCAAAATTTTGGGTAGCTGTTGCTCATGTTAGGTTTACAAGAATTGGGGGGGAGGATATAATTGGATGCCAGTTCTAAATGATGACATGGAAGTATCTGTAGAAGAAACACAATGTGGAAACTGATCATCTGTGAGACAGTGACTGAATAGTCTGAGTGAGAGAGAGAGAGAGAGAGAAGGGAGTCTTTCAACTGAACCTCTCTCTCTCTCTCTCTCTCATGAACAGCTTCAAGAATTTTTAGAGAGGTTTTTAGGTGTACCACTCCAAATGCAAGAGCAGTATTCTAAGATTGGCAGATTTATTATTTGTTCAGAGTAAGTAGCTGGCCAGATAAAGTATTTTCAAGCAACATATGGATGCCTAGTTTTTTGGAAGCCAAGGATGCTATAGAAAATGTGATTTGCCAGGAACGACTAAAAGTCAGTCGGGGAGGGGAGAGAGAGATCTGGTCTTGACTGTTAAGTTGAACGTTATCAACTATTAGAAGAGAAGAACTAAGGTCTTTTTTTTGCAAGAGAAAAAAAATTAAACAAAATTGGGAGTATTGAAGGTGGCTTGGTTTGTTATCATCCCATTGTGTGGAGATCAGTATTTATAACATTCATTATAGATATTAAAGCTTGGGATACTTTACACATGAGTAGTGCTATCATCAGTAAAGTTGTGGATATTGTTTGAGATTAGTGAAGAGAACATCATTTATGATGAAGAGGATGGGTGAAATAGGGGTCCTGAGGAACAATAGTCAAAAAACATGTGGAAATGCCCCCCCCCCTTACCATTCTCATTTGATGACTCAAGAGAACACTGGCATTCCAATTAGAGCTCTCAATGCCACATGCTATCAAATGTGTTGGAAATATAACCAAAAACATCAACAATACTTGCAAAAAAAAAAAAAAAAAAAAAAATTGTACATTTTTACCAACATTCATTAGCAGCAATATAAATGGTTGCACACTACCATTTGGTCATCCAAATCTGATCTGTTAATCCTAATGGAATCTTAGCTGGCCTGTAGTTGTTTATATAACTACAGTCCACTTCACCTGTTTGAGGTACAGATACACTTTACACAATTCCTTTCATCAAGGTGTTGCATGTGCATTTGTTAGAACTGATCCAAGATCAGAAAATGCCAAAACCTTGATTTCCTATCCCTTTCTCCAATTTGATTCTATCCTCTTCTGAATCTGCCATTCCTGCTCTTATGGCTCAAATTTCTTTTTGCCACACTTTGTTGCATTCCTATTATTCTCCAAATTCTGAAAATTTCTCTGCCTCTTTCACTACCTATCTGAAAAGTTTTTTTTCAGTCTGAATACCCAAATTCTACAAATGCTTGTGGGAATGCTGCTATTTGTTGTTAGCACAGATCTAATACAAATAATCTATCTGCTTACCAGAATATCAGATAATCTTCATCATCCTGCTGATATCCTTGCTCTTTTCTTAACCAGTTATTTTTCTAAATACACTGTATATGTTGACTTTACTATGGAATGCCCTTCACCCAGCCATTCTCACTCTTGTGACCATGGAAAAGAAGCTGTAATTGGTAAGAATGGAAACAGTAATCATATCTTGGAAAGGAATGATTATTGTTTCCATTTTTCTGAACTAAATACCTGCTTTAATTTGATGACTTCCTCTCTCATTGTCTCTTGAGTTGCTTTCTCATAGATGCTCTGTTGATGCATAATATACCAAAAGAGAAATACTCGTATTTCTCTGAACATTGCCATGGAAATATCTGTATCTCTACTACTGGTATTTCCATGGGCACTGCTCCACTGAACTGACTGCTACCTCCACTTTCCTCTACTCACATGTGGACATGAGCAGCTACTAGTCAACACCCATAATATACATTTCAACTCCAAACTCAGTGAACCAATTTCTCATCCTTTGCCTTCATTTCTTACATCTCTGCTCTTTGGAAAAGTCTTTCCCCATACTATTTTCCTTAATGATTACAAATTATTTTCTTATTTCTAACTGCTTGTCTGCACATGTTACTATCATGTCATAGGTCTTGGGATCTCTCGTGTATGGGGCATAAATACAGTGTATATGTATGTATATTATATATATTAGGAGAGAAAGCCATTTCTCTCCTAAGATTTCCTCACTAGGGGTAGAGTACCCCAAGGCTCTGTACTTTCATCCACTCCTTTCTTGTACATAAATTACCTTATGACAGTATACCCTTTCCTCCTCTCTTCTTTTGAAAAATCTTGTACTTATTTATTCGAAGTTTCAAGATCTTCCAAAATCAATTCCTTAAACTGAATCTTTTTGCTGTTTTTCAATTCAGTTTTTTTCTGTTTGAAAATATAATCTTGTGAACTTCAATTCTACCAACATACTGTCTTGTTTTACGTTCATTCGAAGAAGCAAATTAGTTCAAATAATGAAATAAAATGTGCATGAATTGCAAGATAAAACGTGATGATAGTGGCTGAGATAAATATGATATTAAATAGACAGCACTGTCATAAATTTGTTGGCTGAATAGATAGTGCACTCTCCAGCCAGCAGACTTTGTATTTGAGACGGTGGCATAAATGTTTGTGAAAGTCTTTTAGACACAGTATACACATATTATATTGAACACCATTATAACAACATAATGTTCTGTAATGAACTGTGGAAATGACTGAATTCCCTCACAAATAAGGTCACAAAATACAGCTGTTGAGTCATTATGGAAAAAAGTATTAAATGAAAAATAAAAGAAAGGAGAAAACTTAGCTGGGAAGGAGAAAAGAGATTGGCACAGCTGGCATGAACAAGTCAGCTGAATAGTTGCATTAGATCTCTGTCCATTTACAAAGCTGATGTTCCCAATATCTGTGCCATTCCATATTATTTGGCTGACTGATGCAGGCTAGCTGTTTATCAGTGACTCATGAAATTGATTGAGTTTTCAGGTTATTTTTGATTTTAATGGTACACACACATATTTAGTTCATTATGATTTGAGGTAAGTAACATTAAGTGAATATAACATTTCACTATTTATTCTGGATATTCATTAGTCCTGAGACCAGTGAAAATCTAGAATTTGAATTTGGAAGTTTTAAATTTCATATATTTTTTAGAAAAGGCAATGCAAATACAAAAATAAATAGAAGAAAAGTCATTAGTGTTTTTTTTTTTTTTTTTTTTTTTTGTCAATCCCACCTATAAAAGATTAAACTTTTTTTTTGTGGGTAGGAACAGTGCTTATTAGAACATTTTAGTATTATGGATGGGCTAGGCATTGAATGATCTTGGAACTTTATAAGCTGCTTCATACCCATATTAGGTGGGACTATGGTTCTACAGTGGTATTCAACAGTGGTACTCAACTCACCAACCATTCTGTTGGTTGGTGAGTTGGCCTCTCCATCTGAACAGCTCACTTGGCTATTAAGGCTGGTAATGTAATAAGGATCTCTATGCACAAGGGTGGTCTCAAAAGTTCTCGGCCTCGACCATAGATGGCAACACTATCGGCATGATTTTTTTTCTCAGTTGATACATCTGTCATAAGCATCCATGTGAAATTGCAAGTCATTCTATCAAGTAGTTTGTTTTACACAGCTGTCTGAAGCGAAAGTTTTATCCCTTGAAATGGATAAAATTGAGTATCGTGCTGTTACAAAATTCTTTGTAAAAGAAGGTTTAACGCCAAAATAAATTCATTCAAAGGTCATAAAAGTTTATGGGCACTATTATCCTTCATTTTCCACAATTAAGAAATGGGCTGCCTTGTTTAAATGCGTACCAGCCTTGACGATGATCCATGTAAAGGACATCCAAAAAGTATTTTTGATATATTTATTTTATTGATATTGATATTTTATATATTTAACGACACTAGAAATCATTGATCAAGTGCACTATATGGTATCGGATAACCAGTAAGTCAAAGTGCGTGAAATTGCTGAGACAATAGGCATTTCAAAAGAACATGAAGGATATATTTTGCATGAAGAATTGCAAATGAAAAAGCCTTTGCATAAGATGGGTGCCGCTCTTGCTAACTGTGGATCAAAAAATCACTTACATGAAAATCTCTGAACAGTGCTTGGAGCGTTTTAACAAGAATAAAACCAGAATCTAAACAACAGTCAAAACAGTGGACAGAAGCTAGTTGTTCAGTGCCAAAGAAGAAAAATTCAGTTCCATCATCAGGAAAGGTCATGGCATTGGTGTTTTGGGATGCTAAAGGCATTTTGTTTATTAATTATCTTGATAAGGGTAAAACAATAACCGGGGAATATTATTCCGATGTTTTAACCAGGCTAGACGAAAACATTTGTGAGAAAAGACCCAATTTGCAGAATTTAAAAATCATCTTTCATCAGGACTATGCATCTATCCACAAAGGTGTTTTGGCAATGGGAAAATTAAGGGATCTGCACTATGAATTGTTGGAACATCCACCCTATTCCTCCAGATTCGGGTCCCCTTTGACTTCTATCTCTTCTCAAAACTAAAACTCTTCCTCACTGGTCAGCATTTTTCTTCGAATCAAGAGGTGATTTCAGCTGTATTATTCTTAAGGGATATTATGTTGAAAAATAAAAATAATTTTGAAATTATACATTCGTTTTTTCATTGTTAGCCCGAGAACTTTTCAGACCACCCTCATATGTCTTCTTGAGTTTGAAAAAGCATAAGATAAGGTGGCAATTTTTTTAAAAAAAAAAAAAATGTTCTAAACATTGTCTTGCACTGTAAATGGAACTTTATACAAAGTAATATCTACGAAGGTGGTCTGAAAAGTTCTTGACCATAGGTGGCAACACTATCAGTAAGATTTTTTTTTCTAAGTTGGTACATCTGTCATAATCATCCATGTGAAATTGCAAGTCATTCTATCAAGTAGTTTGTTTTATACAGCTGTTTGAAGCAAAAGTGTTGTCTGTATCCCTTGAAATGGATAAAATTGAGTATCGTGTTGTTATAAAATTCTTTGTAAAAGAAGGTTTAACCGCAAAAGAAATTTTGCCCACAATTCGAAGTTCACAACACTTTATGGGCACTCTTCTCCTTCATTTTCGACAATTAAGAAATGGGCTGCCGAGTTTAAATGTGGCCATACCAGCCTTGAAGATCATCCATTATGGTATTGGATGACCGGCGAGTTAAAGTGCATGAAATTGCTGAGACTATAGGCATTTTCAAAAGAACGTGTAGGATATATTTTGCATGAAGAATTGCAAATGAAAAAGCTTTTGGATGCGCAAGATGGGTGCCACGCTTGCCCACAGCAGATCAAAAATGCACTTGCATGATAATCTCTGAACAGTGCTGCTTGGAGTGTTTTAACAGGAATAAAACTGATTTTGTGCATCGATTTATTACTATGGATGAAACTTGGATTCACCATTCTGGTGTGTAATGGATACCATTACACACCAGAATCCAAACAGCAGTCAAAACAGTAGACAGAAGCTGGTTGTTCAGCGCCAAAGAAGACAAAGTCGGTTCCATCAGCAGGAAAGGTCATGGCATCGGTGTTTTGGGATGCTGAAGGTATTTTGTTTATTAATTATCTTGAAAAGGGTAAAACAATAACCGGGGAATATTATTGCGATCTTTTAAACAGACTAGACGAAAAAAATCGTGAGAAAAGACCCAGTTTGCAGAATTACAAAATCATCTTTCATCAGGACAATGCACCTGCCCACAAAGGTTTTGGCAATGGGAAAATTAAGGGATCTGCACTATGAATTGTTAGAATATCTACCCTATTCCCCAGATTTGGCTCCCTCTGACTTGTATCTCTTCCCAAAACTTACTCTTCCTTGCTGGTCAGCGTTTTTCTTTGAATCAAGAGGTGATTGCAGCTGTAGATGGGTATTTTGCAAATCTTACTGAGAACCACTACAAGGATGGGATAATGTCACTGGAGCATCGCTGGAATAAATGTATTTGTCTTAAGGGAGATTACGTTGAAAAAATTAAAATAATTTAGAAATTATAAATTTGTGTTTTCATCGTTAAGCTGAGAACTTTTCAGACCACCCTCGTAGTTTATATATAAGTTGCAAATTAGTGGTTAGAGTTGAAGGATATAATGTTAGAGATTAAAATGGGGCATTGATTTAGCCTAAACCAGTGATGCCGAACCTTTTTATCCAGGCGTGTCAAACATCTTTTTTTTTTTTTTTTAAATATTGACGTTGTTGATGTGCCACTTGCATACATGCATTATAAATTTAACTACTTAATCATAGATGGTGATTTACACATATCATATTAGGCTATTTATTTAATAGGACATTGATATGCAATCTATGAATTCATATTATACAATTAATTTAATAAACTGAAATTATTGAAATTAGTTTTTTCATCAGAATACCAATATTTTTCAACATCCAAGGTGTGTCACCTGAAACCCTCAAGTGTGTCAGTGCTGACACGCGTGTCATAGGTTCGCCATCACTGGCCTAAACCATTATATCCCTTCAACTCTACAAGGTTGAAGGAATGATGATTTTTGCTAAATCAGGTGATCTGTATAGACCAAATTATTATATCAAGTGATAAACTTGATGTCTAAGGGATATTAAATTCTTTAATGTTATTATTAAACCATTAGTTGTTATCTCTAAGACTTCTAGGACCTCTTAGACTGACTCTAGGTTGTAGATGTTTTATCTCCTGGCAGAACACCACTTTGCTTACTGGAGGCCTGAAGTAGTTTACTTTGGTCTTCAGAGCACGGACTCCAGTTTCTGTTCATCTTTCTCCCTTTTTTTTTTTTTTTGCACATGCAGTGTGGGTGATACTCTCCAAGGACATGCCAGTTACACTGTTGAGACTCGCCACTCTCCAATTTGAAGGTTCACCAGAAAAGCAGTTCTGCAGGCAGACAGGCCATCAGATAGTTCACAGGACTGAACCTGATAACAAATTGGGAAAGAACTATTGAGGCAATGCATGAACAGGACACTTGGTTTCCCTCTGTGGGTGGTATGTTTGCAAGTCTTTTGCTTCCCATTTCATGTCCCTTCTTTTCATTTAACTTTTCCTCTGTATCAATATGGAAAGACATTATAACCAAATAGTTTTGTTGCGGATCACCACAAATCTCTCATAAAAAACAGTGCCCCCCCCCTTCCAAAAAAAACAGTCAAAAAATAAATAAAGCAACAAAACCCAATTAAAAATTCACAAACAGTATTAATAATTCTTGGAGGCAAAAAGCTTCCACATTACCAACATTCACCATTAAGAGCTACATAAATGATGTGCACTGCCACTTAGTCACCCAAACTAGATCTGTTATTCCTAATGGAATCTCAGCTGGTGACCTCCACAACTACCTCTGTCTCCCCCTACCCAAAGTAAACCCTTACAAATTTATTCTCTCACAAGGGAAGTGCAAGGAGCAACCATCAGAATTGATTACCTGTCAGAAATGAACAACTCCCCCTCCCCATTTGATCTACTCTGACTCAAAATTAATTTATCTCTGAAGCTTGATTTTCTGTTCTTGATCCAAATAGTAACTCGTCTTCCTTGGGAACTTATCTGCAGCTCAAACTGGCATCCTAACTCCCTTGATCAGTGGAATAGATTCCTTTCCGTTGATCCCTTGAGCAATAGCCAATACCTAAGCTATGAGCAGTGACATAATACAATCTTTGAACCATACATTCCTTTCCATTCTGCTAACATCCTTCACCTTGTTTTTAAACTTTTTCCAAATACACTATAAATATCAGTCCTCCTTGGTAACTCAGACTACAGCCTCATCCAAGTTTTCTTCACGTGGAGTAACCTTCACATACTGTAATTCTTGGTCTTATGTCCTTTGGTGCAAGGGTGGTGAATGTAATGACCTCCATGATTTTTACTCTTCCTTTCCATGTTGCACTTACCATTTGAATTCTCCTAATCCAAGCTCCTGCTCGATAGTTTTTTGGTTCTGCGTGAGAGATTAAACTGATAGTTCAGTAGTGGTTAGTCCATCATATCTCCCTTTGATATGAGACAGGAGTATGGCCGTTGATGCACAGTTCAGTAATCAGCTCTGCCTGGATTGCATATGCACCTGGGGCCTTATTGTTATTATGCTCCTGAACTGCTCTTCATCTTCAAGCCTAAGTAGAGATGGTTCCAACTTAGGATACCACAGGGTTCTTAATAACATTCAATTTGGGATTCAGTTTGTGCTTAAGTTTATTAATTAGCCCATACAGCTCCTTGTAATTGTGATTTCTCTTCTGGTATGCAGCCTCTTTATATCTCTTAGCATAATATTTTTTTGTCTTGCCTGATGTGTTTCATGACTTCTTGATGTAATCTCTTATATTGTTTAATCTCTCTGTCTCCTTGTTTGTTCATCTTCCTCCTCCTCTTGATTGGATCCCATGTTGACCCTGAGATTCACGGGTCTTTTGGTCAATTGAGCATAGATTTTCTCGACTGTATCCTGTATTGTCTTTGACCTCCCCCCCCCAGAACATTTCAGATAAAGCTCTTTATCAAACTTCAGAAAGTTTGATGCTCTTTTGAGAGCATCCATCTTATTAATATTTCTTCCATGAAACCTCTGGGGATTAATTTGACATCTAGCCTACTGGGATGGGACTGACGCAGGAGGTTTCAGATTCTGTCTTACTTTGGCTCTTACTAGCAGATATCCCTTCAACTCTACCATTGTCTGTCCCAGGATGTGTTGATCAAGTAGAGGTACATTATGTGTGCTTCTGAAGCAAGTATTAATAATAGAGCTAGATTTTTTCTCTCATGGTGGTGCATGATTGGCTTGCTTTCAGGGCTGTGTTTATGCACGGATCCTCCACGAGGCTCTACCGGGGGGGGGGGCAGATAATGAGGTAGGGGCCTCAGAGCACTAATGCCTCGGGCCCCACCTGCCTCGGGAAAAGTGTATGGCCCTGCTTGCCTTTTTGAAGTGATGAATGCAGATGTGAAGGAATTCAAGAGATCATATGATGACAGGTGGTGTGAGTAGTATGTGACCTCTCTTAATGAGTCCTAACTCCCTGGTTGATCTCTTGTAGTAATAATAATAATAACTGATCTGCTCACATGAGCAAATTCCAGCATGAGCATCAGGTTTTCCTAGACCAAACCTTCCACACTCATGCCTAATTGTCATGCTCTTTCCCACATTTGCATTGATGTATCATAGAATGAAGAGAAGAGATTGGCAGGATTTTGTAGGATTTCATAGAGTTCTATGAAAACCTACAAAACAGTCTGTAGGAATTCATAGGACTCCTCACTTTCTTCACTATGCTGATCTCTATGTGGATGTGCATGGTATTACGATTGACACATCTGTAGGATGAGTCTTATGAGCCTTAAGTCTAATAAAAAGTATCTTATCATTTATGAACTTGTTTGGCTAACCTTTCCTTAGTACCACAGCTACCCCCATGCTTTGAATTCCTCCTCCTCCTCCTCCTCCCCTCCCTCCCCCTCCCCCAAGTAAACAACCAGCTCATCATCTTGCCTGCTGAAATATTCCATAATACATCTGGTCTCTTATTCCCAGAATGTTAATTCCGTACCTTTCCATCTTTTACAATGTCAAGAGAACCCTTCTGAAGACCTGGACATTCCATGAGTGTATATAAGGTTTATATGCACTCATGAAGTCGACTCTGAAGTCGATCCCATATCCTCTGTATCCTTTATCCATAATGACACTGACATATACTGGGGGAGTGTAATATACTTCTTGAACAGGACCCTATTCCTAAGTTCTGAATGCAGTTCTGATTATTCTGCATGACAACCTTGCTTTTATATATATAAAATTCAGCCAAGAAACCATCAATTGCTTTTACTTCATTCTCTTTAAACACTGTGACAGTCATCAATAACCAACTTCTTTTCCTGAAGTTCCACCAGTGAATTAATGATGAGCAACATAAATTCTACCACTTAATTCTCGATCCACAGTTAATTTTCTATAGCCATGAAAAGGTTTGGAGATTGGTTGCTGTCAACATTTCAGTGGCATTTCATTTAATCTCACAGATAGGCCTGCTTGGGAAACTACCATTCTATTGATCTGCTTTTTGTCAATTGCAGCTTCTTTTCATGATTCACTACATGTTATGGTAGATCTAATCTCCAGAATTTTCTACCATTGCTGAAGTACCTCAGTACACTGTTTTCCCATCCCCTCTCTTCCTTTTGCACATATGACCTATTGTCTGAAATCTCATTGACTTCAGACATATTCATACTGTCATCAAACCTATTCATAGCTTTGATGACACTGCACTGTTTTTTTTTTACACCAGACCTTGTAGTGTCATATCATTAGAAACCTCAAGATTTTCCATAACCAGTGCTTGAAACTAATTTCCTTACTGTTTTTCAGTGGAGTGAGGATGACTTTGTGAACTTCATTGCTACCAAAATACTGTCTTAATTTCTCAAGAATGAAATAAACATAGCTCTCGCATCACTTCCTTTTACTTTTGAGCAGTCATGATGAGATCTCGCTTCTTCTATCCACACTTTCCATCTTACCTGGCACTGATTACATTTCAGTCATAGCTTCTGCAGCCTCCAACAAACTATGTGTACTTTTCTACTCAACATGCTACTTCTTATCTGTACAACTTGTAACACTGTATAAATTCCAAATCTGCCCAACATTGGAATACTGCTCACACATTTAGGGGTGATGCACCAAAAAATCTGAAATTGTTTGATGCTATTCAGACGATAGCAGTGATGACCCTCTCTCTCACACAGATTCATTCCAATTGCCATCTCTCTCATATGTGTCCGGTTTATTCTTTATGTCCCTGTGATTGAAATCATCAATCATAGGGACATAAAGAATAGAGTCTAAATTCTTAGCCTCTATATACGAGTTGCCCAGTCGTGAAATTACTTCACGTTCAAACTTTTTTTGCTTACTTGGATGAAGGATTAAACCAAGAATATAATTTCTTGGCATCTTTAATTTATAGTATAAATTTATAGTTTTACCATGCGGAAAAACTTCCAACATCTGTCTCTAATCCAGAGTATTTTAGTAATAAGATGTGACACCTTTTGGCTACTTGTATATGGAAATATGACTTGTGCATTACTGGAGTAATACTTCTGGGGAGATAGGATGGAAAAAATGGTGGCCCGTGTGTTAGTGTTTTGTGTCATGTATTATTGATGATGATTTGTGTTGGTATTAGTTCAGTGCGATAGTTTGAATGATAAATGATATATACAGAGGTAGGTGTTCTTCATTTTCTGAGGTTTTTTAAGGTGAAATATTTGCTACTGATGCTGGTAGATCGATTTGATCTACGGGATATATAAATATAGAGTAACATTTTATTGCTGGTAGACACCTAAGAGTGTCTACGGGATTTGCTAGTGGACCCTCAAAAGTCCACAGGATTGTCTTTGCCTGCTCGGGGCACCTGAGGGATCTCTACTCTTTCTTCATCTGTGTCTCAATACATTTTAAATTCCTGAAATGGAAAAACTTCTGAATGAGACCAAATTCGAAGAAGTTTACAGGGAATTCCCCAGACTGGGAAAGCTACTGAGTGATAATTGGCCGGGAAAAGTTAAACTGTATGACACATTTCCCCCGAATGTGTCTCAGACGCTGTCGCTGAAGATCATTTAGAGTCGATGCCTTCTACTCCTTCAGACTTTGTAGAAGTGCGTGCTCGCAAAAAGCGAAGAACAACAGAAGAACCGCACAATGACAATACTATAATGGAACAGGATTCTCAGGGTTCGGACGCCGCTACTTCTCCCAAAGAAAAGGTGCCTCCGGTCATCCTTAGAGAAAAACAAAAGTGGGCAGCTTTACGATCCACAATGTCCAATCTGCATATTGGCTTCATTAAGGCCAAAAACATGGATGAAGGCATAAAAATTCAGCCAGCAACAGTGACAGACTATAGAAGGTTGACCAAGGAACTGGAAGACAGAGGCATCCAGTATCATACCTTTGCGCTCAGTTCGGAAAAAAATTTAAAAGTAGTCCTTCGTGGTGTCTGTGAAGACATTGACACAGCAGAAATCGCTGCTGACCTAAATTCTCAGGATCTGCCACCAGTCAAGGTCAGCAGAATGTACAAAACAGACAAAACTCCCATGCCATTAGTCCTTGTTGAGATTCACAAAATATATAAGGATATCTACAACTTAAAAACAGTCTGTGGTCTCATCGTCACACCGGAACCACTCCGTAAAAGATCATCTTCTGGGCAGTGCCACAGGTGCCAAAAGTTTGGCCATGCCCAGAATCTATGCAGAGCAGAATATAGATGTTTAAAATGTGGAGACAGCCACCCAACCAATACCTGCACTAAGCCAAGGACCACCTCGGCCAAATGTGCCAACTGCAGTGGCCCTCATCCGGCGAACTACAAAGGATGTACTCAACACCCAAAGAACAGACGGATGGAGGCAATCAGTCAGCCCTCCTCCTACAGTACAAGAACACCAGCGGCCCAGACATCAAAACCGGAGACTCAGCGGCCACAGTCGGAGACCTCCAACCAAAAGCAAACAAGAAGTTATGCCGATGTGACCCGTACAATCAGGCCAATTCCAGAACAAAATCAACCAAGAGCACCTAAAAACCTAACAGCTATTATCACGGCCTCACTAGCTAATATGCTACAAAATTTCAGCCTATCAAACCCTACTGAAACCTCCACTAAAAGATTTCTTCGTGAAACACAGGTCATCCTCACAGCTCTCATAAATGAATAGAAACAAACTCATTCCAGCATCTCTTCAAATAGTTGCTTGGAACGCAAATGGCCTCAAAAACAAAATCCTGGAACTCCGTGCCTTCACATCTAGGTATCAGCCAGATGTTATTCTAATCAGCGAAACTCATCTAAGACCCTCAGACAATCCTACAATAAGGGGCTATCACCTATACAGAAATGACAGACTACTCTACAGAGGCGGTGGCACTGCCATCTTCATTAAAAACGGCATTAAGCACCACTCTGTGAGCATTCCTTCAACCACTAACCTTGAGATCACAGGAGTGGAAGTAGTCACCAGCTCCACTGGCAAACTGAAAATCTACTCAGCTTACAACCCTCCCCAAAAATCTCTACTTCACTCTGATCTAAATGCCATCTTAGGCATCAGAGGGCCCACCATTATTGCCGGGGATCTGAATTCCAAGCATCCTGCGTGGAATTGTTCAACCACAAACAAGAATGGTTGCATCCTTTTCAATTACTTAGGATCAAGCAACGCTGTTGTGGCAGGCCCCACTGAACCAACTCATCTCAGTACGTTCGGCACTGCTGACATCCTGGATATAGCTATCCTGCAGGATATTAAACTTCAGTACAGTATCATATCTATGGATGAGCTATCATCCGATCACAATCCAATTCTACTACAGCTGGGAAATCAGGAATCCCTGTGTCCTCCTTCTCACTCCTACATTGTATGGGAAAGACTGTCAGCAGCACTCAAGGATTATATTGGACCTGTTCCTCACATACGCACAAAAGAAGAAGTAGAAACTGCAGTTACAAATCTCACACAACAAATTAATTCTGCTATAAAGGTAGCTTCTTCCTACAAATATGCCCGCAAGCCAGATCGTTTGCCTGAAGACATCATGAACTTAATCAGAGATAAAAACAGAGCTCGAAAAAGATTCCGTAACACGTGTGCACCACAAGACAAAACAAATCTAAACAGACTAAATGGGGCAGTAAGAGATGCACTGAAAGCTCATAGAGACTATGTATGGGATGAAAAGTTATCCTCCATTTCACCTAGTGATCACTCCATCTGGGGACTACTGAAAAATACCAAAAACAAAGGCAGATCCCTTCCCCCAATATTAACTGATCAGGGCCTTGCTCACACAGATGTGGACAAAGCAGAGGTTATAGCGCACAGCTTGGAAAAGCAATGCAGGCCTTCGTATGGAAACCTTGACTTTGACCACATACATAAGATTCACAGCAAGGTCAGACACTCACTCAAACTTCCTATCACCAGCACTGACCATATTGCATCAACATCACCTGCTGAGATATATGACATTATTAAAAATTTAAAGAACAAAAAAGCTCCTGGACCAGATGGCATTACTAATCGTGTGATTAAACTTCTGCCCCGGAGGGCAGTAGTGTACCTGACCAGTATAATAAATGCAATTTTAAGATTTCGCTATTTTCCTTCCACCTGGAAACTGGCTGACGTAATTCCCATACATAAGCCAGGCAAAGACTCACACCTACCCCAAAATTATCGTCCAATCAGTCTCATCTCAAATCTGGGTAAGGTTGCAGAGAAGGTCATCCTTTCACGACTTCAGACCTCAATAAATGACCTAAACATCCTTCCAAAAGAACAGTTTGGTTTTAGGCAACACCATAGTACTACCCAGCAAATCCACAGAATTGTTGAATACATCACAACCAGCTACAACTGGCGCCAGTGCACAGGTGCTGTTTTCTTAGACTTATCCAAAGCATTTGACAAAATCTGGCATTTTGGACTCCTGCACAAGCTTATCTCAGCCGGCATCTCACCTAAAATGGTTCATTTAATCCACTCATATCTTCAAAATAGATCAATGCAAGTAAAAATCAACGGTTCTACATCCTCCCAGCGCCACATCTTTGCTGGAGTGCCACAGGGATCTCTACTGGCTCCATTGCTGTTCTCTATATACATGTCAAACATCCCGCACAATCCGATGACTTCCATTTTGGCCCTATATGCGGATGATACGGCAATACTAACCAGATCCCTCAGACCCCTTTTCATTACCAGAAAGCTTCAAGAAAACATTCTAAAGCTGGAGGGTTGGTTCTCTAAGTGGAGATTGGAAGTTAACCCCCAGAAAAGCTCAGCCATTCTTTTCTCAAAAAGGCCAATGTCTCCTGCAGGAGATGTGTTACTATTCAATACTAAAATTCCCTGGCAGACAGAAACAAATTACCTGGGTGTAATTCTCGACAAAAAGCTATCTTTCAACCAACACATCAAATCTGCGTGCACAAAGGCATCTAAAGCCATAGCTCAGATCTATCCGCTAATTAATAGAAATAGCAAGCTCAGCAACAGAATCAAATTGCAACTATACCAGATGACAATTCGTCCTATAATCACCTATGCCTCTCCGGCCTGGAGCCACACCTCTAATGCTAACATCATCAAAATACAGCGAGTGCAGAACAAGTGCCTGAGAATGATTTTGAACGCCCCGTGGTATGTTAGAAACATTCAACTCCACAGAGACACAAATATTCCCTATATTTTCTCTTTTCTACGATCCTTAGCCACCAAGTTTTTCCTAAAGACGTCCACACATCCCAACGATTTGGTTCAACAAGCTACAGCATACGATCCAACGGACATATTCAAATATAGAAGACCAAAAGCTATATTGGCCTCCTTCAGTGATGCATAATCTTCATGCCCAATCAGGGCGGGCATTCTGCTCATAAATTTTACCTTCACTGTAACCACAACAGATAGCGGGGAATATGAAAAGCATCTTGCTTCACCCCTAAAGACATAAATGTCAATTGTCAATACTTCTGGGTCTGGAGAAGAAAATCCTCAGAAGTGATGGTCTCTAGATATAGTACTTTACCGTGAGGCCTGGGATTTTGTTCTTCCCATTCTAGTTGTACTATTTAATTCTTTTCTCTCATCAGGACACATATCAAGTGAATTTGTAGCAAGCCATACCATCCTCATTCCAAAACCTAATAGAGATCATACTTTATCAGCAGCTGGAGACCTATTTCTCTATCTAATACTGATTACAAGATATTTTTCTGCATTATCAATAACAGGTTTAAAGTGGGAATGAGTTGTACAATTAAAAGCACACAGGTGTGTGGAGTTCCAGACCGAGCAGTAGAATTTAATCTATTTCTGTTATATGATCTAATCTACTTAGTTAATACAAAAAAGCAGTCGATGGCAGTGCTATCAGTAGACCTTACTCAAGCATTTGATAATGTCCAGCATCCCTTTCTGTTCTACATCCTCCATCAAATTAGTGAAGGTAAAAAGCTGCTATCCATTATCAAAGGAGCCTGTGCCAATTCATCTACCCACCTTCTAGTTAATGGGTCCTTAGTCCAATGATCTTTGCATTGGTTATTGAATCTTTTTTTTTACAGGAAGTCAACAATACACATGCTGTGCAAGGAATAACAGTTCTTTCAACTATGAAGGAAAATAAGATATTAGCATATGCTAATGATGTAGTGGGCACTTTGAAGGATAATGGTTCCATATGTATATCTTTTTTGGTATTTTGGAAAAATTTAACGAGATCAGTAGATTAACTATTAATGGACAAGACAAAATTAAAAGTTTTTGGAAAGTGGGATCTTGGAGGCATTCCTTTTGGACTAACCTCTAAGAGATAGAGAACCCTTAATTATACTTGGAATTCCTCTCCCCACTTACCCAATATTACCAGTTCAAGAACTTCTATATCAAGATCTTTGAAACCATAGACCACTAGAAAATAGGGCCACTTTCCTTTTTTTCTAATACATAGTACTCAAAACCATAATCTTTCCTGCTCAGTTGTACATAATAAATATTACAGGCATCACAGAAGCTGAAGAAAAGAAATAAATTAGTAAGTTTGTGCAATTTTTTGGTCCAGCCGATACAAAGAAGATAAAAAGAAATTTTTTCAACTATCAAAGAAGCACGAAAGATTTGGGCTTCCGGTCTTAAAATTCTGCTATTTAAGCAATACAGCTTCAAAAATCCATAAAATATTGCAGACCAATCGCACATGTGCAGACCTTCTCCTGTACTACCTGGGTTTTCATCTTCCCTGTTTGGAGTAAATGATTATAAACGTCCAAAAGCTGAGATTGTTCCTGAATACTACACTTTGTGCTTAACTCTAAGACTCTACCACACTCTATTATTGACATTCTTTCCATTAAAAAAAAGTAAAATTTGGCATAAAGAAATCTTTAATATCTTTTACTGCAAACAAACTTCCACAGTTGGGTACTGACAACAATACTTTGTTTTATAACTTATTGAAGTTCCAAGGATAGCCTAACAGGAGGGATCTAGCTTGGAGAATTGCATATGGCCACCTTCCAGTCAATACCTTCAAACGGAGGTACTTTAACATTGGAGATCCAATCTGTGACATCTGTTACTGATTGGAAACAGTAGAACATGCATTCTACAGCTGCCCTCTTGCCCTATGTATTTGGAACAGGCTATGTAATGTGTTGGGCATTCTGTTATTTACGACAGAACAGGTTTTTTTTGCAGTACTCACCACCTGTTAGCAGTGTAAAAGAATTTTGATTTTTATAAGAATTAAGGTTAGAAAGAAACATGGATTTGAAAACCAGCAATACAACATCCAAATGCTTTATAATATTGTATTGTGGAAATTTTATTGTTCAGTGAGATGTTTTTGTATTTAGAATGAAGCATTCTATATTATGCAGTATTCACCAGGGGAAGATAAAATTCTGTCTTTTCTTGGTATGAGAGGTTTTTTAAATAGTTCCATCCTCTTAATTCAATGTGGTCTTATAGTCAGTTGCAGGGATGACTTGAGAGCAATCCCAGGCAGAGGTCAACTCAAGGCATTTAACTCAGATAAGGCTAACCACCTGGGTATCAGTTATCTTTGTGCTTTAGTTTCAATTGGTCTTTTGGTCATCTATTGAGATTGGTGAAAAAGGAACACTGATAGCCTTTGGTTATATGATGGTATAAAAGAGCTGAGGCCTTTTCTCTCTCTCTCTCATACTATTTATCTGTCTTTCTTTCTCTTAATACTATCATGCTCTCTTGCATCCTTATACAAACTACTCTAGGTCTGTGATGAGCACCTCTTTACTTTTTCATTTCAATAAAGGTCAAAACTGGCTGGGTAGTGATTCTTCCCATAATGCATAGCATTATACATGTCCATAAGGATATGTACTTTGTATTATGGCACTTTGCATCACTAAGTCAAGTGATGTGAAGTCATTAAATCATTGAAGGAATTGGGGAGGAATTAATAAATCCAGTCTGTGTACTGGCTTTGTCTTCAAATTAACATCTCATCAACTTTCTGATACATACCATCAAGGGATATACATGATAATTATGATAGTGCTACATGAAAAAAGTTATATCATTAATAACTTCTGAAATTTTCCTCCATATTAATCTGATACTTGTCAAGACTCCAACATTATCAAATCTTATATTTCTGTCTTCAAAGGCACTTTTTACTCTATCATCCACCTACATCTTGGTCTTCCTCTGGGTCATTTTCCTGCCATCCTGGCAAAGAACACTTCAGCACATTCTTGAATGCTAACAATAGCAAGTTTTTTCCTTTATTAATTAGCTTTACTAGTTTTGTTGTCTATTCCCATTTTCACTAAATATTGTGCCTAAGTAGCAGAAATATTTCACTGTTCTATAGGTTCTCCATTCAGGATACAGTTGATGCTTTTAATGTTTCAATGTTTGTCTTGTTGCTGATTTTCATACTAAATTTATTACAGTAGTCATTCTATTTTGTCATGGAATCTTGCAGACTTGCACTGGATTTATTTAGAAGTATAAAATCTGCATAAAGTAAAGAGCTGAGATTTCATCACCAGTTTTGATATCAGGTTTAATACTACTTTCTTTCACAATGTGATCCATATAGTTAATAACAGTGGAGATAATTGGCAGCTTTGTTGGACACCTGATTTAAGATCAAACCACCTTTTTGCACTTCCTTCAATTCTTAACTGTTGACTTACTGTTCAGATAGAGACTGCATTGCTCAATATAATATCCACACCAATCTACACCATATAACTGTAGCACTTTGAAGAGCTTTTCTCTTGGCACCCTGTCATATGCATTTCCCAGATCCACAAAACTTAAATACAGACATCGGTTATATTCCCACGATTTCTCAACTATTTCTCTTAAAGTGGAAATCTGATCCTGATACCCTCTATTTGGTCTGAATCCAGCTTGTTCTTCACAAGCTTCACTTCTACAATTTTCATTAGCCATTTCTCAAGTATACTTGTATAAATTTTACCAGAAACACTCAGTAGGGAAATGCCTCTGTAATTCTCACATTCAGTTTTATTTCCCTTTTTATAGGTGGGTACTGTGAGAGAGCTCTATGTCAATCATCTGGAATTTGACCCTGTGACCAGGCTTTCTGCATTATGCAGTGCAGCACTATGAAACTTTTACACGTCTATATTTGAGCATTTCTGGTTCAATATCGTCTTCCAGCTCCCTTTTCACATTTCAGGTTTTTCGATGGCTCTTTCTGCTTCAAGTAGGATATGCAGTGCCGTAACGAGGGTATGAAGCACCTGTGGCAAGTGTCTAATTCCTCCCCCCCCCCCAACCCAAAAATTTTGAAAATTTTAAATGTAACAAGTTAAATTTTACTAAATGCAATATGTTAAATACTTACTATTAATCCCATCAAAATGAGTTGCCTAAATCCAATTATGTATTTGTATAAATAAATACTCTATTAAATAAGAACAAATTTTTATTCATATTCAGTGACAAATAAATTAAATACACGGCATAGGTATAATATAAAATAATATAATAAAAACATAAAGAAGTTCAGCATATTTTATAAAGAAATTTTTCTAGCTTTTTCATTTGCAAACACATCTATTATATCATCATAATTTAATGTTTTTGCAATATCTTTATTTCATTTGATATTATAGACTTGATTGTCAGTCGCTCTTGTCCAATAGAAGAATGAAGGTACGATTTTACAATTTTCAATTTGCTAAACGAACGTTCGCAGGAAGCTGTTGTTACAGGCATTGTTATGAAAATTCTTAATGCTATGTCTAGATTTGGATACGAGTTTTTGTAATGAGAGTTCGTAATTTTTTTGCAAGATTTGAAAAGCGTCCATATCGCCTAAATTTTCAAAAACTTCCATGGCTTAATGTTTGTAATCTCAATTTCATATACAAATTCTGGTGCATCTAAGTAGCTATTATATTTCAATGCCAGGTCAGCTGTTCATTGTTTGAGATCATCTAGCTGCATAATTTTTAAAGCGTGTCCATTTAAAAAACTGAAGTCGTTTGCGACCTCTTGTAAAGCAGTAAATCTATCATTGAGTTGTATGAGTATTAGATCTAAAACTTCACACATTTCTTTTTTTAATAATGCAGTTTCATTCATGGCAAACGAATCACCAGTAGCGTTCTCACCAAGCATATTTTTTATTTTTATGTAATCTTCTTTCCCATTAATTTAATTTAATTTCCCATTCTTTCCCAGTAATTTAAGACTTGAGATACGTAATGAACAATCCTTGACAAATTACTAATGAGAAATGAAAGATGTGCACGATTGTAGGCCATTAGAGAAAGAGCAAATATTAATAAGTGCATATGATCGGTGCGGTATTAACAAAAGATCGCGCGACCCAAACAAAAGAAGCTGACAATTGAATGGAAATGCTAATTCTCTTAAACTGATTTCCATAATATCTGAAATACATTCACTATATATTTCTTAGTTTTAACACGTTCATGACAGGGTAGTGTTAAGCAAAACCATATGTTGCACCGGCAACTTGTGGTTTTGCTTGAGTCTATACAGCAGTTTCTGTTGGAGGGGAGATGTGATTCATTAGTTAGTGTTTATATTCCCAGTTGTCTCTAATTGCACTGTTTGTTGAGAAATATATTACACAGTTTGCAAATGTCTGTGAACCTTATTCAGTGACATGATAAAACTAATCGTTTTTCATGTTTCTGCAGTATAGTTGCTGTTGTGGAAGGTGTATTGTTTACTGCAAGGAACGAGTTATCGCTCCAACGTGAAAAGTCGGGGCTATAGTGAATCGCAATTTGAGGAGGATAATTCATGCATAATATAATTTAATATATATATATATATATATAGACTATAAAAGTTTATGAAATTCACATCGTATGATACTTTATGGGTTGTTTCCATAAGTATCTAATAAGTGGGTTCTAAAATGTTTAGTTTTAGTATATGTATGACTAATTTTTTTATTAATAAAATATAACCACATATTTAACTGTCAGTGAGAAATGGCACCTTTTTTTTATTTAGTAAATTAAATGCTGTATTTTTGTAAAATATCTTGTTGCCATAATATTGCTGAACGAGCACCCTTATTAAGCAGTGCTGTGAGGCAGGCTGCTCTATGCTGCACCCTGTCGACGGTACTGTTTACGACATAGCAACAACACAACTGATCTTATGAATGACAACAAGACTAAAAATAATTACATGATTTTTGAAATTCTCTAATCTACAAAAAGTAGAGATGAATAAAAATATTGCAGGTGGGAAGATTGTGATTTTCATTGGATCCTGGGTTTGATGGGTGTAAATAAGGGCTGGCGAATAATTTTTGTGGGTGGGTCATGAAACGAGGGATTCAGGTAGATGGAATGATATCGAAGGAGGTCATAAAGGGATTAAAATGATAATATGGAAGGTAATAAACTTGGGATGGGCAGATAGATACATTAAGAGGATAATGGAAGAATGTATTAGATTATCTATGCGAATGTTTAGGATTAGACGGGAATTTGGAGATACAAAATTCTACAAAATCATAAAATGCGAAAATACATTCATTAATAGCTAATGGTGCGATGGAACAATTTACTTAAGACAAAAACGAGAACAATCACCAAGAAACGTTATTATCTTCAAGTCGTGATATTAGGTGCTGTCGTTGCCATCTAACTCGAGGTGAATTGGAACTCATCGGTGTTATCAAATGTAGCGGAATTCCACTGTGTTGCAGAATTTGTATGTCGAAAGCGGCGTATTGCCGAAATTTAAAAATACAATATAAAATAGCGGACTTTTATATCTATCTATTTATTTTTATTTTTTACGTTTTGCGCCCCCAAACCTAGTTGCGCCTCTTTCGCTACCCTCGTTACGGCACTGATGATATGTGTTCCTGCTTGCATTCCCGTTGAGTGTTTTCTGCCACCATGATGTCACTGCTTGTTTCATTTTTCAAGCTTTCAAAGTAATAACTCCAAACATCTAGAATATCTTTATCTTCAGTTGGCATGTCACCTTTATCATCTTTGATTCCTTTTACAATACTCTTCATCCATTTCTAAGATTTTCAATAGCCTTCAGAATATTTTGCCATCTTCCTGATATTTATTTTCTGTGTTCTTATGAACACAGAAAATAAAATTTAATGATGTGTAATATTTTAGATATTAAACCTGTGAACAATTTGGTTGTGCACTATTAGAGTTAAAGGACGTTTTCAAAATGTGTATTGTGAACTGTTATGTGCCTACAGAAGAGAGCTCGGAGGAAGCTAAAGATTGTTTTTATGAAGTGCTTGAGCGTAGTTGTGCTAATCTACTGTCTTATGATGTCAAGTTAGTGGTGGGAGATTTCAATGGGAAGCTGGGGACAGAGCGTGCGTGGTGCCCTTTTGTGGGTAGTGAGAGTCTACACGAGGAGTGCAACGACAATGGGACCTGACTTGCGAGTTTTGCCTCAGCTATGGGATGCTTTGTAAAGAGCACTATGTTCGTGCACAAAGACGTCCACAAGCAGACCCGGAGATCGCCGGAAGGAAAAAAAGCTAACCAAATAGACCATGTACTAGTGTATTAGTGTCACCACAGCTTCATCTCGGATGTGAGGAGTTTCAGAGGAGCAGACAGATGTAGTGACCACTACCTGGTTGTCTACGATTTCAGGCACAGAATCGTGGTTCAGAAGCCTTCATGTCCTACCACACGACCTGCATGAGATTTGGACAAGTTGAAGACAGCGGAAGGCAAGCATGCTTTTCATTAAGAGCTGCAGAACTGTTTTGAGGAGCTACAGGAGGAGGAGGAGAGTGATCCGGATGGGATGTGGAACACCATCAAAAGTATGGTCGTATCAGCTGCCTCGAGAACTGTGGGAATAAGAAAGAGAAGAAAGGCATGTTTTAATAGAGAGTGTGAAGAAGCTGTAGCGAAACGATGGGAAGCACTATTGAACTACTTAGCAGACAGCAGGAAGAAGGCTGTATATGAGAGTGTGAGAAGAATGGTGAGTACATGTCTATGCAGGGAAAAGTGAAAGAATCTTAATGAGAAGGTGGCCAGCATAGAGAGAAATAGGGTAACGAATAATGGGTGGGAAATGTATTGGATGATCAAAGCCATTTGAGGCATCCAGATGCAAGCGGCAACCATAAGAGATGAGAGTGGAAATCTTCTGACAAACTCAAAAGATGCCCTCACTCAGTGGCATACATATTTTGAGAACTTGCTGAACATTAGTGTTAGAATGGCAATACTGGAGACCCATACTTCTTACCAAACTGCTGAACCATATATTGAAGAGCTGACGCTTAGTGAGATTACTCGTGCTGTCCGCATGCTGAAAAATAATAAGGTTCCAGGAGTGGACTGCATTCCGGCAGAGCTTCTGAAGAATGGCGGGGACGTCCTGCTGGAGCAGTTGCATATGGCAAAAAGAATGGCTGCCGGACGAGTGGAAGCAGTTGCTGATCACCCCTGTATATAAGAAAGGAGATAAGTCTCAATGCGGCAACTATAGGGTATCTCACTGCTGACGAATGGCTACAACGTGCTGTCTAACATCATGCTAATGTGCCTCACACCACATGCAGAAGAGTGTCTTGGTGACTACCAGACGGGCTTCAGGAGGAACCGTTCTACAATAGACCAACTCTTCATGTTTGGCCAAGTTTTTGAAAACTGCTGAGAATATAACCGGGAAGTCCATAATATTTTCATAGACTTTTCTAAAACCGATGACTCAATTATATGCCCAAAAATGGGGCAGGTGTTAGAAGAGCTGGGAATTCCTCGAAAACTTCGAAAAATGGTGCAGGTGTGTGTGTGTGGCTGGTTCGAGAGCAAGAGTGAAAGCAGAAGGTTACCTGTCGGACCCGTTTCGAGTACGGACTGGCGTGAAGCAAGGTGATGGGCTGTCTCCGATTCTCTTCAATTTAGTGCTGGAAAAAGTAATTAGAAGTACACAGCAAGTGGTGGGTGGAGTTGACATGGGGGTGCAAGTCAGGATTCTTGGCTACGTGGACAACCTGAACGTCATGGTGCATCAACGGTATGAAGCAGTGGCACTGGTTACTGCCATTGAGGAAGCTGCAGAAGACGTTGGCCTGAAGATAAACGCCGAGAAGACAAAGTACCTTTACATGAGTCGCCATGCTGCTCAAGATCTAGAGGGAGCTGCTCAGGTTGAGAGGGTGATGGAATTTAGTTACCTGGGTTCAATTGTGACTGAAGACAACAAAGTTGAAGCTGATGTCCAGAGTCGGGTGAATGCCACGAATGTTGCCTACTACCAAGTGCGTCCCCTTTTTGCCTCGCGTATACTGTCTTGGACTACAAATGTGAGACTATACAAGACTCTGATTAGACCTGTTCTCCTCTATGGTGCTGAAGCGTGGGCTCTCATGGTGAGGCAAGCCGACCAACTTTAGAGTATTCGAGAAGGTATCTATGGAGGGTTCATAGCAGATGGAGTCTGGAGGAGGTGGTCTAATGCTGCCATACACGCTTTGTACAACTCGGCAGACGTCTTGATGGAGCTGCGAACCCAGCGTCTTCAGTGGCTGGGCTTATGGTCTCCGAAAAGACTGTGAGACAAGTGTGGGAGGCCGCCAGGGAGACCGAGAAGGAGATGGGCAGATCAGGAGGAGGAAGACCTGTAGGTTGTCAGGCTGGAGACCGAAATGTGGCGGATAGTCACAGAGGACCGTGCCCAGGGTGTCACGTGGTACTTGAGGTCAAAAGTCCCCCCCCGGGCTGATAGTGCCTAGATAAGTCAAAAGTAAGTTCTTATGAAATCTTTTCATGACTTTTGCTTAGCTAGTTTTACACAGTGCTTCACTTTCTTACATTTTTCTCTGTATTCTCTAAGAGTACAAATTGACTTGCCAGGAACTTTTGATATGCTTTCTCCTTTTCTTTAGCTTGTCCACCATGGAGTTCTGATTTTTCTGTTCTTGCAGACAACTTCACCATGCCTCTCTGGCTGAATCAATCAGTGTTTTCTTTATTGTTTGCCACTGAATCTCCAAGGTTTGGTTTTTGTTTTTAAATGCTTTTATTTTTTCTTGAAAAATGTTTGTGTATTTTAGTCTACAACTCACTGCCGAAAGCCTGTGTGTATCTTAGTCGACAGCTCACTGCCGAAAGCCTGTTCAACTTTGATTCTTTTTAAAACTTTCTTACACACTCTTCTCAATATGAAATTAAATTGGTTAGATGAATTGGAGATTGGCTCTCTGAATGAAAAGCAAGTTGTGTATGACAGAGCAATGTCTCAAAAGAAATGGCAGATAACCATTGTGTGCCCCCAAGGTTTTCTGTTCTTGGTCTCCTGCTGTTTAACTTTTTTGTAAACGATATATCACGTGGAATGACTGAGGATCTTCAGTTGTTTGTTGATGATACAAAAGTTGGGGAGAATTATAAGTAGCACCTCTGATGCTACTGTCCTTCAGGAAGATTTTGATGGTGCAGGAAGTAATGAGGCTCAAGATTTGTGAGTAATAATGGTTGACAGTAGACTGAAGTTTAGAGGGCATATTGCAAATGATGCAAAGACTGCACATTGTAGTACCGCTATGACAGGAAGTGCACTGTAGTGAGACAAGCAGTAACATGTAGGGATAAGTGTGGTCTGACCAGTGCCACTGTATAAAGCACTGGTCAGACCACACTTACCTCAAGGGCTCACTTTAGTATTGGAGTGGCAAACCCAAAGTACCTGATAATGTACCATGCCTTACTTCATGTAATATACATTTGTTATGTTATCTGTAGATTGGTCCCTCCCTTTCTTTCTGTCCTTTCTTTTCTTCTTGCTCCTTCTCCCTAATACTATTAGAGTATTTGAGGGCAGGGGTGAATCTTTCCTATTTTGCTATTTCATTTTGTCTTATGCGGTAGGAGTTTGCCTAGTCGGTGAAAGTCCCAATCCACCTGTCCAACGTGGGATGAATTGGGGAACAAAACTTTCCAGATTTTTTTTTTAATATATACCTGATCCACACACGAAAGGTCACTAGACCTATAGCACATCAGTACCACGTGTGGTCAAGAATAGAGGAAAGGAGGAATCCATTTCACATTTTGCTTGAACAGCTGAGAGTTGTGATCTTTCGGGAAAGGCAGAGTAGGGGGGGGGGGAGACTGTTCCAAAGGACAGAAGTGGATGGGATGAAGGAGGAGGCAGTGAAGTTGGTTCAGTGAGTTTCAAGAACGGACTGTAAAAGTGTATTGGTTAGCAGTGGCTCTGGCTTTAATGATTTTGGAGGTGAGTGGTGGAATAATAGTGGCCAATTCAGCAGAGCATTGTCCATGGAAGTATCTAGAAGAGGCACAAAGCAGAAACTGAATGTCTGTGAGAGAGGGATCTTTAATTAGCTGTCTTGTCTGTGAGGGATCTTTAATTAGCTAGATTGCCCTCTTCTGGATAGAATCAAGCTATCTTAGATAAGATTTTGGTGCATCACTCCAAATATGAGAGCAATATTTCATGGCCGGGCAGATTTGAGCTTTGTAGACTTAGCAGCTGTGAAGGTCTGAAGTAGTGTCTTGTGCGAAAAAGTACACCAAGTCTTTTGGCAGCTGCAGAAGCTATAGTTGTTGGTTGAGCCAGGAAAGATCAGAATTGTAGGTCAGTCCAAGTAGAGAAATATGATCATGTTTGAGTATCTCAGTATTACCGAAGGTAAGGGGGAGAGATGTGCACTCTTTCTTGTGCATTGAAATTTACAAGGTTATCCTTGCCTAGCTATATCCCCGTGGAGCAAGGATAACCTTGTAAATTTCAATGACCAGTTATTATCTGAGCTTAGTTCACATTGGTCATGGTAGATCTTGAGGATTCTAATACTTGGGCACTACAAGGTTTGTTGAATGAAAAGGAGGAATGGAGTGTACTGTCATCGGCAAAACTATGGATAGAATTTGAAGTCTGCGAGAGCAGGCCATTTATATAAAAGAGGAAGAGAGCGGGTGAAAGATCCTCAGGGTACTACTGCATAGGTGGGGAAATCTGAGGATAGTAAACTGTTCACCATGACACAGTGAGTGAGCGACCAGTGAGATAGCTGGTGATCCAGTTGCAGAGTGAGGAAGGTTGACCATAGGATGGGAGTTTAAGTAGTCCCCTGTGTCAAACCCGATCAAATGCATTTCAAACGTCAAGGGCAACCATGTGAATTTCTGCATGGCTTGATTCCAGAGATTGGTTGGTGATAGCAAGATCAGCTATAGATTGCAAGTGGCAGAATCCACACTGCAGGTCACTGAAGAGCTTTTCCCTTTTTTTTTTTTTTTTGCAGTGATTTCACTCTAAATGCTAATATGATTGTGCCTTATAATCAGTGGTGAGCTATAAAGGGTGCGTGGGGGAGGCTCGCGTGAGCCCTTTGTTAAATTTTTCTCAAATTTGCGAGCCCCCTTGTTCTTCTTGTTTGATAATCTTGTAGAACTAGAAAATTCCACCGTGGAGTGTACATGCTACTATAATTGTTACTTTAAATTCATATGGATTTTCTGATAACTACATAAAAAAATCATTTCATTGCATTTTGTTTTGATGGAGCTAGTGTAATGTTAGGAAACAAATCGGGTGTTGCAATCAAACTTCTACAAAAATTTCCCACCGTTGTGATTTGTCATTGCGCTCATCATTTACACTTAGCATTAGATGATTCAATAAAAAAACATTAAAGAAATAAATCATTTTGAAATATTTATGGATAAATTATATGCTTTTATCGTCGATCACCAAAAAATCAACGAGAATTAAATACGATTGCAAAATACCTCAGTATCAAAATTTTAAAGATCGACCATGTGTTTGGACCACAATGAGCAGCTTGCAGTTTATGAACGGCTCTTGCTTTGTGGAGAAATTACCCAGCTTTATGCAAGCATTTTGCATCAAACGATAAATATAAGGGCTTTTCAAACCGACTTCTCAATTTGAAATTTTTAAAAGATCTAGCATTAATGATTGATATCCTATAAGGGCTAAGTTAGGCCTTTTTTTTTTTTTTTTGCTTGATGATGCAAAAGCCCTTTGTTAAAATTTCCATAGCTCACCACTGCTTATAATACATCTTATGCTGCATCAGTTGTGCAGAATAATCAGAGCTGCATTTAGAGCTTAGGCAAAGGATCTTGTTTGAGAAGTATTTTACAGTCTCCAACAAAAGTTAGTGATATTGTGAATGAGGAATACAGAAACTATAGGATTAATCTTAGATGGGAATTTTACATAGACACATGGAATGTTTGGGGTCTACAGATGGGTGCTCTTGATGTTGTCTGTAAAAAGATGGAGAGGTATAAAATTGACATCCTAGGAATTACAAAGACCAGATGGAATGGAGAGGGTCACTTCAAAATACAGAATGGTAAGCTACTTGTTTATTCAGGAAGTGACTCAAAGCATCATGGGGGTAGCTATGATGCTGAAGACAGTTCAGGAAAGAATGCTTCTTGGTTATAATCCCCTTAATGACAGGATATTTTGTATTAAACTTAAGGCTCATCCTACTAATGTGTCAGTCATGGTAGTTTATGCACCCTGCACAGATAAACCTGATGAAGAGAGTGAGGAATTCTCTGAAAACTTAGATTGTTTTGGACTGCCTACCAAGGAGAGATGTACTTTACATCTTAGGGGACGTTAATGCAAAAGTGGGAAAGAGTGTGAGAGCTAGGCCTGAGTGTGGTATGTTTGGTCTGGGAGATCGTAACACCCATGGTGAAAGATTGTTGGAATTTGCCATTGCTAACAGATTAGTTATTACCGATACCTGCTTCCAGAAACACTCATGATGGACCTATACTTGGACATCTAACATTGACAGTTGAAGGCACCAGATCGATTACATCCTGGCTCTCCAATAGTGGAAGCTAGCATCTCTGATGATATTTGTCCTGGAGCAGACTGTGGTACAGATCATCAGCTAGTAAGAGCCAAAGTAAGACTAAGACTCCAAAACTTTCCAAGTCAGGTGCATCTCACTAGACTGGATGTCAGAGTAATTCCTAGTGGGTTCACAGAAGTTGGATGATATTTTGGAGACTATTGAGGAGAACTTACCTTGAAATGCTTTGGAAAAGAGTCAAAGTTACAATACAGCCAAGAAGTATCTTGGTCCAGTTAGAAGACCAAGGGACCCACATATATCAGATTCAACGTGGGATCTAAGCAAAAGAAGGCGGTGGAAAAACAGAGACATAGGCTGAAGAATATAAGAAATTACATAGAGAAGTCAGAAAAGCCATCAGGCAGGACAAGGAAATGTTTTATACTAATAAATGTGAAGAGATTAAGTTCCAGATGAGAAAGCACAATTATAAAAGGATGTTTTGTTTAGTTTGTGACCTAAAGTACAAGTTTAAGCCCAAATTGAATGCCATGAAAGACAAGATTGGAGCAGTACTAACAGAACCGGAAATCCAAAACCAAAGAGGTTCCAAATCGAAATCAAAATTTCGATTTGGAACCGCTTCCAATTAGTCATGAGGTTGAAAGAGCAGTTTAACAGCTTAATAGCAATAAGGCCCTGGATGCAGATGGAATCTTGGCAGAGTTAATTAAGGCTACAAGAGATGGAGGGATAAGAGTATTTTATAGATTGATTACAAGGATATGGGAGACAGCTCATGGCCTAGAGACTGGAAGAAGTCAGTTTTCATACCACTACATGAGAAGGGAGATATGAAGGATTGCAAGAAGCATAGAACTGTTAATTTAATATCTCATGCAAGATTTCATTAAAGAGCATTCTAAATAGGATTGAGGCCAAAGTTGAGGCAGAAATGCCTGAGGAACAAGCAGGGTTTTAGGAAAAGTAAGGGTATCAGAGATCAGATCCTTTTTCTTCAACAGATCATAGAAAAGTATAAAGAATTTAGACTCCTTATGATAATGTGTTTTGTAGACTACTTTAAAGCTTTTGACTGTTTTCAACAGCTTCAACTCTGCTGATGTTGAGTTGGGATGTGCTCCAGGGTACAGAAGATCAAGGATTTGTTTCACTAGCTGACGTTGTGCTGTTCACCCTGTTTCCCTGACAAAAACGATGGCCTGCATGAAATTATGTCATATTGTACAAACATTTTGCATTATGGTTTAAGCCAATAAGAATACAATTTGGTTGGCTAAATCCTAAATTGCCAGCCCATCCTTGTTCATTTAGTATCCAGTTAGATTCCTGACAGGATGCACCATGAGAAGGTGAGGATTGGACATCAGGTCAGAAGCCCTGGTCTGTTCTCCACATTCCTTGAAAGGCTACTTGGAGGTCTCCTCCCAGTTGTACATCTTTGACCTTTAAGCACACCCAGAGTATCTGGGTGTACTTAAGGATCAAAAGACCAGAAAATGAAAGAAGTTTCTTACTTATGTTTCTTTGAAAATTAGTGTGATTTGTTTTCAACTAATGCCAAAGTTTAAACATAGGTAGAAAAGAAACTGGGAATTTTAATGATGCCAGTTGTAATGTGAATGAGTCTAAATTCTTGGACATTTTTTGAATAACTGAAAATTTAAAGCTGAACAGAGAATAAAGATTTTCATACTTAATATCTCTTTGTGATATGATCAGTATAAACATTTGGGTAGGATGATTGAAAAAATAGTCCAGCTGAAAAATAATTTTGTGTTTGTGTTCTCCTTTCCCTTTGGCAATCTCTCTATAAGTGGTGAAGTTAAGAGAAAGAAATAAAGACAAAATTACCTTATGTTAAATTTATTTATTAAGCAAATAAAAAAAAAAAGAAGTGAACAAGAAAAAGTTTTAAATTGAACTTGCTGATATGGGAAATCTATTTACTATCCCATTGTGATTCAGTTATAAAATTGAAATATTTTAATAGTTTATTCTTTCTGTTCGTTAGAACAATCTTCTCTTAGCCCTGTTTCCAAAAAAAAAAGTGTAGTATATATATATATATATATATATATATATATATATATAAATTGAATATTAGCATCTTTTTAAATTTTGAGTCCATTCACTTTACTTAAGTATTATTGATTCTCTAACTTTCATATGTGAGATTTATCATAAAAAGTGAAATTGATTACAAAATTATTTAATTTTATTTTGATGCATAACAAAAATAAATGTCCATTAAAACAAATTAATGATTGCCATTTGTCCATTTTAGAAAAAACTCATTGAAGCCAAACAGTCTGGAGAAGCAGTAGAGGTAAGTAGTAATTTGTTTAACTGTAAATGAAATTATAAAAATTTGGGAATTTGTGCTAGTTTCAAATTTTTAACAAAAATATGTGAAGTATTTTTGTGTACTTCTGTTAATTTTTATTGCAGTCTAATAGAAAACATATCAGGAAAGTATCTAATTTGCATTAATGGGGAAAAAAAAAAAGCAAACGTCCACTTGAAATTGTTCAAACTAATTTCGTGTTTGTTAGTCACCACTTTAATCATTCATTTATTGAAATTAAAGATGAAATTGGACAGTATATTATGGTGTTCATTTAAAAAAAAAAAATGCTTCATCTTCCATGTTGAAGTGATCTCCAGGGAGTATAATATATAAATACAAGTGCACAGCATGGTTGACAGTTTAATTTTTTTTTTTAATTTTTAAAATTATTTATTTTTTAGCTAACTATTTGAAATGAGTAATGTAATAATAACAATAATAAAATGAGTGTATATACAATCCCTGACTTATGCCATTCTGGAATTATGGACATTGTAGGGATAAAGTTTCCGGTGAAATAATTTTAATTTATCAAGAAAAGAATGCTTGTTAGTGTTTGTTGCTCTTGTAATGGTATCGACTCCAAACTAAATGCTAGACATACGCTTTGAGAAGACATACGCTTTGAGATATTATTATTATTATTTATGAAGAAGGATCATATGCTGGCCACAAGTGTTATTTCATGATACAAATAATAAGGAACTGATTATTTTCAAGTCCTTAAATAACAAAGTAAAAATAAAATATCATTAAGAAATATAAAGATGATCAAGCCATTTTTTTCATGTGATTTAACTTTTTACATAGACTGTGAATGCAGTCATTAAGAATGCACTTGCATTAAAATCTACTGTTATAATGAAACTTTATTCTCCATGCATGTTTCAGTCATCATGATTAAGGTAGTGTATATATAATAAACTGTTTCCATTTATACAAGTTTTTATAAACTCTACTCTCCAATTTTTAAATTTATGATTTTTTTATTTATACCATTTATGTGTTACATATATTTTAAATATCCTTTTTTAGGACTTCACATTATGGTTATAAACATTTCTGACTTATACAGTAAACTTCTATCTTATGATTATCTTCAGTCTGTTTTGACTTAGTCCTCTGGAATACAATCTATCCATAAGTTGTGGGGATGGGGCTGTCTGTATACATTCAATTAACTAGAGTCCTATATATGTAAGAGGGTTAAAAAATTAATTCTAGTTTCCTAGAATCTCAGTTTTTGAATCTTGCTTTGTTGATTGAACTGTTAGGTGTTCCTTAACGGGCTTACAATAATTTGAAGGAATGGATGAAGAGAGACTAAGGTTGAACTGGAAGTGAAGGACAGTTCTGTAAATCCTGAAGTCCTGAAAACTTAAGGAAGGACCCTGTAATTGAATGAGTGATGCTGATGCCTTTTGCTTAGAAAATCGTAGGTTTGATTTATATCTAGAATCTTTGCAAGGAATTTTCATTTGAAGGTAAAGTAATCAGTCGAATAAGGAGGCTGCATGGTTTCTTTCCTGAAACCAATTTTTTATTTTATTTTATTTTTTTTAAATTCTGCATGGCTAACTTTTCAAAAAAAATACATGCAATTGACAAACATACCATGCTGTGTAGATAGGATTACTCTGTTATATTTAAGTTACCACTTTATCATAATTAGGTTTCTTTGAAGACAGGTTATTTGACCTGACAAACTATTGAGCTTAACATGTGAAAGATGAAGTTCTGAATTATTAATATGTAGTTTTGCCATCAAGCATTTTTACTAGATCCTTAATTATCAAGAACAAAGTTATATCTGAATATTCTTGTTGTTCACTGATGAAGTATATGGTTTGATACTTATTGTCCTACTAGTATACATTGATGATTATCCTGGGCACTTTTGCAGTTAAGTTAGTTGGAATCCTATGATTTATAAGCAGTGGTAGAAGTTGTGGTTGGATAGTGGTATGCCAAATTTGCGAGGCTGTGGACTTAATTTATTTATCATGCTTATTTAGGGAAGGGTAATTGATGATGGCCTCATAAGCCTCCATAAGCTTTCTATCTTACCAAAATATGGTGTAGTGTAAGAATCTCGGAGAATCAATTCAGTGATAAGATAAATGTGATTTTATAGGGTCATCATCATCAAATTCCTGCCATGTACCCTCAAGGGGGTGTACAGGATATGATAGTACTGCATGAAAAATTTACATCATTACTAACTTCCTATCTACAATTTTCCTCCAAATCAGTCTATTACTTGTCAAGACTCCAACATTACCAGATCTTATATTTCTATCGTCTAAGGCACTTTGTAAAGTATCAATCCACCTATATCTTGGTCTTCCTCTGGATCGTTTTCCCAACTTGGCAAAGAACACTTGTTTTGCTAATCTTTCCTCGTCCATTCTGTTTAAGTGACCATACCACCTGAGATTAGCTCTGCTAATGCATTCCAGGATGCCGACAATGTCAGGTTCTTTCCTAATAGCCTCGTTTTTAATATGATATTGCCATTGATGCCATCTGTTCACGCCTCTAATCTTTCTCAGGACTCTCATATCTGCGGTCTCTAGTCTTTGGTCAAGTGTTTTACTTCTGACCCAGCTCTCAGATCCATAAGTTAAAACTGGTTTGAACACTGTCTTGTATATAGCTAATTTAGTGTTCCGACTAAATTAGCTATATACAAGTTTAGTGTTCCGACTAATTTCTCTCTTATTCCATATGAATTTATTCAATTGACTGCATACCATACCAGCTTTGTTGATTCTGTTGTCTATTTCCATATTTAATTTACCATCTTCAGTAAAAATCATGCCTAAGTAGCTGAAATGTTTTACTTGTTCCACAGGTTCCCCATTCACAACACAGTTGACATTTTCAACAATTCTACCTATTTTCATTGTCTTTGTCATTTTAATGCTGACCTTCATACCGTATCTATTACAACAGTTATTCAATTTAGTCAGGGAATCTTGCAAACTTGTAGCGGATTTATTTAGAAGTATGACATCATCCGCATAAGGCAAAGAGCTGATATTAACATCTCCAATTCTGATATCATGTTTAATACCACTTTCCTTCATAATGTGATCCATATAGATAATGAATAACAGAGGAGATAATGTACATCCTTGTCTCACACCAGATTTAACATTAAACCATCTTCCTGTACTTACTTCAATTCTAACTGCTGACTTACAACTCTTTATTTGAGTTGTAAGTCAGCAGTATAAGTCAGCTTGATATAATGCCCCATTGACACCATATAACAGTAGCGTATTGAATAGCTTCTCTCTTGGCATCTTGTCATATGCCTTTTCCAAATCGACAAAACTTAAATACATAACTTTGTTATATTCCCATGCTTTCTCGACTATTTGTCGTAAAGTGAAGATCTGATCCTGACAGCCTCTATTTGGCCTGAATCCAGCTTGTTCTTCACCAAGCTTTTCTTCCACAATTCTTCTCAACTGTTTCTCAAGTATACTTGCATAGATCTTGCCAGGAACACTCAGTAGGGAAATACCTCTGTAATTCTCACATTCAGTTTTATTTCCCTTTTTATATATGGGTACTATTAGAGCTCTACTCCAATCATTGGGAATTCGTCCCTCTGTCCAGGCTTTCTGAACTATGCAGTGCAGCCACTGTAAGACTTTTATACCACCGTACTTCAGCATTTCTGGTCGAATATAATCTACTCCTGCTGCCTTTCCACATTTCAAACCTTTGATGTTTTTTTCTACTTCAAGTATGGATATGTATTCCTCACTGTATGCCTGTTGAGTGTTTTTTACCACTGTGCTATCACTGCTTGTTTCATTTAGCAATTTTTCGAAGTAATTACTCCATACTTCAAGGATATCTTTTTCTCCTGTTTTCATGTCAACTTTATCATTTCTAACTCTTTTCCTCCATTTCTTTCCTCCATTTCTAAGCTTCTTCAACAACCTCCAGAATATCTTACCACCTTCTTGATATTTATTTTCTATGTTCTTGCCAAAGTCCTCCCATGACTTTTGTTTAGCTAGTTTTACACAGTGTTTCGTTTCTTACATTTGTCTCTGTATTTTCTAAGAGCAAAAGCTGATTTATTTGGCAGGAACTTTTGATATGCTTTCTTCTTTTCCTTCACTGCCTCTTTAACTTCCTGTGTCCACCATGGAGTTCTGATTTTTCTATCCTTGCAGACAACCTCACCACATGCCTCTCTGGATGAATCAATCAGGGTTTTCTTCAAGGCTTGCCACTGAATCTCCAAGGTTTGGTTCCTGTTCTCAAACTCTTTCATTTTTTTTTCAGTAATCTTTGTGTATTTTAGTCTACAATTCACATCTGAGAGCTGCTCAACTTTTATTTGCTTTAAAACTTTCTTACATGTTATTCTTTTCAATATTAAATTCAATTTTATCCTGCTCAAGACCAAATAGTGATTGCTTCCAATTTCAAATCCTCTGTACACTCTGGTGTCCTGCACCAGGGAGAAAACATCACTATCAACAATAACATAGTCAATGAGACTTTTCTTATTCCTTGCCTCTTCTCTCCATGTGAATTTGTGCACATTTTTATGTTGGAACATGGTGTTAGTAATAACCAGTCCATGTCCTGAGCAGAAATCCAACAGGTATTTGCCATTGTTATTGGCTTTGCTCTTTTCTCCAAATTTTCCCAAAATATTTTTGTATGTCTGACAATCATTTCCTACTCTGCTATTTAGATCCCCAACAAGGACCAACTTTTCCTTTTCATTGTGTCAGTTGCTTTTTCTAACGCATCAAAAAATTCCTCCACTTCTACCTTAGTAGAACCTTCTGTGGTATCATAGGCACAAATAAGTCTCATTGTCCAATTCCCCATTCTGATATTTGCCCACATCACTCTACTTGAGACTGCCTGCTATTCAAGAAGATTAGCCTCATATTTTGTGTTGAATACTATGGCTACTCCTTCTTTTCCTTGATTGTCATTTCCTGAATATAACATTTTGTATTTATTGTTCAGAAAGATCTCACCAGTTTTTGTCTTTTTTGTTTCAGTCACCCCTAATATGTCGATCTGGTACTTATCTAATTCCTCAGCTAGCTCCATTTCTTTGCCATTCAGGCTTCTTATGTTGATAGTACCGATCTTTAACTCTGGATGTTGAGTTGGGGGTGTGCTTTCGGATTTGTTCCAGTAGCTGACTTCGCTGTTTGCCCTGGTTCCCTGGCGAAAACAACGGGGGGGGGCCTTGTTTAACCGGGCGATGCCCCAGCCGGCATGAAATTTTGTCATGTTGTACCATCATTTTCTATATTGGTTTAAGCCAATAAGAATACAATTTGGTCGGCTAAATCCCAAATTGCCAGTCCATGCTCGTTCGTTCCGTATCCAGGTAGATACCCAACAGGGTGCACCACGAGAAGGTGAGGATTGGACATTAGGTCAGAAGCCCTGGTCGGTTCTCCACATTCCTTTAAAGGCTATGTGGAGGTCTCCTCTCAGTTATACAGCTTTGACCCTAATATGTCTTGCGTTTTTTCTTCTTGTTTTTCAGACATAGAGCAGAATGCAATAGTTTGGATTTTGTAGATTTCCAGGTTAGGTTTGCTAATAGACAAGATATTTAAAGGATCTGAGGAGTTCCAAAGGTTTTTGTTGTTCTTGGGGGGATATGTTTCAAAAATTGTTATTTAGAGATCTATTAGTAGTTTATTGCCACCATTATCAATGATCTTTTTTATATATATCAGCCCCACATGAGAGGATCTAAGACCTATGACATGATAGTGCTGTGTGTGGGCAAGTGGCTAAAAAAGAAAGGAATTTGTTGATGTTTTCGTGAAGACCTGAGGGTTGTAATCATTGGGAAGAACAGTATAGAGAAGACTACACCAAAGATCAGAGGTGTAAGTAATGAAGGAGGGTGATGAGAAATTGGTTTGAGTTTGGAGGTCAACTGTATATGGATGTGAACCAGCAGCTGCTCATTTTCATATGTGATTAGAAGAAAGAGAAGGAATGGTAACAGCTAATTTGGAGCAGTGTTCATGGAAATACCTGCAGGAAAGACATAATGCTGTAATAGAGCCTTTATGCAAAGGTGACAGGAGAGCCAGTGAGAGTTTTCATCAATTAAGCAGATTGCTCTTTCCTGGATATAGTCAAGTATTCTGAATGAGGGTGCTAGGTGCACCACCCCAATTGTGGAAACAATATTTTAAGGTGTTAGGTAGATTTGAGAGCTTTATAAAGTATCAGGAGTTGATCAGAGCAGGAGAAAAGTATTGTTGAATAAAAGTGAGGGAGAATGAAGCATGATCTTTCTTCTGGAAAATGATGCAGAATTGCATTTTGAATGGCAAGGAAATCGGAGTTTAAGGTACTGGATAAAGATTGAAGCATGATTTTCCTGAGCACTACAAAATTTTGAAAATGAAAAAAGAGTGGAGAGTACTGTCATCAGCAAAGCTGTGAATAGGATTGTATGTTAGAGAGAGGCGATTATTGATGTAAAGGAGGAAGAACACAGGTGAAAGCACAATACCCTGAGGTACACCAGCATTGACTGATAAATCTGAAAGGAAATTATTCACTATGAGTTGCAATGAAGGTGAGGAAGCTGGCAATCCATTCACAAAGGGAAAGAGGAATACCATCTTATGGTATTCAATTAAATGGCTTGGAAATATTATTATTACATTACACTTCCAGGGAGTCCAAAGACTTATTGAGGGAGGGCACCTGCTCTGCAACTCTGTCTCCACCACCTACCAACTACAATGAACTGCAACTACACCAATGCCATCTACCACCAACCACCACCACCACCACTAGTATTTTCACAGAAAATCACAAACATCCTTGCCTATGCCAGGATTTGAACCTGCAGCCTTTTTGACTGGAGAGCAGATATCTAACCACTCGGCCAACCAGGCCAGCTCATGAGTAGCCACTCGAGTTTCTCCAAACTTTTCCATGGCTTATTTCCAAAAGAGGGTGAGGTTGGCTAAGCGATCTGCCGTAGAATTAGAATAACAGAATCCATACTGGTAATCACTAAGTAATTGGTAAGTCTTCGTGTAGTGAAACAATATCGGGTGATGACTTTTTCCATTATTTTTTGAGAGTATTGAAGTTAGAGCAGTAGGGTGATAGTTTGATGGTTGACTTTTATTACCTTCTTTGAAAACTGGCTGGATGAAAGCATGCTTCCATGCTGCAGGATAGATACCAGATGAGTATGAATAGTTTGAAAAGACGGTACAATATGGAGATACAAGTTCTGGAGCCCAAGCTTTTAATACAAGTGCAGAAATAGTATCGGGGCCCAGGAGATTTATTGGTATCAAAGCTACTGAGTATTTTTTTGATATCCTTCTGGTGAAATTTCAGAGGAAGCATAGTGTGAATAATTTGTGGAATAATGGGAAGAGATTTGGTTTTATTGTCTATACAAGAGGAAAAAGATGCCAAGAGATCTGCCTTATCTTTAGGTGATATTACCATTGTGCCATCACGATGTAAGAGAAGTGGCAATGTGAAAGGACAGAAACTGTGTTGGACATAGCTTTCTGCTCAGAAAGCTTTGACTACTATTTGAGCAGGAAATAAGTTTAGTGCATTTGGTCCTTACAAAGTCAGTTTTAGATTTATTGATTTTATTGTAGTATTATGAGCTCTAGTATAAACTGGGTGGGAGGCTAGAGCCATTATGACTTCAGCCATTAAACATGTGCTGAATTTTTAGCTTGGACTGCTTTGGCACAATCATTGGAGAACTACAGTTTTGGATTGGGGATAAAAGCACTCATCCCAGCAAGAATAATTTCTGTTATTAGATCAGTGCAGGTGCTAGGATCAGAAGAATGGAAGCAGGCAATCAGACCATGGGAACCAAGCCTAAAAATCCTGAAGGTCATCCCAGTTGGCACCATTGTAGTGTCACAGAATGTGAAGCTGAGAGTGACTGGTGAAGATGAACTGTAGAAAAATGAAATTTGGACAAGTTTATGGTCAGACCTGCCAAGAGTATAGTTGTTAAACATTACTGGTAGCAAACAATTTAGCTTCTTTTTTTTAGTTTTGTCTGTAAAGTTGAAGAAGGGAAACCAGTCTGAATTGTGGATTTTGAAATCACCTTGAAAGATTCGATTTTCATTGTGATAATTAGATTGTATATGATTGACTTTCAGAGATAAATAGTCAGTAAAGTCATCTGAGTTAAAACAGAAAAGGCAGCAAAGTGAAAGAAGAGTATCTTAAACCAAAGTAGATCATTCTTGTGGAAAGGCTTAGACGTTGGTTATACATTCTTACTAAATAGCTTAAGGAAATTACAACGTACAATAGAATATACATTAAAATAAATTTTAATACACTTCCAATATTTCGGCAACGTCACGTTGCCATTATCACAGGAACTTAAATACAAGACACATGCACACACACAGTAAATGCGGAAGCAGTAAGCTATTCTTTCTCCTAAAAGTCCTGATGTTGCCCTCTAGCAGGCAATGTTGATATTCTTGGCCGATTGGGCTGAAGGGCTTCTGATGTAGGTTTCCCAAATTTGGGGCAGTCTCATGCAACCAAATTGTTTAGGTTTGGATTGTTTCTTAGAGCTGAGGGTGATTCCATAAATAGCCTTTCATATTTGAATTTACTACCAATAATCCCCCCCCCCCACAACAATATGGAATCATTAAGACACTACACAACAGGGCTAAACTTATTTGTTCAAATGACAATGTATTATCGTGGCTTGCTTCCACCGTATTCTATATTGGTGAAACCGGATGCAGTCCTTATGTTCTGAAATTCTGATATTAGCTGTCCTGCCTGCTTGGCCAAAGTAGGACAGCTTACAGCTGCAAGGGACTTGGTATACACCAGGTAGGTCTAGTGGGGGGGAGGTTGGTCTTTAGCAGAGTGGAAAAGGGATGCCAATTTTTTATAAGGTCTGTAACAAGAAGTTAAGTCATGTTTTTTTAGGATTTTTGTAATTTTTTTTTTTTTTCCGAAGTGCCTCGGATATAGGGAATGGTGATGGATTTAGAGTAATCCTTGTTGCGAAGAGGGGGGGGGTGGTTTATTGGTTTAAATATGTTTTGGATTTTTTTTGAGGAGGGGGTAGCCATTGGCTAAGAAAGTGTTGAGAATATGGTTTAGTTCTGCGGTTAGGGCATTGTCATTTGAACAGATAAGTTTAGCCATGTTGTGTAGTGTCTTAATGACTCTTGTTGTGAATGGAGGGGGGGGGGATTGTTGGTGAATGTATCTGCCTGTATGGGTGGGTTTTCTATAAACTGAGAAAACCAAGGTTCCATCAGGCTGGTGGGTGACTAGTGTGTCTAGGAAAGGAAGGCAGTTGTTTTTTTCCTCTTCCAGGGTGAACTTGATTCTGTAGTGTTGGTTGTTTGAGTGTTTTAGGAAGGAGAGGAGTGCATCGGAGCCATGTAGCCAAATAGCAAACACATCTTCAACATAGCGAAGTCATATGATTGGTTTTTGTGGGGCAGAGTTTAAGGCTTTCCTCTTCAAAAGTCTCCATATAAAAAATTATAACCGTTTATGGACTCCCAAAAATACATAAAGAAAATGTGCCATAATGTCCCTTAGTGGATGGCATTGATTCCCCTGCCCCACATACAAACTAGCTAAACATTTGGCCAAAGCCCTCACACACTATACTGGCAACACACCTTCACACATAAAAAAACTCAGCCCACTTCAAAGCCAACATGGAAAAACCTCACACTCAAACACACTGACATAATTGTCAGTTTTGATGTCTCCTCCCTATTCACAAATGTCCCACTCAAAGAATCCTTAGAGCTAATCCAAGCTAAATTTCCTCCCGATATCATAGCACTATTTCAGTTCACAATGAACTCAGGCTATTTTGTTTGGCAAGGAAAATTCTACAAACAAATAGAGGGGACAGCCATGGGTTCTCCACTCTCCCCCACCCTTGGCCAACTTTTATCTGGAGACTTTTGAAGAGAAAGCCTTAAACTCTGCCCCCACAAAAACCAACCATATGGCTTCACTATGTTGATGATGTGTTCGCTATTTGGCCACATGGCTCCAATGCACTCCTCTCTTTCCTAACACACTTAAACAACCAACACCCCAGAATCAAGTTCACCCTGGAAGAGGGAAAAAAACAACTGCCTTCCTTTCCTAGACACACTAGTCACCTGCCAGCCTGATGGAACCTTGGTTTTTTCGGTTTATAGAAAACCCACCCATACAGGCAGATACATTCACCAACAATTCCCCCCCCCCCCCCATTCACAACAATATGGAGTCATTAAGACACTACACAACATGGCTAAACTTATCTGTTCAAATGACAATGCCCTAACCACAGAACTCAACTGTTAAGTTGTGAATTAATTTAATTTTAGTTTCATTCAGGTTTCCTACAGACTTAACATGGGTTTACATTTTTGAATCACATATTGATATATTGGGCTTACTAAATTCTTGTAATTTACCAAAGTATTACTAAACTGAGGATATTTTTTTCACTACTTTATGTTATAAGGTAAAATATTGTAAATTGCTTAAATTCTTAAACCTTGCTGCTTTTGTGTAAGTATTTACAAATTGCTGGGAGAGAGAGAATAATCCGATTAAGTGTAAATGGCCGGAATCTAAACACGTGCTACAAGTACACGTGCACCCTTTAGGTAAGCACGTAGTCCCCCCCCCCCAACTCGGAAGAGTACGCTAGATTTCCGTGTGTGGTGCTAAGTATTGGGTGACGTAGGGTGACATGGAAAAAGAGGAGGAGGAGGAAAACGACGTAGAAGAAATCAATAGCGTGCGATTTAAAAAGTCTTTGCAGCGCCTAAAATGCTTTCTTACTCTTATGCTCTTGGACTCATGCTCTGGTGTGTTGGAACCTCCTTGTGGCTCCTTGTTCCCCGCTTTTCGACGCGGATTCGAGATAAAGACTGAGGAACTATGCCATGAAATTCCTGAAAGTTTACTGGTCAGCGATCAGCCCAATGGTAGGAAATCTCTGATATTTCCAGAGATATCATTACGATGTTGTGCCAGTTAACCAGAGAACAACGTGTGCCTACTTTCGGCGGCGGAGATAACTACAGCTCAGACCCGTGAAGAATGCCTCTGAAAAAGCAGAAGGAACCAGGAATCGAAAATGATTGTCCAATCGTGCTATGTGAAGTGGCCAAACAGTTCCCAAGCAGTTGGTAATGTACAGTCTATGTTTTTATAAGCAATTGTGTATAAGAAAAAAGTTTGTAATTATAGGAAGGACTCTAGAGATAATATTCTTTTTATAGTAGAGTGATTATGAAATTTTAGTGAAAGAATTATTGTAAGAGCATGTGGAGCTAAATTAGAAATTCAATTAGCAAATGTCCTTTAGTATTGAAGAGTATAGAAGAGTATGTTTGATCTAACAAGTAGAAGTTGTAAACTATATATGAAGTTCTTTGTTTTGCATGTTATGCTAAAGGTAGAGAGGTTAAATAATTAATGCTCATTCCTCAGAAATTGTAGACTGCTTTATTAGTGTATATTCATAAAGTGTAAGATGCTTCAATTCTAAGTAAATGTTTTCCTTTTTAAGTTTAACTGGTGCCTTGTCTGATTTTCTCCTCTATTGCGCTTTCTCATAAAATTCGGACCACAGCAGGAGATAAGTTAAATAGGAAGGCTACGACTGCATAAATAAGTTATAGTGAAATAAGATAGTATGCTAAACTGTGTACTGGTTCCTTGGTTCTGCACTCTTTGTTAATCTAGGATTCAGGGTGGCGCAGAATAATAGAAATTTTCCCTGAATTCGTAAAAGGAATCAGATCCAGTATTGAAACAAAGGAATTGGTGTTGACCATTAGCAATTCCTTTGTCTTATATCCACTAGCATCGTTCTTAAGAGTGAATAATGGCCCAGAGAGAATATTTAAATTAAAAGGGTAATTAAGGTGTTAGAGATAAATTCATTAAGTACAAGTGGATCTAGACAAAAATTTTAGAGAACAAAGAAGAAGAATAAGTAAGACTTTTACAATGGCACAGCCAATCTTACAATGGCAGAATAACCAATTTTACAAAACCACATTCTCAACACTTTCTTAGCCAATGGCTACCCCCCCCCCCCAATCCAAAACACATATTGAAACCAATAAACCACAACCCCCCCCCCCTTCCCAACAAGGATTACTCTAAATTCATCACCATTCCCTATATCCGAGGCACCCCGGGAAAAAAAAAATTACAAAAATCCTAAAAAAACATGACTTCTTTTACAGACCTTATAAAAAAATTGGCATCCCTTATCCGCTCCACTAAAGACCAACCCCCCCCCCCCCCTTTAGACCTACCTAGTGTATACCAAGTCCCTTGCAGGACTTGGTATACACCAGGCCAAAGTAGGACAGCTAATATCAGAATTTCAGAACACAAGGACTACATCCAGTTTCACCAATACAGCCACTCTGGTCTTGCAGACCTCTGGATTCCCGCCATAGAATACGTTGGAAGAAAGCCACAATAATAAACCGTAGTAAATTCAAATATGAAAGGCTATTTATGGAATCAGCCTCAGCCCTAAGAAACAATCCAAACCTAAACAAATTTTGTTGCATGAGACTTCCCCAAATTTGGGAAACCTACATCAGAAGACCTTCAGCCCAATCGGCCATGAATACCAACATTGCCTGTTAGGGGGCAACATCAGGACTTTTAGGAGAAAGAATAGCTTCCTGCTTCGTTCCTCATTTGCTGTGTGTTGTACTTGCTTGCACGTGTCTTGTATTTAAGTTCCTGTGATAATGGCAATGTGACGTTGCCAAAATATTGGAAGTGTATTAAAATTTATTTTAATGTATATTCTATTGTACGTTGTAATTTCCTTAAGCTATTTAGTAACAAAGTAGATCATATAAGGGGATTCTCAGTCTGCTAACTTTAGGTATGGATATCATATCTGACAAATGTGCAATCCCACCCTTCGTATAAAAAGCTATATGGAATATGTGAGGAAAATTGACGTGAGATGATGTAGAGCAGTGTTTCCCAACCTGTGGTCCGCAGACCCCCGGGGGTCCGTAAGTAATTCAAAGGGGGTCCGCGGGACAGTTTATTTTCATTAAACTTTATCTTGCATGTTGCTCATACCTCTTGTTCACGCCTGGCCTAATTGATATGTTCATATTCTTTCGAATATCTCCATTTATAACAGTATTGCATTGTTATAAATGACAAATTTAGTGTTGTAAAATTGTAATTTATTACTTCAACTTTATGATATGTAAAATATAAAAAATTTCCATTTTGGATTTTACAGAGGCCGCAGTGAATTAACATTCGTTACAGAGGGTCCGCGACATATTAACATTTGCCACAGGGGGTCCGCGACACATTAGCGTTTGCCACAGGGGGTCCGCGACACATTAGCGTTTGCCACAGGGGGTCCGCGACACATTAGCGTTTGCCACAGGGGGTCCGCGACACATTAGCGTTTGCCACAGGGGGTCCGCGACACATTAGCGTTTGCCACAGGGGGTCCGCGACACATTAGCGTTTGCCACAAGGGGTCCGCGACACATTAGCGTTTGCCACAGGGGGTCCGCGACACATTAGCGTTTGCCACAGGGGGTCCGCGACACATTAGCGTTTGCCACAGGGGGTCCGCGACACATTAGCGTTTGCCACAGGGGGTCCGCGACACATTAGCGTTTGCCACAGGGGGTCCGCGACACATTAGCGTTTGCCACAGGGGGTCCGCGACACATTAGCGTTTGCCACAGGGGGTCCGCGACACATTAGCGTTTGCCACAGGGGGTCCGCGACACATTAGCGTTTGCCACAGGGGGTCCGCGACACATTAGCGTTTGCCACAGGGGGTCTGCGACACATTAGCATTCGCTACAGAGGGTCCACGACATCAAAAAGGTTGGGAAACACTGATGTGGAGGATGCCTTTTATGGTTCAGTGATGAATAATATATCAGGTTTGGATGTCTGTAGGTGTCTGCATATCATTAGTATTAATATTCAGATCCATATGTTTGTGAAAGTCTGAAAATCTGAAAAGTTTTTTTATTACAATATATATATATATATATATATATATATATATATATATATATTTTGAAATATTTTTTTGCTGATTTTGTGGGAGTTTTCTGACTGCTGTGACTAGAATGTTCTGTGCTGGTTTTCGTGATAGTGGGTAAACTAAGAGTAAAATTTATAGAGCAAGGGCATGCAGCAGGGATGAATGGATGACTTGGAGTTTCTTTTTAAGTGCTCACTCATTGGGTATACAGATGATATCTCCCCCCCCTCCCCTTTTTTTTTAAAGATGCTAATTACACAGAATTTGAGTGTGGTGAGTGTTAACATTTATGTATTATCCTATACTTGTCAGTTTCCAATAAACAGTAAGGCTGCCTGATGGGAAGTTTAACCAAAGTCTATCTGAGCCAAACTTCTGATTTTAAAGGGAAAGAATCTAGAGCAGTTTGCTTGACTTCATGTAAAAATTGGTTGTCAAAAGTCCATAGTTGCATCCTCTTCTGTAGCAAAGGACAGTAATGCCAAAAGTGACTGAAATGTCATCAGTATTGAGTATGAGATCTTTAATCTTGCTAATAAAGAGTACTATGTGATCTTAATTTGAGAAATTTTTTGGGGGGGGGGGAGGTGCAAGATTCAATAGCATCTTGAGTATCACTGCTAATTTCTTAGCTGAATTGTAAGACTAAAGATCTTGCACTCAACACTTAATTTGAATGTGAGTATTAAATGCGAGATATTTTTATTATTTTTTTTATTACGTTTATTAAGCTTGAGAATTTTTTAATTTGTTGTTTCTACCTCTGCATAAAGTACTGTACATAAAAAAAAACAACTATATTTTATAAGCTTCACAGTTGAGGATGGGACATCCATATACTTTATGTCCCTTCATATGAAATGTGTGCAATATTCCATCTCCTCATCCTTTCCTCCACTGATTGCCATAGCCATGTGATGGCACCCTCAAAATACATCAACAAAAACTCACACAGCTAAAATTTTGCATTGAACATTGACTTTATAATAGAGCACTGACTTGACATATTCTCTAATTGAGCAAAATTTGAGATGATTTTCAAATGACAATGTTGAATGTTCCATTTTAAGAAAATCTACATTAAATTAACTAAATTAGATTAAATTACTTGCCATGTGAAAGTTGTCTATTCAAGTGTGATCTATATATACATCTTAAAAGATCTGGTTACTTGAAAATACTATAAAAAATGATGGAATTTTTATAGTATTTTATGTTTCAAGGCTGTTTCCCTAAACAAAAGATGTTTTACAGGCATATATATCAAAAGAGTAAATATTAATTTAAGCAGTGAGAAATATTGTATTGTGGCCAATAAATATTCTATAATAATCTGCATTCTTATAAAAATACACTACTTAAATTGTGAGTTCTTAGATAAGAGGTCTGAAGTGATTCATGAATTCACAGCATCAAAAAATATGTTTGGTATGATGTTTTATTCAGAAAAACATTGTTTTGGATAAATAATTATCTCTAACAGTAATAAAAAAATGAGGATTTTTATTTTGCTTTCTAAAATATTTATTAATAAACAATAACTATTTGTAAATTTTACAATGCTAGGCTGTTTCTTAAAAGAAACAGCCTAGCATTGTAAATGTCCCAGCTCTCCTAAAAAGATTCCAGAGATGGTATCTTTCCATTGCATACATCACTGGGTAAAATAAAAAATTATTTATAGATTCTTATTAGTAAACTAGTGTAACAAATCTGTCTACTGCATTATTGTAATATCTTTATTCTATTCTTTATACTAATTAGCAGTGTGCGCTTTTCCTCTCGTAACCTTTCTCACTTACTTTACTGCATATTATGTTTATCCACCTTCCGTATTTACTAGTCATATGCCTATGAACACTGGAAAATTTATTTGTAAGACTGCACCATCCAATATATCAATATTCGGCATAAGACTCAATAAAACGTCCAGTAGATTTTTCTCTCTCTCTCTCTCACACTAGCGTAAATTCCTTCAACAAAGTTTATGTAAACAGTCGTGGTTCTTAAGTAATTAAACTGCGCTTTTAATGCCTTAGTTGTTTCCCCTCTCACAAGTCCGATTATTTTTAGAAACAGTGCATTGTAAAATAAAGGATCAGGCAGCACTCTTTTAACAAATAATTAAAACACATTTATTTACATTAATATGAAATATATATGAATCAAACAATAGAGAGATTGCTTTCTCTATCCATCTAAAAAATCTTTAGCATAAATTAGAACCCTTTTACTTCAACACTAAATAATCTCTTTAACTCAAAAACTTATTTACTCTGTTTACAAATTCAACTTATTAAACTTCTAATTTACTTGCAAAGAGGTTAGCTAACTCTCTGTTAAATTATTTTGCAAATTTGATATCAATTTCTAACATGCCATGTTGACTCTCTTATGAACTTCTTATTACTATTAAACTAATTCTTAACAGTCCATCTACAACATATTATAAGAGGAAATGTACAAAAGGATGAAACTTACAAAGGCTCTGTATCTCACATTCAGTCAAAAGTCTTTCACTAAAGTCTTATGGCATTTCTTTCATCTCAGATTTCGAGCTTCCTTCAGGAATGTCTGGCATCAACGGTATCTTGTTGGGAAAATAGCTGGCTGTGGACTGCAACCTGCGGTACTCGTACAGCTCCAGCAAAAGGTTGTTCTCCCACGGCGAAAAGAAAAGCTTTCGAGTGAAGCTGCTTCGGGTATTTTACATCGCCCTTTCTCCTTTGGGCTTGCCATAATGCCTGGACGACTGGCTCTTCTATCTGCCGTCTCCAATAGCTAAAACTGCCGCCTCCAAAAAGTTTGTAACTGCCGTCAACTCTCTCTTTTGACTGCCGAAATGGGTTCCCTATCTCATCGGCGACTGGAAGCTCTCTCTCTCTCTCTCTCTCTGGCGACCTCTGGAAGCCCTCTCTGGCGGAGACTGGAAGCTCTATTGCTCAGGTCTGTCCCTTTTTATTATGCCTTCTCTGAGACCTTGCATGAAGGGTTGTAACCTCCTAAGAATTCGGCATGACTCTTTCATCTTCTTTTAAGCTCAATCCGCTCTTTGTTCTCTTCCGTGCACTCTTTTGATTGTAAGTTGCCGGCCAGCGGAAAGTTGTTTGAACCTTTCAGACTGACTTTGGAGGTGTTTATGCGCAGAGCTTGTAAGCACATTCTCTTGCACACAAAATTCGTAAACAACCTTTCTTATGCCCTCATAGAGAGCTATTACACAACGTTCCGGTGGCAAAACATTGACTTTGTTTTTGACATTCTAAAATATTCTTGTTAAAGGAGTAAATACAGTTAATTTCCAAAGGTTTATTTACAATAATATCTAGCACAAAATATACAGAGACAAACACGGTTATTTTTACAACATTCTCATAGGAGAATGTTGTAAAATCGACCTCTGTAAAAATCGATGTAAAGCGCTTTAGTATTTTTAAGCTACATTGAATTTTACACCAGTATTAAAAGTGAATCAATTTAGATTTCTTTAAATCTTGCTTAGTTTTGCTTTTTATCATGTTAATTTCATGTGTTTGTGTGGGTGTATATACACACACAATTGTGTATTATATATCATATTATTGTATTGTATATGTCATATATATATGTATTCTTTATTTTTTCTTTTTTTTTTTTCAGAGATTTATCACTGAATTGCTACAGCGTGCAAAAACATTATGAAGATCCTGAGTAGTTACTGTTATATGATGGATGGATGGATGATACATAATTGTAACTTAAAACTCTCAGCCTTCCAACATGTGTGGATATATTTTTTTTTATTTCTTACCAGCACACTAAAGTAGTTCATTGCTGTTCTAGAACTGCTCAGTTTAGCTTTGCATTTCTCGTTTGATCATGTGCAGACCACTGAGTCTCAGACGTTCATATTTAGGCTGGTGGGCCATGGTTTATATTAAGGCAAAACTGCACATCATGGTTAGCCATCTAGAATTGCAAAGGTTGCAGAAATAGGTGCTGTTTTTAAGAATTGTTTTATTCAGTGGATGTTCATTGTTCTGATCTCCTTACCTAGTCATGATATAGAGAGCAGTTTTAAATACCAGATGTTATTAGTACATCTGAAGTGATTAGGATCACTAGTAGAAAGCCAATTGATTTAATCTAGTGATATTTGTGGAATAGCTTATGAGCACTGTTTAATGAGGAGAATGCAGCTTTTAACAATTTATTTTTCAACTCCTTAATCTTCCTTCCCACACATACTTCACTCTCTGTCCTCAAGTAACTTGTATATCTCCATATATCTGCCATTAAAAGTATAAGGTTCCAGGAAAGTATCTAATGTTTGGAATTACTTTTAGTATTCCAAACACAGAGTGCTATGTTTATAGATAGTCTTCCTGGGTAATCAATGATACATGGAGTGTGATATTTGTATCCTGCCTACTCGATATATCCTAAACCTGCCAAATAGAGTGTACCTTATATGGGACAAGGGAACATATTAAGCAAGTAAGAGTTAGAATTTTTATAAAAGAATGCTAATAAAGTATTGCTGCATTCTTCTTACAATACAGTGATCTTTCAATTATCTGGTCATGTAAAGAAATGTTGATTCTTTTTTTTTTGGGTCAGGCAACTGTGAATGTAGTTAGATAGTGCTGATCCAGGAGTTGTTGGTTAACAGGCTAACTTATTCAAGAATTGGTTAACTGAGGGTTTTGTTGTTTGAGAGTTAGGTAATTGAGAGGTCACTGTAGCTTGAGGTTTTATTCTGATTATTATATTTTTAATCTATCATGATGTGATTTATACATTAATTTATGATATAGAAGAACTTTAATAAGGAGGATAAATTTTCTAGCTGCTCAAATGATCTATTCAAATTTTATCTATATATTACACCTTCACCTGCATGGATTGACAGCTATAACTTGTGCATTACCAATATCAAATTCATTATCAGTAAAATTAATAAGATTTCAGTTTTGTGACAATGCTAAATTGATTCGCTATGTACATTTAACATTTCTGAAGTAGCCAAATGTTTGGTTAGTGAAGTACTACATAACATGAAAGAAACCAGAGTTGATCGTCACTGTTTTAAGAGATCCTTCTTAAAGTAATGAACTGTTGTCAAAACAAATTTCTTTTCATTAGGAGTGCATATTTCAGATAATATTAGATGTTCCTGCAATGCATTTGTTGTTGGACGCTCTTATGTATATAAATGAATAACTTTTATGTTTTATTACATATATATAGGATTTTCCAGAAAAGTTGCTATTATTTGGTCATACTTCTAGATAGTGTTATAGTTGAAAGCCTTCATAAGGTCATAATGTTGGTATTCAAAATCATTTCATTAGCATCCATGCATGATTTGCAGTGCCAGAGCTAGAGGTGAGCAGTTGTAATGAAAAAGAGCACATTCCTAAGTTGCTGATTTTATGCAGTATGCACTTTTACTTTCATCCTCTCTCAAGAAATCCATATGGATATCAGTGTGAGGGAAATTCTAGTGATTCATGTTGTTCAGTTTAGTGATCAGTAGGATCAGTGGACTTTAGGGTTTTTGTTTGAAAATAGTTTTAATTAGTAAGTTTACATATAGGTAGTACACTTTAAAGGGAAAAAAATACTCTATAGTATTCTAAGTATAAGTTTACATGTATGGTGAAAGTCATGATGCTTTTGTTAGTAAATAGAGGAATAATTTACAGTCATGTATAATCAAGATACAGTTGGTTATAAATTTAGCACTAAAAAAGTGCACATTTTCTTAATATGATCATACAATGTCTCGCACCATACTTCCAAAAATTTTTACAATTCTTAAAATAAACGAGAATAAAAATATGTGTGACAAGAAGTAATATATATGGATGCAAAATTGAATTTCCAGTTTATTAGTTCACAGATTTATGATCTTTACCATTCAGACATCACTGATAGTAGACAGACACAATTTATGGTAATAGTATATAACATGCTTTTCTCAGTCTGGGGTGAAAAAAGTGATTAAGTTCAGTAATTCATAAGTAGGCCATTCTTTAAAGCTTGTTATCTAGCATGTATTCTTCTTATTGAGAATCAAGCTCTCCAAGAGATTCTGAAAAACAGTGATTTCATGCTTCATACAGAACTGTTAGTTCTCTCTTTGTCGTTTATATCAATAACAAAGAGGGAACCTCAGCCTACTTTGAATTCACTACTGGATGTAAATCCAATAGGTAAGAATGTTTTTTTTTTATGGCTTGTCCATGAAAATTTGGAAACCTATAGCACTTGCTTGTACTATGAATGGGTCAGCGATAAGATAGTGCAAGAACTCTGGAGACAAACATGATTGCAACTGTTCCTGTTTCAGAGTCTGGTGACAGTGGCTGCTTGCTTACTGTGATATTGTTCTACATTGCAGTGTATTTTTGGAATGCATTAAAAATCTTGGTGAAATCTGCTTGAATATTCTGAGGCATGATTTAAGTTGAAACAAGTAAAATTTGATTCAGCATATCAGACAAGTATGTATTTGAGAGTAAAGCACTGAACTCACGATTTGTCACACCATACAATAGATATTAAGTAGTGTGCACCTGTTGTATTTTAAGCCTACACATTTTGAATCACTTTTTTGTGTATTTTTGTTTCTAATTGTTCATAAAGAACAAATCTTAAATTTTTTCATCTTGGCTTGTGCAAGATGTATTGTGTTTATAGAATCAAAGTGCAAAAAAGATGGCTGGAAATATTTTATGGTCATGCGGTACTCTGTCAAGAGGTTGCACCAATAGAGTACACATAGACAAATAAACATTTTTATTATTTAAATTTTAGCAGTTAAGGATAATTTTATTTTTATTTTTTTGAATTGAAATATTTACTTTGTCATGATGCAACTAGTATGTATTTGAGAAAAAGTATGCTAATAATCAAGTTTAAAACTAAAGCATATGAAACTTGGTATCATAATAAGCTGAAAAATGTGAATATGTGACAAAGATTGCATATTGATTTAACATTTTTTACATTTGAATTTTTTTTTTGTTATAATTTGAATTTCTTTTTCTCCCAAAAAAGACAAACCCTTATAAACTCAAGGAGCTGTATAAGCTCCTAGAGCAGCTTTTACAGACATTCACCATAGTAGGATTCAAACCCACAACCTGTTGGTTGGAGAGCGGGTATGCTATCCACTTGGCCTAGTTGGCTTTTTGGTTTTTTGAGGAGGATTCCAAAAAAAAAAAAAAAACTGCAGATGACATCATCTTTATGTGTAAAATATTACTTAAATGAAAGCTTGACAGTCTCAAGGTATTTGAATGACTGTATTCTACCCATTTCAAATACTTGGTGTCTCTTCTGTGATTGTCTAATGCATAAGAAATGGATTTAGTAAAACTTATGTGTAAAATGCCAGGCATATTTGCTGTGTGGTTAGCATATCCGCTCTTTAGCCTAAAGGCTGTGGGTTTGAATCCCACTGTGGGCATGGATGTTTGCGATTGTCTGTGGAAGTGGTGGTGGTGGGCAGTAGATGTCGTTGGTGTAGATGATGCGGTTCACTGTAATTGGTGGATTGAGTGGTGGAGACAGAGTTGTAGAGTAGGTGCCCTCTCTCAATGACATGTAGTAATAATAATAATATTGATTTCTATTGATAGATATAAAACTTTGCCCCATCATTATTGATGTATTAATCCACAATGCATGAGTCTAATTTTGGCATTCTTTGGTCTATTTCATATACTCATTTTGACAGCTTTGAATTCCATCATTTACAGCCTGACCTTATATATATTTCTCGTGGAAAGGCTTAGACGTTGGTTATGCATTTTTTACTAAATAATTTAGGGAAATTACAACGTAAACTAGGATATACATTAAAATAAATTTTAATATACTTCAATATTTCGGCAACGTCATGTTGCCATTTTCAAGGAACTTAAGAACAAGACACATGCACGCAGGCACAACAAACAGTAAGTGAGAAAGAAGCAGGAAGCTATTATTTCTCCTAAAATCCTGATGCTGCCCCCTAGCAGGCAATGTTGGTATTCTTGGGCTGAAGGCCTTCTGATGCAGGTTTCCCAAATTTGAGGCAGTCTCATGCAGCCAGATTTGTTGAGGTTTGGATTGTTTCTTAGGGCTGAAGCTGATTCCATGAAAAGCCTTTCATATTTGTATTTACTACGGTGTATTATCATGGCTTTCTTTCACCGTATTCTATGGCAGGTATCCAGCGCATGGTCAACAAGTGGCAACGTGACGTTGTCGAAATATTGAAGTATATTAAAATTTATTTTAATGTATATCCTAGTTTACGTTGTAATTTCCTTAAATTATTTAGTAAAAACTGGTAATTAATTTACGGAATTAACAACGCATATAAAGTAAATTAATTAAAGATAACTTTAATGAATCACTTCTATATTTCGACAATGTCACATTGTCATCTTCAGGAACATAAAGATATGGTATGTGCACTACAGGAACTAACAAAGCAAATGAGGAAGAAATTAAGACACTAATTTGTTCCTAAAGTCCTAATGGTGCCCTCTTGCGGGCTAATTTGGTAGTCTTGGCCGTTGGGCTGAAGTTCTCATAATGAAAGTCTCCCAAATTTGGGGCAGTTTCATGCACCCAAATTTGTTGAGGTTAGGAACGTTTTTTAGAGCTGCTGAAGATTCTTTGAATAATCTTTCGTATTTAAACTTGCTGCGATGGATTATTTTTGTCTTCTTCCAACGAATTTTATGGTGGGTATCTAAGGCATGGTCTGCCATCCCAGAGCGGCTGTACTGGTGAAACCGGATGTAGTCTTGGTGTTCTGAAATCCTGATATTTGTTGTTCTGCCTGTTTGGCCAAAGTAGGACAATTTGCAGCTGCAAGGGACCTGGTATACACCAGGTAGGTCTAGGGGAAGTGGTTGGTCTTTGGTAGAGCAGATAAGGGATGCCAACTTTTTATATGGTCTGTAACAGGAAGTAAGGTCATATTTCTTGAGGATATTAGTTATTTTTTCAGAGGTGCCCTGGATGTAGGGGATAGTGATAGACTTGGTGTAGTCTTTATTGTTGAGGGGGGGAGGGGGGGTTGTGGTTTTCAGGTTTTAGTATTTTTTGGATTTTTTTGGGGTTATAGCCATTGGCTAAGAAAGTGTTGAGGATGTGGTTTAGTTCCATAGTCAGGGCCTTGTCATCTGAGCAGATTAATTTTGCCCTGTTCTCTTTGCCTCTGCTCAGATGACAAGGCCCTGACTATGGAACTAAACCACATCCTCAACACTTTCTTAGCCAATGGCTATAACCCCAAAAAAATCCAAAAAATACTAAAACCTGAAAACCACAACCCCCCTCCCCCCCCCTCAACAATAAAGACTACACCAAGTCTATCACTATCCCCTACATCCAGGGCACCTCTGAAAAAATAACTAATATCCTCAAGAAATATGACCTTACTTCCTGTTACAGACCATATAAAAAGTTGGCATCCCTTATCCGCTCTACCAAAGACCAACCACTTCCCCTAGACCTACCTGGTGTATACCAGGTCCCTTGCAGCTGCAAATTGTCCTACTTTGGCCAAACAGGCAGAACAACAAATATCAGGATTTCAGAACACCAAGACTACATCCGATTTCACCAGTACAGCCGCTCTGGGCTGGCAGACCATGCCTTAGATACCCACCATAAAATTCGTTGGAAGAAGACAAAAATAATCCATCGCAGCAAGTTTAAATACGAAAGATTATTCAAAGAATCTTCAGCAGCTCTAAAAAACGTTCCTAACCTCAACAAATTTGGGTGCATGAAACTGCCCCAAATTTGGGAGACTTTCATTATGAGAACTTCAGCCCAACGGCCAAGACTACCAAATTAGCCCGCAAGAGGGCACCATTAGGACTTTAGGAACAAATTAGTGTCTTAATTTCTTCCTCATTTGCTTTGTTAGTTCCTGTAGTGCACATACCATATCTTTATGTTCCTGAAGATGACAATGTGACATTGTCGAAATATAGAAGTGATTCATTAAAGTTATCTTTAATTAATTTACTTTATATGCGTTGTTAATTCCGTAAATTAATTACCAGTTATGTCTAACCAACGTATAAGTCTTACCACTAGTATTTAGTAAAAAATGACCTTATATATAATGGGAATTCAGCCTTCTGGTTTGAATCTGATTTAATTATTCTAGGTGCATCTATAAAGGCTGCAATCGAAGATAGCTAGTTTATACAGAGGTGCCAGAGTTTTTTCCTATTGGAAACTTGGATTTCTGTTCATGTAAAACAAACAACAGTGAAAATGCTTATCATGTCCAAAGCTGTCTTTACATAATCATAAAATCAACAACTTGTAGAAATATTTATCCTTTCATTAGATTTGCAGCCAATTCAACTGTGAAAAGATGAGATTTCTTTGGTCAGTAGTGAGACAACCAAGAGCAAGTTTCTGATATGTAGCTATCTTCTCTGTATGACCACTGGAAGATCTGTATATCACACATTCAAGTTGTTTACATTTATTTATTAGTAGTGCAATCACATTTGAATGACTAAAACTAACCTTAGTTACATATAATTTTACAAAGAAAAAAATAACCATTATGGAGACATTAATTTAACATTTAAAGACTTTACAGTGATGTGTGGCACATGCCCATTATTGAATGAAAAACACAATTTCACTTTGATTTCTCATGCACCTCCATTCTGTACTGGTTTATGGATTAAAAGGGCTGCAGAGACGAGTATAGCTTACTGGAATGCAAGAAGTCATGAGTCAGTTACAATTTTGTCTTTGACTTGTTTGCTTACAATTGTTAATCTGGATATTGTTTTTTCCCTGAACGAATAGCAGAAACTAATGGATGGGCCATTAAAGTCTGTAATACTGAAGTATATTATTTGGTGCACATGCTTTCTATCTGCTATTTTAAGTTCAGTATTCATGATTTTTAGGTGGATGGTATAAGACATTGTCAGAACTGTATTGTATTTGCTAAGCTAAGTTTCACTATTGATCTTATGTATTACAATCAGCTTAAATTATGACTAACCTGTAAGGACCAAAGAAATAGTTTGTTATAGTGAAAAGTTTGCTATAAGGATTTTTTTCATTATAGACAGCATTGATGTTGTGGAACTTTGCAAGTGATTTTCAGTAGTTTGTTATAGTAAGCTCATAATAGAATATGACATAACTGAGAGTCCACTGCATTAAAGATAATGCTAGAAATATCTCATATTTTGAAATTTGAGGCATGCTGAGTTTATAGTTATATGAAATTGTAATTCAGCAGAAGTGTGTTTTTATTTTTTTTATATGGCATCTGTTTATTGCTTAGAATGAATGCATATTGCTGTTCTAAAAAAAAAAAAAGAAAGAAAATTAATTTATTCAGACAGTATGACAACACTTTTCAGGAAGTAGTGTCTTAATATTTAGGGCATAAAATTTTTAATTTTTTGCCTGAAAAATAAACTGCTTGTGCATTTTATAATAGTAGTGCCTGGTGAGTGTGTTTCCTTCTGGAAACATAGTTTAGCATTTTATACCAGAAAGCAGAAACTATGATTCATCACTAAGTTAACTGAGTTAACTTAAAAAAAAAAACTCATTTCATTGATGCCTAAGGTTTCAAGGTATTTTCCAGAAACAGTAGTACCATAATGCAAGCTAAAATAATTAGTCACTTAACATCAAGTAAATATAGAAAATCTGTAATCACACAGTATGCCAAATTAAGATCTAATGATTTTTGCAGTCTTAAAATTCAAATAGTTGATATTACATATTTTCAGATTTTTATTATTGTATATTATAAATGTATGTGTGTGTGTGGGGGGGGGGGTGTATATTGCAGAACATCTTTTGATCTTTCACTTTTAGTGTGACTTTTGGTACCTTTAACACTTTGTTCTATTGTAATGAGTTTGTTATATGCATAACCTCATTTCCTTTAGGTGCCAACTATTTGAGAGATGTAATTTTTGTTTAGTAGTTTATACAAAGATCTCCCTGTTCTCACTTATTTTTTACTCTACAATTTAATTCAGGATCATAAGAATACTGCTGTGATTATAGTATTTGTAAAATGTATAATTTCAGTATAGTTAGTATTTTTTTCTGTTTGGTTCCTCTGATTTTTCTGCATATTTTTATCAATTTTAGTCTCTCTACCTTTAACTACTTGGCCAATAAGGTGCCAGCCTGGTTAGCATAGTGGTTAATGTGTTCCACTTTCCAACCAACAGGCTGTGAGTTTGAATTCCACCATGGGCATGGATGTTTATGATTGTCTTTAAAAGGTGAGAGATGAATTTTGTCATCTCGTGTGAGACCTTACTTATTTAGAGGTCTGAAGTGGCTTGAAAAAGTTCTGTATTTGGTCTCTAGAGCAGGGTTTCTGGACTTTTTAAAAAAATAAATAAAAAAAAATACAAAAAAAGGTATAAATAAAATAATTAAAATTGGTAACAGTTCCTTTGTACACTGTAGGTTTCCAGCCTTTCATGGATGGGTGACAAAAAAAAAAGTATATTTTTATTGTCTATAAATTTCCACATTGCACTTGGCTATAACTGCTTAAATGCAAAAGTAAATGCACGGTAATTGCTAATATTTTGAGATTCTTCAAAAGTATCAGTTGTTTAGATTATTTTATAGAGTTAATTTTGAATAAGATTCTAATAGCTATGTGAAAAGTTTAGATTTTCACTGAGTTTTTCCTGTTTATGGAAATCTTGATTGAAAGTATTGAAGGAAAGTATTGAATACACTTGATTAAGAAAAACAAGATTAATGCTAAATTACAAAGTGTTAATTATATCAGTCAGTTTTAGAGGATGTTACCCTCTCTTACTTAAAACTCAAGTGCAGTTTTACTTATTAATGTTCTCAAGCTTCAGTGAAATAAGGAGTTTATTTCTTACAGTGTGTATTTGATTGTGTCGTCAGCTTTCATAATCAGAATAACCTCAGGCTACAGTTCACTATATACTGCCACAGATATGAAGTAATCTTGATATATATATATATATATATAAAGATTATTTAAATTCTAACTTGTATATCACCATGGCAGTTCTGTATATTTTAACCACCACATTTTTGTTACTACAGTTTTTATGCAAGATGAGAACATTTTAAAAGTAAAGTATGTAATTACATTTGATTTTCATGTACAGCATTTGACAATCACAGCATTAATTTTATTTTCTAGCATGCTTTCCTCTTTTAATTTTCTAGTATGCCTTTTCTTTTGCTTTATACATAGTAATTAAAAAGATGCATTTTATTATTTTGTAAAGTTGGAACTATACTCTTTGGGAAAGCTTTATTTTTTTAGACATTTTTATATATGTTTAAAAAAAATGCATTTACTTTTTTTAATATATATACTTACTCTTTTGTAATTGTTTAAATTTCTACATTCTCTTCTAGAATGTGTATTAAATGATACTTCTTACTGACTAAATGCAAAATATTCTGTATGCCATATTAAACTTATTCATTTTTGCATTTATTTATTAATAAGCCATAATTGTACTGCAAAAGATAGGGCAATATGAATACATACCAGTATTTAATCTCCATTTACAGATTCCTACTCTCATAATTTTGAGCTGTTTATCTCCTTTGTTAATTGATAAATAATAATCTAATATTAATGCAACTATTAAACTTTATACAATTGGAAATTGGCATGTAAATAATTGTTATTTGCATATTGATGTTAGCAATAAATGTGGTTAAATATCTTTAAAAAGAGACGAAATTTTAAGGAGATTTAATTAAATGTTTATATAAAAAAGTTATTGTGCCTAAAATTTAAATATGGAGCATTTTGTTTCTTTGAATAAAATAAATTTTTCATCTCATAAAATTATTTCACATGTTAGTCAGCATAATGGCTACATTAAATTATTGAGTTAGTAATTAAATTATTGGATATTGAATGTAGGTTTTTTTTTTTTTTTATCTGATAGGGATGCAAAAATTATTTAGCTATGGGTAAAAGCACATAAAATAATTAGAACTTAAACTAGAACTGCAAGAAAATATATTGCACTGTTGAAGTAAGGAATTAAAAAAAAAAAAAAACCTAAAAGAACGCTTAGAATATAAATATATTTTTTTTATTTCCATCTGAGGAGGAGGAGAGACCAGTTAAATTCCCACTAATTCAAAATTTGAATACATATTTTAACATTTTGTTGAGTTCAATAGTAGAGCATAAAGGGTATTGATGTTTGCATATTCTTTAGTAGTAATATTCTATTTACTTCTGAACGGCATGGTAAACCAACACTTGTTTCTTAGCTGCTTTCCAATCAAATTTCTCATGTAGCATTTGATTTTATTAAATCTTGTAGAAAGCAAAAAGCCTGTGTAGCATTTGCACTCTACAGTGCTTGACTGCACGACGAAAGGCGTTCGAATCTAGTCGCTGACTAGAGGAACTTTTTCTAAGCCTTTTCTTGACGGGTTCCAGAGTTAGTCGATCTCTGGCATGCGCTAGCAGGTTTTTCCTCCTGGAAACTCAAGAAAATTGGCCGTCGAACCCACACTATTGGCAGACATTAAAAAATATTGTGTTAGGGACCACCAGATGGCAGCACTAGCTGCTGTCTTCACTTCACGCCGATTAATTAGTGATAGCCTTGGGCAAGCTATCTCTGATTGGCTACCAGTGGAGATTGAACTGCCCACTCAGTCTCCAAAAGTTATATAGGGCTAAAAAACGGCCTCGCCTACTCACTATATGGGAACAAAAAGGCGTTAGCTGATTTTTAAAATTTTTTTTATAAATATCTCAGGGTTTAATTTTTTTTTTAAAATAATTTTGGTGCTGCTTAGAGACTGTGCTTTGATTTTATATAGTGTGTCGACAGATCACACTTTCCTCTGAGTAAATGAAACCAAACTGGCTTGTGTTTTATATAATAAATTGTTAAAAGTTTGGGAAAGTGATACTCAATTAGTTGAGTAAGGAAGGATATATTCTGTCCGATTTGATTGCTAGTTTTCTGATTATAAAAAGAAGTATTTTCTTTCATAGTGTAATTAAATTAATGCTAAAGCATATAATTAATGCTTATTTCTCAAATTAAACTGAATAATTTACAGATCATAATGATTGCTTAAATTATTGATAAGAAAACAACAGATATTCTTTTCAGGTTCTAGTTTAATTTGCACCAAATGTCACATTTTATCAATTTTTGTCTCTATTGTTAGTAAGGGGAATATGCAATCCTAATAACTATCCTGTAAGAGTTTTCAGAAATGATTACACGGGTATAACACATTACTGATATAATATAGTCTCATGCTTGTATTAATCTGGTTGCAAACTAAGTCACACTTGTTTTCATTTAAACTTTTCTGCACTCTTGCCATCTTCTTATACTTTATAACTTGTTGGGATCAACAGGTAAATGATTCATAAAACTCATTGTAAATTTCCAATATGTACTTTTCTATATGGTCAGTACAAAAGAAAAAAAAAAATCATTGTCATGGTCATTGTGTATAATGGCAGTCTTACTTAATGTCATTTACAGGTTGCAAGAAAAATCATTTTGTATAATCATGTAAAACTGCCATTAATGATTCATCTCTGAATATAGATATGTTTCCAGAAATTTCAGTTGTACTTTTAACTTATGTTTATAGTGAAGCAATATTCTGCAGGTGGACTAAGTATGGTATTTGTCATTGGCAAACTCACAAAAAAAAGTTATGTATTTTGGCTTCTTAAACTTTTGTAGTAGTAGTGCAGTGCCATTTTCAATGTCTAAAGTTTTAAAGATACTTACTTGTTTTTCCATATTTTACTGCATTATGTTCAATCATGTTCGGTGATTTACTTTTGGCATTCCATGAATGTTTTTGTAGGGATGTTGTTTAAAAATTGAAAAAAAAAAAAAAAATGCTTATTGACATATCTGTTTAGGGTCTCAGCATTAAAAGCAATCAGAGCTTCCAAAAGTATAGTACTTCTGTTTTCAGTTGATCTTGATTACCATGCTAGAAATATTGCTGCCTGGTACTCTTCTTTTGAAAAGTTTGTGATAACTGCACCTGCATTAAAAATCTCTCCTTAAAACTACAGCACTAATGATGCACAGTATGATTTGTCATGCTTATCTTAAATATTGCTCAGAATTTGTCTGATCTTGCATTTCATTATTAACTCAGATCTCCAAGCAGTCAAGAATCATTATGGAACATGCACGCACACACACACACAAACCAAACTGTACTTTAAATTCATTCAATGTCTGCATTCACCACAAACTCTCAGGCAATTCATTTCACTCACCAGCCACTCTCCATGCAAAGAGCCTGCTTATTCTCTTGCTCACACCCTCCTTATATAGTTTCCAGGAGCGGCCTCTTGTTCTACCCTTGTTTCCGATTCTCTGAAAAATTTCTTCCACATTAATCTGGTACCATTCCTTACCAACATATACTGCATCTCAATCACATCCCTCCCTCTCTCCTCTTCTTATTCATGGGACTGCATATTGAGGAACTTTACTATTCCCCCAATCTGTCTTCATATCCCACATTCCAAAGAGATTAGCTACCCCCCTTAGTCAGTATTCTGTGAACCCTTTCTAATATATCCTCATCCCCATAAAAAACCAGGTGTGAAATCATCACATCAGATTATGGCAATGATGTAGAGGACCTTGACATGCAGAAACAAAGAGGCTGTGGGTTCCATTGTGAAGGTCCTCTACATAATTGCCATAATCCAATGTGATGGCTTCAACCTGTGCAGTGTGCGATTGTGAAAGTTCAGGTCTTTGTCCACCAACACTCTCAGATCTTTCATCTCTCACAATTTCCCTCACCAAGTGTATACTTTGCATCTCATCCTTGCCTGTCAAATTTCAGAACTGTACACTTTGTAGTATTAAACTGATAGTTCCACTCACTTGCTGGCTTGGTTTGTTCAGATCCTAATGCAAGTCCACCAACATCTGCTCGACTCCTCACCATTCTCCCAATCACCAGTTAAACCCATCCAAAATCATTAATATACAAATGCTGGCCCCAAAACAGATCCCTGCAATTCACCACTTGTGATGTCACTCCTTCAGGATACTGTGCCACCCATGCACAGTTTGCTGATACTGATCTGCCAGCCAATCATATATCCAACTCACTAAACTAGTGTGTCTAATCCCACCCATTCCAATTTAGTTATCAACTTGTGTGTCAATCCATCAAAAAGCCTTTGCAAACTAAGTATATCACTGAATATGCTTGTGTTGTGTCCCTATTTATGATTATTAAACTTTCCTTTTCTCCTTTCAAGTGAATCTCTATATTTTCTTTAATCAAAACTTAACTATGCACAAGATATTACAAAATTCAAATATTTAAGCTTTTTCTCCCCTTAGTGTCCCTAATATTTATATTATACTGTGCCTTTCAGGACATTTAGTTTAAGATATATAATTCGAAAACAAGGACCAAAATACAAAAATATGTCTGAGTGCAAAACTATTAAGCAGTCGTGACCCTCTATCTCGTTACTTAACACATTAATTTCCCGTCTGATTAGGTTCTTCCTTTTTTCAAGTGGTGCATTAGGCAGCAATTTCAGACAACTGTATTATTAGTGAACAAAAGTTTATTTAAAATCTCAAACATGGTACAATTCATTTTCTATTATATAAAACACAATTCAATACTAAGAATAAAATTACACAAGCAAAATACAAGTACTAGGGCAAAATCCTATATGGGAATTTGCGATCATGCCATCATAACAGACTTTATACATATAAATATACACATATAATCCTGGAACAAATTAACACTTAACCTTATACTAGTCAGAATGCTCTATATTGCTATAATACCATGGACATTAATGTTTCTTTTCAGTTTACCTTATCTAACTTACAAAACAATATAGGTTAAACTATCCTTTTGCTATACCCATACATACATTTGACCTTTAAAACACTCTCATATGAGATACCATGCGCATACATAAATCTCTAGCACATGAATGCTTATCAAATAATATATACTAGTTTACTCTCATTCTACACTGATTTGTACTAAAGACCTAGTATATCTTCGACTGTCCAGTAATTAACAATGATTGCAACTATATGCGATTTCAATTGATACAAGATTTTACAGTACCTTTCTAGGATGAACCCTGGTTTTCATGATCTATACCTTTCGTGTTTGAATTAAGGACACACACACACAGGATCTTCTATTCTATCACTATGGAACTCATCACGTGGGCATGGACTTCTGTATGGATTTTCTTTCCCTCGATATGAGTACTGGATGATGAGATACATAGACAATTTCTGGAAATACTTTTATTGGGATTATATTGATCAAATGCATATAACAACAACTAAGTTATACCAACTAGTTTCACCAACTAAGTCTGTTGGCATCTTCAGGGTACATTACTGATGTACGGCACTAAAAAGTAAAAAACTGTTACAAACTATAATCAACCGATTCCAATTATGTTAAACAAAGAACAGAGCGAGTACAATACATTCATAGAACGTGGATGATATCACTTGTGGTTATTTAGGAACGTTCTATAATTGGCACTGTAATTCAGTTCTGGCGAGTTGAAGGATCTGATAAGGGTCTTCCAGATCACGGGCAAGATTAGTCCTTGGTTCCTGTTAAGGTTTTGTATACAGCGGGCAACTGTTGTGGCCTCCTTAAAAATTCGGGAGCGGAAGTCCTCCTCCATGTAAGGAATTGTGCTTCTATCCCACTCTATGGTATGGTTCATTCTTGAGAAATGAAAAGCTAATCCCGATTTTTCTTCTCTGTTATTATTGACGTCACCTATGTGTTCTTTTAGCCTAATTTCAAGGCTCCTTGAAGTTTGGCCGATGTAATTCAAGCGGCACGAGCATGGTATGTTATAAACTCCAGCATATTTGGAGAAAGGATGGCTATCTTATAGTTTATAACAGTTTATAACAGATGGTTGATTATAGTTTGTAACAGTTTTTTACTTTTTAGTGCCGTACATCAGTTATGTACCCTGAAGATGCCAACAGACTTAGTTGGTGAAACTAGTTGGTATAACTTAGTTGTTGTTATATGCACTTGATCAATATAATCCCAATAAAAGTATTTCCAGAGCTTTTTGGTCAAGAAAATTAAACGTTTTTTTAACATAGACAATTTCTTCCTTCTTGTAACTATACGGCGTTCCTCGTCTCTTGCAATAGGAATATGGGATCGAATTCCCGCACACTTTATTTCCTTGTTGCGTCGGACGGAGATAACTCCTACGCCGTCACTCAGGAAAACCCATGTTACCTATACGAAAATTTCATGAAGAAACTCTGAGAAAAAAAAAAGCCTTGTGTGTGTGTGTGGGGGGGGGGGGAGGTTCCCTAACCCTTTTATCTGCATGTCCCCTATCGGTACCTTCTTCAATTTCTTTTTCCTCCCTCCCCTTACTGGAGTCAATCTCACTCACGAATTAAAGTGGCATTTTTCTGCCCAAAACATGTTACAGTTTGCTTGCACGCGACTCTCGTGACGATGTCTCACTTCGGGAATTGACCTTGAGTGATCGTCATTTGTTTTAAGCTAGCCTCTATACTAAATTAATCTCCTTTTTAGAATTTACTTGAATATTTTAATCTCTTTTCAAGTATTAAACTAGCCTCTCACATACAAATTCTTATTTCTAATCTTCTTTGTCTTACTTAACCTATTTTTTCCATATCCTTTTTTTGTAATAAGATTCCCTTTTTTATTATTTAGTTAAACAATTTCTGCTATAATTAATTTTCTTAGATGCAAGCATTTTTTGTTTTTAAATATTTTGTATTAGCTACTTACATAGGATTTTATATTTTTATTTTCTTGTTACACCGTGATAACTGAAATTTTTTTACATTCTTGTTTATCAGGGTGTAACACTTAAATGTACTGGACAAGCGAGAAGCTTGTCCAGTACATTCAAAAAAGATTTAAAAATGAATTACCTTAATAGAATGTCAATCACATATATGATCTATTAATTTATGAAATTATATTAGTTATTTTTCTCATTTATATTCTTTGTAAAGCATTGAGGCTTTTTTCATGTCTCCTTTTTCTCTCTCATACATCTGCATACTACGCATGAGTTAAGTTCCATTATATTTTGACACTTGTGTGAAGAGATAACTGAAGTTAAAATTCTGTAGCATTATCATTGTTTTGCCAGTCAAGTACTGTTTTTTTTTTTTTTTTTTGGTCTCTAAATATAAGTAAAAAACCTGGGTATTTAATGCCAGAAAATTTCCATAAAAGAAAAATAGCCACTGGAAACTATATCCTGTAGCATATTATTCACTCAAACATAGGTCATTTAACATTTGATATCTGTATAAACGTTTCATAGATAATTACTGTATGGATCAGTGCTACAATACTAATATTATTTCACTTTTGGCAGGGTATTACTATTATTATTAAAGTTGCATACTTTATGCTTTCTACCTTAATTGTTGATGATCAATATGGTGCTTTTGTTGAAGTGTCAATTTCTGCAACCTGCACTGTTATCTGTTCTATGTACTTGTCTTATTTCCAATGAGAAGCTGTAAAAATCCTTATAGAAATACAGTTCAGAACAATGTGTACACTGAGGGTTTGGAGGGGAGATTTCTAGTGTGTAGAAATTAATTGTAAAATCTCTTAAAATGTTATTCATATTGTATTTTGTCGTTATTCTTACATGTCTTAAATAAAGAAATTTTTTTATTACTTTCTTTTTCATTTTCCAATGACAATTTTTTAAATTAATATTTGAAGGTATATAGTTATGTGTAGTTATCTCATAATTGAGAATATTTATAGAATAATTGATAGTTGAATTTTTAAAAAATTCTAACACCAGGTATAAGCACACGTGTGATTTTGCATTCAAATGCATGCATATTAGTCATTTAGTGCAAAGAATTTTTTTGGTAACTGATTAGTTTTCTGATGAAATACTCTATCCTGATGTAATAACTACTTCAGGATTTTTCTTCTCTTTTCTTGCTTTTTCCTTTTGATTTCTAAAAGAATACCGATTCAATATTTGTATCTTCCTTAAATGCTTAAAATATTAATACTTGAAAGAAATAAAATGAGAGTTAATAATGAACTTTCTCTATAACTAAACTAAGACACTGGGGAAAAGGGATAATTACTTAAATTATTATTCCATATATTTTTATTAGTTGCACTTGCTATACACCTGCTATACAGTATATAAATACAGGATTTTCAAAAGGAAAAAATGCTTATATTTTAAATGCAAATATTTCCAAATCAAATTGTTAGTTACCTAATTTCAAATATTGTTCACATATCTAACAGATAAGCTTAGGTGTTGATGGTTATTCATGAGTTATTTTTAATGGTATTAGCATGAAACAATTTTCCTGTATGAATCTTTAGATGCCAAGATGATAACAATTAAAAAAAGAAGAAACAAAAGTCAATGTATTATTGGTATGCATAATTTGTGCCAGTGATTTTTATATTACCATGATGATAAATGTATCTGGTATTATTATATATGAAACCTGTGAAGTATTCAGAACTAAACATTCACACATAAACCACAATAATTAAATTTTTAATAAGTAAATATTTTGTCCTAAGTATCTTAGGACATCATCAGTATAGTTATTACAAACAATACTAGGAATAACAAACAGTTAGAGGGCATGCTTACAATGGAATCCCACTATCTGTGTAGCAGCATGTTATAGAATTAAATTAAAATATATCTGATAAAATTGGATATAATTAGAAATAAATTAAAGTAAAATAACATGCATAAATTTATTTTATACAATTGAGGATATTACAGTTTAAATTGGGTCTGTGATGACGTAAGGCTTCAGCACTTTCTTTATATAAACGCTGATGTTTATATAAGGATCTATGTAGAAGTTTAGTGTTTATCCATTGGATCCTATGGTTTGGGTTTTCAACTCCATGTGCGAGGTCAGATTTGTGCAGTTTGGTAAGATGGATATGATCTTGATGTTCAGAGATGCGTTTACTAATAGATCTTCCTGTCTGTCTGTAGTAAAGCATCTTACAAGAACATGGAACTTCGTAAATGCCAGGTAGCATCAAAGGTGTTTGTCTATAGGAGAAGGTAGCAAATTGTAGATCTGGTTGATTGGTTTGTAGGTAGTAGCAAGTTTGTATTTCTTCATAATTTTTGACAGATGTTCAGAGATGCCTTTGACATAAGGTATGGGAGTCCTACGGGCTTGTTCTTGTCTAGGTTGATGCATTAGGGAAGTGGCTCATGATTTTTTGAGTTGTTTTTGAATTGTATCCATTTAGTATGGCTGTATTTTTGGTGATTTCCAATTCTTGGTTTAAAGATTCTTCAGAGGAACAAAATCTGTGTGCTCTGGATACTAATGATTTTATGATGCCACATTTTTGAGATGGATGGCGAGCCAATGAATTGTGAATGTAATGACCTAAAAACATTGGTTTATGATAGACAGAAGTGGAGATGGAACCATCCTGTTGGATGTGTAAATCAAGAAAAGAGATACTTTGATTCTTTTTCTAGTGTAAATTTGATGCAAGGATGAAAATTGTTGATCTTATCTAGAAACGAGTATAGTTCTTGTTCAGAATGACTCCAAACCAAAGACATCATCAACATATTGTAGCCAAATTTTTGGTTTAGGTTGAAGCGTGAAAATTTTTTCTTCAAGGTGTTCCAGAAAAAGGTTGGCCAAGTTTGGTGATAAGGGAGAGCCCATTGCTATTCCTTCCTCTTGCTTGTAACTTTTTTCTTTCCATGTGAAGTATTCAGATGTAATAACAAATTTGAATAATTCCACAATATCAGATTTTTGAGAAATATTTGTGTTAACAATTCTATTGTCTAAAAACATACACCCAACTTGATTATGATTCTACAAAAAGAAAGCTTTAGAAAGAATTAAAGTTGAACAGCTTTCAGAGGTGAACTATAAACTCAAATATACAATCCTTTTCTTTTTAATATGATATTCAGTTTTATCCTACTCAAAATTAAACGATCACTTCCTGTTTCAAATCTATACTCTTGAGTCCTGAATAATGAGATTTATTTCTTGTATCTTCTGTCTATGGGAATTTGTGCCTATTTTTATTATTAGTCTACCATGTAGTCAAGAAAGTGTATATATATCACCACACCAGCTGTCATACCTTCTATTAATTCACTCACACTAGATGCACTCACTACTTCAACAAGCAAACTGTTCCACTCTGTCACTCATGGCTCTATGAGAGAAAAATCTAGCTCTTATCCTTTTCTTGACTGCACACAAATGTAACTTCCATGGATTTTCTTTTTCTCCACTTTCCATACAATGAAAAATTTTATCAATTGATATCTTATAATATCTTAAAATCTCTCAAAAGTTTATAAACTGCTTTCATATCACCTCTTTCTTCTATTTACCAGTGTCAGTAGTCCAATTACTTCTCGGTCTATCCTTGTAATCTACATTCCATAATCCTGATATCATTTTTGTAATTCTTCTTTGCAGCCTTTCCATAGCTTGTTTATCTCTTTGGAATGAAGGAGACCAAATCTGCATATAGTAGTCCAGATGCAGTTGTATCGAGGCCTAATAAAGAAGAAAATGATTTTCGTATTCTTACATATCAATGTTCACATCAACATTGCAGTTATTCTGAGTTGTATTTGCAATTTTTGTTGTGACCTTTGAATCACCATAACTCCATGATCTCAAAGTATATAATCCCACCAATATAATATATTGTTGAATATCACATCATGCCAAAGTGCATAACTTTACACTTATTAACACTAAATTGATAGTCATTATCGTTTTCAAACACTTCCAGCCTATTCAAATCACTCTGTAAATGCTGTATATTCAGTAGTATATCTGATTGCCCTAACTATCTTTGCATCAGCAGCAGCATACAGGCAGTGGTGAGCTATAAGGGGCTTGTGCGAGCACTTTGTTAAATTTTTCTCAAATTTGCAAGTCCCTTGTTCTTCTTGGTTAGTTTTTTATTTAAAAAAAAATATTTTTTTTTAAACATATTAAGCGACAAACTCATACGGTAACCTCACAAAAATTAGTCTATTCGGCAGTGTATAGATTATTTGGAATTATTGTTTCAACTCCTCTATAACAAATGTCCCTAAGTTTGAAAATAAAATAAGCGCATGCACTATCTTTACCCTTCTGGTAGCCAATCGTATGGTAAAAACCAGTAGCCATTCAAATGTTTTATAAAAGATTTCATTCTTATTATATTTTGATAGTTAAAAAATGTTTTTCTTATGTAAAATAAATTAAACAGTGTGCAAATATTTTATGTTTAAATCATGAAATATTTGTTTAAGAATGATAGCCTTTAGAGGTTGATTGTCCTCTCATACTTTTTGATGGATTTTTTTTTCTCTCGACGATGCGAGTCCTTTGTTAAAATTTCCATAGCTCACTACTGCATACAGGTGAAGATCTCCTGTCAGCACCTTTCCAGTATCATTAATGGATGGATTAAACAACAATCATCCAAGAACTGATCCCTGGGGAACACCACTGTTCACTATAAATCCAGCAGAATCACATCCCTTATACACCACTTTGATACCTGTCTTTCAACCATCCAATTACCCAAGCTGATAGTTTATATTCCACTCTCATATTTTCTAGTTTATGCAACAGCCTTTCAGGGTATATTGTTAAATGCCTTAGCAAAGTCCAACAGTATCATAGTGTATCCATTCCCTTTATTGAACTCAGCTGTAGCATTATTATTAAATATGAACAGATTGCTCAGACATGACCTCCCTTTAATAAACCTATGCTGTTCCTTGCGAGTATATCTTGTTTGTCCACCCATTTCTGTAAAATCTTTACAGTTACTTCAGAGATACTGATAGGTTGATAGTTACACATAAGTCTTTGCACCACCCTTGTGCAATGGGATTATCATACATTCTTTCGATTCCTGTGAGATCTTTCCTGAGCTCACTCTAATTATACAAACATGTCAAAGGCCTAGCCAGTTTGGCTGAATCTTTAGCTCATATGCTGGTATTTGTCCAGATTGCCAAATTCTTATCAAAGCTATGCATATCAACAGCTCTAGAACCTCCTTCTCATGCCCCTCTTTCTCTTCACTCATTATTTGAACTACTTCATCTGGTTTTGTTACTAGGGTACCATTTGCAGTCAGTAAAGTTATTGTTCCACATTCATTCTTTCTTTACTTGCAGCATAATGATAAAATTCTTTTGGGTTGCATTTTTTAGCCTCAGCCAATTTCTTTTCATACTCAAACTTAGTTTTCTGTACGATACTTGTAACTTTGCCCGAGTTGTATATATTTCATAACTTCTTTCATGATTTTCCTACCACATCTTTTTATGGATCTTTTGTTTAATGAGATTGCACATCCATTTCACTCCCATTCTATTTGTTCTTTGTGCTCTAGGTACATACTCAGATACTGCATCATTTCAACATAGTTTCAAAGCCTCCCATGAAGTGCTCATGTTTCCCCATCTAACAACTGATACTGTGGAACCAAAAACAGTACTCTCCTGAATTTGTCATAACTTCCAGATTTGTAGTTCAGCATCTTTAACATCCTCTGACCTATGATCATATATAGTGCCCTTTGTCTTAAAGCGATAAAAGTTGAGTGCCAGGAGTTGGTGTGAAGTCACAGCTGGGAGGTGGCTTAGTAGACATTAAACGAACTGCTGTTTATTTGCAAATGTCAGAAATAAGAGATGAAATTTTGAATTATAGAGTCCATTATTAACTTTTTTTATGTGGCTCCCACCCCATGAAAGGTTGTAAACCTATAGTACATAGTACCCATGAGTTGGATAAGAGATTTTTTTAGGTTTTTTTTTTTTTTTTTTTGCATAATCCAGGGATGCTGCTCTAGAGATACCTAATGTGAAACTTTTTTTCACACTTCAGACCTCCACTAAGAAAGATGGTGGTCTCAGTCTGTGTGATAAAAAAATTTTCATCTCTCGCCTAGCCATAGTAAACATCCATTCTTATGGTATGATGTAAATCTGCAATTTGCCTGATGATTGTTGAAATAAGTGAAACAAGGATGGCTGAATGAGGATATCTTGAAGGGAATAGAAACAGAAGGGTATGGCATTTTTTGTGAGGATAGTAAAGGCAAGAAGAGAGAATGTGCTGTTGATGATAGTAGGAAATTTATGCTATTAAGAGAATTTGCTTACACCAGTGATAAATTTGAAGAGGATGTCTTATAAAGGCCACCTAAAGGCTGAACCTATAGGTTGCAATATTTGGAATACAATAAGTTGTGTTTGATGCGGATCATTTGAATAATGCCTTGTATTAGTATTATTATTGCACAGCCTCCTCCATGGAAGACTCACACTTGTAACACAGTATCTATCATACTTCTTAAAACCATTAAAAGACAAAGCATTCACAACTGACTCAGGCAACCCATTCCATTCATTTGCCACTCTCAAAGTGAAAAATCTAGCCCTCATTCCTTCCCTTGCCAACCACGTTCTTACCTAACTTCAGGGATGGTCTCTTTTATTGCCCTCTCTATCCAAGTGCTGAAACATTTCCCCCTGTATCGATCCTATAAAATCCTTTAAGTAACTTAAATGTTTCTATCATATCCACCCTTTTTTGGCTATCAATACTTTTACAATTTCACCTACCTAATAGATAAGTTTAGGTATTGAATGTTATTTATAACTTATTTTAATGGTATTAATACACCAAATGAACTGTTTTATAAAAAAAAAATTTTTTTTTTTTTTTTATTAACTTGTTTCTATTTTGCTGAATTTCAAATCAGCATCTTTAGAATACAAATATGCTATTGTTTATACATGACAGTGAGTAAGTGAAATAATTATTTCAAATAATTCAAATTGTAACAGATAAAAGATCTAAAGTCCTAATTTGGTGTCCTCTGATGTTGTAAAAAAAAAAAGTATTACAGATATATAGGAGCTGATCTTAAAATAAGTTTCCCAAATTTTTGGCAAATTAATGCAACCATACTTGTTCAGGTTAGGAGAATTCTTCATATAGCCATGGCTGACTCTAAAAATAATCTTTCTGATGATCTGTCATGACTTCTAAATAGCACATTAGTTTTCTTCCATCTAATCCTATGTGAAGCTATGTCGAAAGCATGGTCTGCTAATCCTGAATTGCCACAACAATGGTAGTGAATGTATCATGTTAACAGAAGATCTAACTGCAGGGACATATATTCTGGGTGTGCTATGCACACTCACAGAATAGCAATATCATCGATATTATATTTTTGCATTTATTCCTGTTAAAGACTCCATTGTTTCTTGGCTTCACATGATTCCTAAAATTAAACACAATATACTAATGCTTCATGAAGAGGACACTATTCGATTTGTACACATTGCATCACATTTGCATTAATAGCCAGGATGCAGTCCCAAATATGGACACCTTTGAGCAGACATACAAATGGTGCAGCAGGTCAAATTCTTAACATTCCAGTGGTTTTAAGCTACCCAGAAGGTAAGGCAGGGTGTGTGTGTCTGTGTGTGTGTGCATGCTGAGACAATAGCATCTAGAAATCAGTAGCTGTGATTGATTGTTTCAACCAATCCCATTGAACGCTCTCATTTGTCATGAGTTTTTGTTTTCTGAGTCATGTGTGAACTGATGTGTTTAGGACAGACAAGTTTTTAATATATACTTTTATATAAATAACTTTTTTGCCTATATTTACAGGAAACAGTGTTGATGATCTACTAAATATCCCAGTTTCTGCCAGAGCTTTTGCAAATTGTAGTTGGAAGAGGTAAGCCTCATCCTTCTCTTCCAAATTACACCTTTTGAGTAATTCAAATATAGCATTCTCCTTTGTTATTGTTTTTTAATACATCTTAAAACAAATATATTGTCTTCCCCCTCTATGCAGATTTGGTTACAATTAATTCATAAAGTATTCAAAGGGTATCCTACAATTAATTGCATTGGACCAATTAAGATGAGTACTGACACTATGTACTCTTAAAACTTTCATAGATCAATAAAAATGCAATCATACGATCAAATTGACATGAATTTTGCGCTGTGGGTTGCATAAGCCACACAACAGCATGCCCAACCAAAATGGGCATGCGATGCTACTGGTTAACTGGCAGACCACACTTTGGACATCCTTTCAGACAGGATTAGATGGAAGAAAAACAGTGTGCTATTTAGAAGTCATTACAGATCAGAAAGATTATTTTTAGAATCGGCCATGGCTATGAAGAATTCTCCTAACCTGAACTAGTATGGTTGGTTGCATTAATTTACCAAAAATTTGAGAGATAGTTATCTTAAAATCAACTCCTACAACATAGATGTAATATTTCTTTTATTTACAGCATTCTCGATGGTGCCAAAGTAGGACTTTAGATCTTTTTTCCATTTTTGCAACAATTTGAATTGTTGCATATAAACTATAACATGCTACTTTGTGCTGTGAATAGATGCTGATTTGCAATTCAGCCAGTAAATAAAATAGTTTGTTTGGCATTTTTAATACCGTTAAAATAAGTTGTGAATATTGCAATCCACAAACCCTCAATCTGTCCTCATAATAAGCATTTCACAGACCACTTCCCATCTCAGTCACTCGCTTCTGGATCCTCTTCAATTTCACAACCTCAAAAAACCCAGATGATGAAACCTAATTGTATTAAGACTTTATAAAGAGGAATGATGACTCATTTATCATAGTTGTAGTGTATTCTTCCATAACCAAATAATACTGTGAGCTACTATGGCTATTTTACTAACATGCTCTCTATCTGCTACACCAAAATCCCTGGCTTCAATTTCCTTGAAGTTGAGTTCTCTCAATGTGGTACACAGCTTGTAATCTGGCCTTAGTCTCACACATATTGACTCAAAAGAACTGCCTTTTGCTTGACTGACTCTTACTCCTGTTGGCTGCAGTTCATCTATTGTCAGTCAGTATTGTGGGATTGATTATTGCCACAGAAGTGTATCTTTTAGAGAGCGTATCTAGGAATAATGACATTAGTTTAGCCAACACAGTCTTCTTCTTCTTCTACGCGTTATTCCCGCTTCCCATGCAGGGTCCGCGTGTTATTTTAGATGCGACTTCTTTGTTAGTACTACTCCCAACCGACCCATCGCCTGGTCTGCCGCTGGGGGGGATATATTTTTGACTGTAGAGGTGTATGTTCACGGGCCGGTTTGCCTGTTTGTGGGATGAAAAACGCCAGATAAACTGGCGGAAAAAACCCTACTGACCGCACCCAAGACCGGCTAACTTGGCTATGCCTGAGGAAGATCCTCAAATTCCTCATGTCTACAACAGGAATCGAACCTGGGACACTCCTTCCCCAAGCATATGGTTGCGAAGCGCAAAGCCACTAGGCTAATTGCGCGGTAGTTTAGCCAACACAGTACTGATCTCTTTTCATAGAAATGAGTATATAAAAGCTGTCAACTGAGTTGTTGAACCATTGCTTTATAGAAGTGGAGCCAAATACCAAATGGCTTTTGTATGTTGGCAAAGGGTTTTTCACAACTGGTTATGGGTACTCTAGCAATGTCTGTATGCCTCTAAATTTCAGTATTTGGCATGTAAATTTCTTAATTCAATTATAAATGAAAAAAAAGTTCAATTTTTATTTGTACTAACTGCTATTCTTCAGAATGCTTTTGATTATATTATACCATTTTTTAAAGATCTTAAATTAGTATAAAACTTTATTGCAAAATGGATAAAACAGACTAACACAATACAATTATAGGAAATATACTTTATTGATTCCAGACAGAAATATACAATTTAAACTCAAGTTGCAAAATGTCCTACACAAATAGTTTAAGACAGAAAAATATTGGTATTTTATATTTTGGCACTTCCAGTGGTCTAAAGTGTTCTTATCACAAACTAGTGGATGTGCATGCATATTAGAGCAGGTGAGTTCAACTCCTAAATAAAACAACTTTAAAATTATTTTTTTCAAAATCTCTATTAATCTGAATCCCAAACGTTGCTTGCATGTTTTTACTGATTAATAATTTTGTTTAATGACTATATTAAAAAGTTTGCATATTAAGAATAAATATACATTTTATTTCATACTAAAAATAACAAAAGTATAAAATGCAGTCAGCTAGAAAATATTGGCTTGGATGTCGATAATATAAATGGTAGCACACTTCTGTGTTTAATAATAACGTTCCATTTTTACTCAAATAAGAAGATGAACCAGGTGTGTTTGAAGGAGTCCAGATGTGCATTTCTAAGTTCTGCCAAATTGTATATATTTTTTGAGGAATGAGGCAAAAAAATAGTGTACAATCAGTATCCAACTTACAGTACTTAGTAGAAATTAGTAGAACATTCAAATAAATATGTTAAAGTTTTTTGCATCTTTTAAATTCATTATCACAAAGTAGCGAAAATATCAAACATTATAACAAATTGTTTATATTCTAAATTTAATTAGAAAGTCACTACATTGATAAGTATGTTGAACATACTATTCTGTACAAGTTTGTAGCTTTAGAATGATGTTTTCTGAGCTGTGATATAAAGCAGATAATATAAAAAGTTTGTAAAACACATGAAAAAACACAATATAGAATAATACAAGGTATGTTCAGAATTTGTGATCCTCAACCATTAATGGTTCATTTAATGCCTGCATAGCACAGTATACTCGGCCATGTTTTCAAACATTAAAAAAAAAGGCAATTAACAATAGGAAATTTTTAGAATTAAAGCAAATATAGAGGGAAATCATGAATATTAAAACATATTTTGAAAACGAATGCCCTTGTGAAGCGTAAAATTATTTCCTAGTAGGATAATAGCTCGCCAAGAAAAAAGATATCACTCTTGCATCTTTAAAACTCGAAATATTTTAAGATAGTACCTTAAATTCCTCTCATGTAATTGATATTTAGAGACATTATTAGTGATATGTGAGCCTTCCATTATCTATCATACATATATAGAATATATATTTAGGATGGAATACATACATACAAAAAAAGGAAAACATTTCAACCATATTAGCATTAAAAGTATTCTATGCTCAATGTAAGTTTTATTGTCATTTTGCTTTTCATAATTTGTATACGCTTAAAAAATGAATCCACACCTAAAGTGTAACTTTAATTTTGGGCTTGGGGAAATTTAAAATTTTTATTTTTTTAAATATTTCTGATATGATTTGAAAATATTAACCTATATTAGAAACATTAGTCGAAAGGTGAGAATGTTTCATATTTTGCAAGTACCTTATATACACCTCTGAAGGAAAAAGTAACATGTATATATTCATTTTCCATGACAACCTTCTAAATTTTTGTTTTTAAAAATTGCTCTAATATGAAGCATTTTAAAATATGTAACTTTTTTTTGCTGATAAGTCCTTGTTTATCAGATTGCATTGTACAATGAAAACATTGAGGTGATTACATGAAATGCAAAGAGAGGAACTGATAAAACCTCTGTCACCTCTTTCAATTGTGATAGGGGTGGTCTGTTGATAGATGTCTGAAAACATTTATGGACGTGTTGTTATAATTTTCGTTGTAATAGTTTCATCAAACCATGCCTGTGCTGAGAAATTTGCTTGTACAGTTTCATGGTGAAAAAGTTTTCCTTGCTATATCTTTGCTGAACTTATGTGACATAGCTAACTGGTGTACTCTATATACAGGTATGATTTGATCAGGTGGATAGCTGTAAATATTATTTCTGTCATTGTAGATGTTATCACATTCACTAATGTAAATTTTACATATGTCCTTATTTAAATATCAAACTAATGAATATTTGCCATTGAACAATTGATAATTCATTTTATATTCTTTCATTGGGGTAAGTGGCCACATGTTTCAGCTGCCAAACTATGTACAGATTGCAAAACAACATTAGATTTTTGGTTTACCAAAATTTAAATTAAGATATTTTAAAATGAGTTCAATTCTGAAGAATCTACAGTGTGCTAAATTCTGTACATCAGAACAAATTTCCTGGATTCTCTTCCTCAAGGTGGTAATTAATCTTTTTCTGCATACTACTTTCTAATGGCATAGTTTCAAGTGCAAGGATTCTCTTTGAGAACAAGCAATAAAAGCAATGATGTATTAAATGTAAAAATTTTGTACTATTAATGTTAGGATAAACACAGACAAAGAATCATGATACATAAAATTAAAAGAAGCCAGTTCTTTTTAAAAGATGAAGTTTTGATAATATCACTTTGAAGGTAAACAAATTCAAATGATGTTCAGTGGACAGCAAAAAATAAATTATATACCTCCAGTAAAAAGCTTAAGTTCATGGTAAGGCCAAATGTTGCTGTAGCAGTGCAGAAAACACTTGAATTGTGGCTACTCATGGATTATTTTTTAAATAGTCCAAACCTGGTGCAAAATGTGTGCTTGGTGCATATTTTAATGGCTGATGACTAGATGGATGATTTGCATTTAGCTGACTAGAGTAAATGTAGCACTCACTTGGGGCTTTGCATTTAGCGACTCCATTTCACTTTCAACTTGGAAGTCTCACTAATGTTAAGCAGATGCTATAAAACATCTCCTCTTTTTATATATATATATTTTTTTTTGCTTCCAAAATTCATTATCCCAAGAGTTAATGAAACATTTTTGTTAAGTACCCATGCTGGTAACATTCTGCTTAGGATGTAATCAGCTTCTTTCATTTTATATAAATAAATAATCAACTAATTGCTTTTCTTTGCTTGGGTGGTCTTGGAGATATTGTGTAGCAAGTTCACATTCCAAATTGTAGTTCTTGGAATCAGTATTCTTAGAAAGAAGATGAGAAAAAGAATATGCAGTGGCATTTTTCTGTACAGAGAAGTTATATAAAACATTCCAGTTTTGCTGCTAACTTGTATTCTGTTTCAGCATTTTTATACATCTCCAGAGCCTGGAAGGAAAAAAAAAAAAAGCATTAATGTTGTGAAGGAAAGCGCATGTAAGTAAATTACTTTTATCTTCTATTAGAAAAGATAATTTGAATAAATAACTATGACACTGCAAAAGTATTACTTACTACCTCCAGGAAGTGGCAGGGTGTTTTATTGCTGGTAACTTGGATTTTTCATCAAGCAGACTGGCAGAAGAACAAGCAATTTATGGACATAATATACTGTGTTCTTTATTTCAGTTGCTTTGATTATAACTCCAAACTACAGTCATAAAACAGCAACTGCTTAACAATGCATGCTATACCTTACCTTAAATTCATTCATAGTCTGTGTGCTCAATTACTTGACACTCTCCAATTTTTTAAAAAGAAAAAAAAACTTCTTTACTGTGTCTTTTGTATAATTTTCAAAAGTAGCCTTTTGTTTTGCCTACTATCCAGCAGACTAATTTCTTCCAACTTTCTCTTAAATCAACATGTTATGGATCTTTATTAGTTCCATGACCTGTCTCAAACCTTTTATGGTTCTCCATATTCATCTTCAAAATCTAAACTTAATGGCTCTAGGTACAGTCTTATCAAAGCTCTATAATAAAATAATCACTTGTCTATTTGTCAGTACTCTTTTACTGTTGGTGCAGTGCTCTGCATTATTTTCATCATCTTTGATGTGTTGCCTGAATTTAATATCACATGCACTCTCATTCCAAGGAAAACATTTACTTTTGCCATCCATTCCCCACCATCACGGCATGGTTTTCCATGTTTGAATATCAAAAAAACCACACACTAATCTGCATCCTAATTCATCTGTCACCACTACCATACGAGCATGATTCCAATAACATTTCCGCTATGCATCAACTGTACACATCTTTCTTGAAATCATAATAGCATTAACAGTAGTTACTTGACTGCTGCTAATGATACTGGCCTAAAGACAGTAAGCCTTATGACCCACAAGCTGTTAATGCTCTTTTATACGTGATATTTAGTTAATAGGCAATTTTACATCCACCCCTTTGCTGTCTAGTTTCCACATCTTCTAGGTGACAATTTATTCTATTTTTGTGACTTCAGTACATGCCCTACTGCATTTTGAAATCATAACTGAATTTTGTTGTATCAGTAGTTTTATTAATGATTTTAGGCACATTTTGCAAAATGCATTAGCACTTATTAGATTTTATCTCTCCATCTTCTTATGCTAGTTATTGTGGGATACTGCTTGGATAGGTTCAAAATTTGATATTTGGAATCCTTTGAAAACTTGCTGAGCTGTTCAAAGTTACATTGCCCTTTGAACCATTTACAGGAATACAAAGGGGGGGGGGAAGGGAACTGCATCAAAACTATAAGCCAAATATATATCGACATTCTTCATTCTATAACTTTGACACTCAGATTTTTCCAAAAATGTCAACTTGGTAGAGTAACATAAATTTGTCACATATATTGTGATAGTTCTAATGAAATCAATGGAAATCTCTCGCAAATCAAATTCAACTCTAAAAAATTTCAAATATTTTATGTAAACAATTATAAGCACCTGTTAGTCTAATGTTTATTTGATCACATTTGTAAGTTGAATTTCTGTAATTTTCATACTAAATTCATTCTAGGGTCAAGAGTGGTTGTAATTGGGAGGGGGGGGGGCATAATTCCATTTTTATTGGCTAGATGATTTAAAATGATAACACTAGTCAACAAATTGAAACTTTTTTTTTTAGATAGCATGTGATTCGGATCATCTAATTTGTCAATTTTTTTTCAATGTATACATTATCATGAATTAATTGGTAATACAAACATTTTAAATAGTCTTAACTGTCTTTTGCAACAGCACTTGCACAGTAAAGATTGCATACTTTCATCTCTCTAGGTATGAAACAGAGAATCAAGATAAAAATAGGGATATTTGTCATTTGCTATACATCTAAAGTTAATTCTGAAGGGTTTCTGGGACCAGTCTGATATTTGGACTACTAGTGATCTGAAGAGAACCAAAGATAATGCAACAGATTGTTACTTCTGTTTAACTAGTGTATTTGGATTTCCTATAAAAAGCAAGCATTCGATATATCTATATTTAGAATCTACCATAAGACCAGTGCTTATTCTTCAGGTTTTTCAACACCTTCTCCTTTATATTATCATGAAATACTGTAGTGCTGACAAGTATTCTTCTTGTGTGAAAAGAAAATCATCATTGTCATTAAATAAAAGTATAATGTTATCAACAAACCTCATCTGATTGAGCAGAGGAACTCAAGAGATCTTGTTAGAGATTTATCTAAACTATAATTTCAGTGCTCCAGAAACAGAAATTTTTCATTTTTATGAATTGAAAAATCCTACATTCTTATTTTGAGATAAAGAATGAATTTGATATTGTGACAAAGATAGTTTTTTAGAGAAAGGAAATTAAAGAGCTGAAAGATTAGTTGCTTATTTGTAAACTCTGCCAAAAGAAGCTTGAAAAGCAGTCTTGTTACATAATAGTAAAAAGAAACCCTCCATCTTTTTTACACATGTAGTACAAGAGAACTTCACAAATATATCCAAGTTGATGTAAGTAATAAAGTACAATGATTGCCAGTGGAATACTTCTGATTTAAATGAACATTATATATGCAAAGAGGATTTACAAAGCATGGTGCTTTGTACTTATGGGACAGCAATGCAACCACATAACATTATCAAGAAAATGAGTAAAAAATTCTGCACCAGGAAAAGAGAAGATGAGGAAAAGCCCATTGGTTTACTCTAAGAAAATGACACCATTGCATATGAAATTGAGTCTCATGATGGACAAAAATAAACCTATATTCTAGTACCTAAATGCATGATTTCCAAAAATTTCAGAAGGCAAACTTAAGTTATTAAAATATGAGGAATTTGAAAGGAGTCACCTAACTATAAACCTGATAACCATTTAGAGTTTTATTTGTTGAGGAAAATGTGATATTCCTGAAAATCATGGAGCTACTTGATTAACTAGCTCCATGATTTTCTGCTTCCAACAAAGTATCACAGTATGATACTCATTCAAATTTGGACTTTTTTCCAGAAAACCCTAGTGTGGTGAGTCCCACCAGAACATCATGATTGTGCAATGAAACCAGAAACAATGAATTCTAGTAGGAAGAAACACCACTGGTACTTTCTTCAGTAAGATATGAAGATGCACACAGGAGTGAAATAAGGAATGAAATACTTATTTTATTTGTTGCTATGAGCATAAATTATATATTTAGTTTAATCCTTTATCCAAGTGTAAGCAAATAAAGTTTGCACCTGAAGTATCTTCAGGACTGGGCAACTTGGCAAAGGAGGACTGAGTTCTCATCACTTTCCTTAGTATCTCCCATAATGCAAAGCACATCTCTTTGCAGATATGTATAATCCCAGACTGGTTTCGACCTTTATTAAGGTCTCTTCAGTGGGAGCCAGATCCAGAGGTATACTAAGGTTGAAATAATGGAGATCTCATATCTCATATTTCCGTATGCCAGTTGCCAACTGAAGAGACCTAGAGACCTCAATAAAGGTCGAAACCGGTCTGGGTAGTGATCCTTCCCATAATGCATAGCATTATACATATCTGCAAAGAGATGTGCTTTGCATTATGGGAGATACTAAGTGATGAGAACTTAGTCTGCCTTTGCCACGAGTTGCCCCAGTTCTGAAGATACTTCAGGCACAAACTTTGGTTGCTTACACTTGGATAAAGGATTAAACTAAATATATAATTTATAGTTTAACCAAGTGAAAAAACTTCCAACATCTTTCTCTAATCCAGAGTAATTTAATAATAAAGTGTGACACCTTTTGGCAACTGGCATATGGAAATAGAGTTCTACATTGCTTCAACCTTGGTATCACCTCTTGGTCTGGCACCCACTGAAGAAACCTCAACGAAGGTCGAAACTGGTCTGGGTAGTGACCCTTCCTATAATGCATTGCTATGATATCACTGAAAAAACCAACACTGTGTTACATTATACTAGCATTTCATTGTTCCAGGTCTGTATTTTAAACATTTTCTACCCTTAATAATATACATGAAGTATGACTTTTGATGTATTAATTTTGCAAATACTTTTTAAGTGACAATTTTTATGATTTAACTTGCCCAGGGCTTATTTGATACACTTGTAAAAATAAAAAATAGAACTCCCTTCTCCTCACAGAATGTCAGCTTTTTTAAGTATGCCTTAAACCACATAGAATCAGTTCTGAATATTTTAATACCATAGTTAGAAAGTCTTGTTAATCCAGTGTAATAATTTTTTTTTTTGGCTATAATTGAATGTTTCTCAACAGAAACCAACTATCAACTTTAAATGATAATTCCAAATTGTTTGGAATTTAATGATACTTGGTATATAAGATTGCTATTAGATTAGAATTTGCTGAGCCAAATTGTTTTATTCTGGAATCTTTCATATTAAACCACAGTTTTTATGGATCATAACTAAATTCTATATTGATCTCCTTTTTGAAACATACATCAGAATAGTTCAATATTTGCAGTGATAAAAGTATATTTGTTATTTTTTTTTTAAAAAAAGTTCATTTGAAGAAACTGGGTAATGTTTTCATATGTAGTTGAGCGAGCTTTTTGCTGTGTAAAACAATGAACTTATGACTGTTCATGTTTTTTTTTTGGGGGGGGGGTACTAGAAGTGAAATTCAACTGTTAGTTAATGAAGTGTCATGTATCTGTTGTGTGATAAATTATTGAATGTATTATTGTTTGCATAATGTGATTATGAGGCTTATTCATTAAATGTGGGATTGTTTTCAATATGCCATGCACAATGTAAAATGGAGAGAGGGGGTATATAGCTGCTTACATTGTGAGAGTTAATATATTCACTAGTTTGTTCCCTGGTAAATGAGTTAATGGTTTTAGCAAAAGCATGTTATTTCTCTGCAAATTTAAAAAATGAATATTTTTGTAGAGCAGCATTTTACAATTTTTATCATGAAATGATTTTATATAATTTAAAAAAGTGGTTCTATCAAAATTTTTTGAGTGATATTCTGCTTTAAAAGCAGTGACTATTGATCCCTGTCCAGTAATGTCTAATCAATTGCATTGATGAAGCTTCAGTACTGCCAGCTGTTTAAGTAAACTGAAGGTGATATTTAGGAAGGTAGCCATAGACTTACACTTCATTTTGTAATCTCAGGAGATGTTAACTGAAAATTTAAACACAAGGCAGGTAGTGGAATATATTGTAAAGGTCACTTCTGGGAAGTCACATATTAGATTGAAAAAGAAACTCAGACTACTCATGACAACAGTTTTATGATAAGTATTGTAACAAATGGAAACATGCAGTCATTGTACTGAAAATCATTGCCAGTTTCTTCAATAATTTAACTAAAATATATATATGTAGTTATGTTCTTCAATATGGAGTAAGTTGTACATTATGAATTTGCACCTCAAGTGACTCAAAGAATTTTATGTTGCTAAGTTAGGTAGATAATATGAAATCATTAGAAGAAGGCCACTACCTGATAACTGGAGAAACTGCAACTACTGTTCATTTTTTAAACTCAAGTTCTTAAAAGGGAACCAATTTTTCAAGATGGTGGAGAATGACAAAGGAGTTAAAGGTGATGATTCATAAGGAGTTTCCAAAATTGGGAAAGAAGTGGGACTGGTACATTTTTCCCAGAGGGATTTTGAAAGTTGATAATTGTTATGTTAATATCGACTAAAAAAAATTACGAAAGCCATATCCTTGTTTATTGATCACACCCCCATCTTTTGCCTTTTTTGATCACCAATAAATATCTAGAACTTATTAACCCCTCATCTCTGAAACTTGGAGCATGCTACAGTTTTTCACTGGACTCTAGATCCTATTCTTCAGCATATATTGAGACACTAACAGAAACAGTATAGTTTTAATAGCAGAAGTAAATAATTTTCAAAAGCCATTTTGCTTTTGAAAATTATTTACAGGACTGAAACATATATTCAGTCCTGTAAACATGTATGTATGTAGACTTTGGCATCTTATGTTACTCATTTCTCAGAGTAATAGCTGGTTCACTGGCTGGCTTAGCTGAATTAATCTGGATATAATTGGTTATAGTTTTATTGCAATGCCCATTCTGTCCCTCCTGCAGAGAATTAACAGTGCAGATAAAATAGACTTATGATAAGCCATACTATGGGCAGAAAGGTAGCAGTCTTCTTGAAAGCATTCTGTGAATATACTCCATGTTCAAGTAAGTCCATATGCATACACAGCACAGCATAACTTTGCACTCCACATTACTCTGCTACCATTGTTTTGGGTAACAGGTTGTCAGGACTTTCTACTATGGTTGTTATGTAGCAGCCATCCTGCTTTATTGCATATCCCTCATGTGATTTCTACAAGGATGGCTGTTTCTTCCTTCCCCCTTCATTCACATTATGATTTCATTTATAGTGCTACCATCTTTCTAGCACAAGGTGGCCTCTGTGAACTCAATATGCTTTAAATTGTGTCTTTGAGAGCCATAACGATCTTGCAGTTGTTGCCTACTTTATGGAGGAGGTTGTGTCACAGTATTTGTTAGCAGATAAGATCACTTGGCTATTTAAATATATATTAAGGAATTTTGTCCAGAATAAATGAAAAAAAAAAGTACATTTTCTGTGTCTTTTGCTAGATCTTGAATCTGCTTCTCATGAATCTTCTTTATTCTTTCTCTCTCTTTGGCTTGTTTATGGGCGGCACTTTTTCGTTCTTCAATGAACTTCTTTGTATTGTTGCTGTTTTTTTCTCGTAGCCTCCTGACAAAAGAGAAACAAATTAGTTATTTTGTATGTTAGTTATAAAACATAAAGGAAGCAAAGAAGTGAAAGTTTGTTATAATTCTTAGCTTGTGTATAACGGTGGAAGAACATTTAGCTCTTTTTCTTAAGAGCTACTTTTCTTAAGGTTACACAGTGGTCAGTCGTGTAACCTTAAAATTCGTAGTGAAAAACGTGTTGGAATAATTACTTTCATATTATTTTCTTAATTAAAGTACATTTCGACCTCTGTTTTAAGGTCATCATCAGGAACACATATGTACAGGACACTACCCAAAAGTAAGATAAATCTAAATGCTTTAATTGTTTACCCTAGCCTGACCTGAATAATTTATTTTTGAGGTTACCACATTCAACTATAACAGCTCTGGAGCAAGAGAGCTAAATGTACCTCCACAGTACATAATTGTACATATGCTCTGGTGGAATAAAAATATTACTAAATACAATATATACTAAATTAAAAATTAATTGACAAAATAAACTTTTTATACATATTGGTATAATAATAGAAGATTGGGGAAAAAATTATAGCAAAACTACATTAAACTATTAAGGTTTAATGTATTATTAATGTTTTGTTCTAGATGCTATATGGGTTGAAGATTGGTCCTCCATCATTCTTGTTTAGATTTGGATGATGTTTCGGCATCTCACAGCCTTCTTTGAATTTTCTTTCAAACCAGGTTTTGGTGCAGTGTAGGGAGTAGGTGCCTACAGAATCAACTAGAAAGGCAGAGCATCCACAACAACTCCAAACAGAAGAAAACCCTAATAGTTCATTGTAGTTCCATTGTAATCACTTGTCCCAATCATCTATATATTATACTGATATGTATAAAAAAAAATTTAATTTTGCATATATTTTTATTATTTTTTTTTCTGCCAGATGTCAGGCTAAGGTGAACAATTAAACCCCCCTCAATACAAAGGTCGAAACATTGTGTATTATTTTCTTAATTATAAGTAATAACTCCAACGTGTTTTTGTCTCTATAAGTTCTTCACTATGTACCCCTCAGAAGTAAATTGCTGTGAATTATTCAGTGTAAATTCAGTTACCCTACTTTGGTAAGAAACTCATGATACAAAGTGGTTATGATCAATACATTTGAAACCAGCCACTGAATAATTTATTTTTTAACTATAACAGCTCTGGAGCAAGAGAGCTAAATATACCTCCACAGTACATAATTGTACATATGCTTACTGACACACACTTATTTGGTGAGTTCCAAATATGATGCTTCTTTATACCAGCATTTTGAGGGAGAAAACAAATCCATATTAAGAACCTATGGAAAATCAAAGTTCCAAGCCATCAGTTCTCATCCTTTGTTATGGAGATCCATGGAAGTTTGCCAAATGGCTTTTAAGACTGATTTTGAAATAAATGGCTTCTCCTTACAAAATGTTAACAGAGTATATAGTGTTAGAGGTGTTAAAATCAGAATAGAATTTTGGAGGAAATTCTTTAAGGACTGATTAGTAGGTTATATAAAGCAATCCTTTCAACAGTAATGTTTTTTTAAATATTTAACTGATTAAACATTTCCTGCTATCATTAAGAAAACTATGAATGAGAGCATTCCATGAAAATAGTAATTTATATAAAGATATAGTTCTAGTAATTTTAGCCCTTAGTCACATACTACACACACCAGCTATCATACTTTTTCTTTATTTCATTCACACTGCTTGCACACACATCCATTGGCGATCACCTCTAGGAGAGAAAAATAGCAGGCATCTCTTCTTCTTGTCCTTTCCCCACATCCCATAAAATAAAAAATTCCATTCAACTGAAATCCTGTATGAACCTTCCAGAAGTTTGTAAGGCTCGATCATATCATCCCTCTTTCTCCTATTTGTTAGTGTCTGCAGTCGACAAATTCTCAATGTCTTCATAATTAGTATTCCACAATCCTGATATAATTTTTAACCCTCTCCTTTGCACTTTCTTCACTGTATCAAAATCACAACAGAAGCCAAGAGACCAGACCTGCACACAATAGTCCAAGTGTGGTCTTATCAAAGCCGTTTAAAGGGCAAAATGACATCCTTATATGTGAAAGTTCGTTTCATCATTACAATTATTTTTGAGTTGTATTTGCAATCTTTGCCACATGGCCCCTGAACTTCAACTTCTTATATGCTGGGGGCTGTTCAGGAGTACACGAAAAATAATTAGTAATGGCAGAAAAACAAGTAAATTAAACTATTTTTCATTAAGATAGGCACTGAACAAAAGTATCAGTATTTAAAAACAGCTATTTTAAAAACAAGGGATACAATTTATAGAAATAGGTTTAAAAGGGGCACACAAATGGAAAAAGGTTGGGAACCACTGTTCTTACATAATCCTATCGACATAATATGACATTGGATATCTAATCATGCCAAAGTGACTTTACCTTTCCTGATATTGAACTGATATCCATTTTCCCATGCCCACGATTCCAGCTTATTCAAATCGTTCTGCAAATACTGCATATCAGTTGCATTCCTGATTACCATACCTATCTTTGCATAATTAGCAAATAACTGTATGTCACATTTTAAATCCTTCTCAATGTCATTAATGTACAGATTGAATAATAGTGGACCAAGCACTGATCTTTGTGGTACACCACTGGCTATCTTAAATTTTGAGACTCACATCCACCATATACCATCCTCTTATCCATGCTAATAGTTTATAATCCAAATCCCATATGCAACAGTCTTCCATGCTGTATTCTATCAAAAGCCTTAGCAAAATCCAAAAGCATCATGGTGTATCCATTCCCCTTGTCAAGCTCAATGGTAACATTATTATAGAATGCGAGTCCTAACCAACTTTTCCAAAACCTTCATCACCATTCCTGAGATACTGATTGGTCCAATAGTTCGATACATCAGTCTTTACGTACTTTCCCTTGTGCAATGAGATTACCATACATTCTTTCCACAGCTGCAGAATCTTACCTGTTCTGAAACTCAAATTATATAACCTGGTTAAAGGAATAATCATTTCAGCTGAACACTCTTTTAGCACCATGCTGATATCCTATCATCTCCCTATTGCTGAATTCTTATTCAGTTTGTGCAACAGTTCTAATACCTCCTCCTCATACACCTGAATTTTTTCTTCCAGTGAAGAGGTAGCAGTGAGCTCAATGTTGCATACACCAGGTTGATAGTTTTTAGCAAAATGGGTGAACAGCCTCTTCTGCATCTGCATTCAGTAGAGATATTCTTTTACTTACATCATATCAATAGAACCGTTTGGGGGTATCTTTAACTTGCCAGTTTCTTTTCATACAACAGTTGACTCTTCTGGCCTGCTGCTTATAATTTTCATAAAGGACATCATCCTTATGCACACGACATTCCTTCCTCACCATCCTTTTCTTAAATATCTCTTGCTTGATAAGATTACATATCCATTTGAATCCTACCCTCGTTATTCTTCAAACTCTTGAGACACATTTTGATATTGCATTATTTATGTATTTTTTTAAATGCTTCCTATCCAGTCATCATCATCATGCATATCAAGGATTTAGGCCTAGCATGGCCTGTTGCGGCCTTAGAAGTCATCGTTGAATCGTTTAAGAGGACGTCCTGGTTTTCTTTTTCTTAATGGCTTGTACTTGAAGGCTTGTTTTGGTAATCTTTCTGTTTTCATTCTTTGAACGTATTCCATCCATTTATGTTTATATTTTTTAATTTTTTCTATTACTGGTTCTCAGTTTAATTCTTTCTTCATTTCTTTTGTGATCAAATAGGGTATACTTTGCAGTTTTTCTCATAAACTTCATTACTGCTGTTGTTAATCTTTGTTTGTCATTTTGTTTTATTGTCCAGATTTCGCTTCCATACATTAAGACTGGTAGGGCTAATGTATTGTATACTTTTAGTCTGGTTTTTTTTTTTTGAACTAGGTTTGGTTTAAATATAAAGTAAATTAAACTATTTTTCATTAAGATAGGCACTGAACAAAAGTATCAGTATTTAAAAACAGCTATTTTAAAAACAAGGGGTACAATTTATAGAAATAGGTTTAAAAGGGGCACACAAGTGTGAAACTGCATGCAGTAGATGTTCATATCTCTGATTATTCCTATCCAGTAACCATACCATTGCACTGAACTCAGCATACCCTCAGTTGGTTATAATTTTCTGCTTTGTAGCTCAGCATCTAACCTTTCCTGATCATGCAGTACTCCCAAGTGCGTACTGCATGATTGATCACTGTCACCAACCGGAGACAGAATAGTTAAGTCTTTAATTAATTAGAAGAAACACACGTATAAACCACAGTGAAAATTATTTAATTGTAAATATTTCATCCTAAGTATCTTAGGACATCATCGGTACAGTATTTAAACATAAATTAGGAATAACATACAGTTAGGGTGCATGATTACAATAGAATCTCATGAAAACGTGCATAACGTGCTAAAGTAGTACAAAAAAAAAAAAAAAAGAAAACGTTAATTATTTAACACAGTTTTGTATGATAATTTCCCATACTTTAGGAATAGTAAGAACGTCATTGCGGTTTAGGTTTGGTCTGTGTAGTAGGGCTTCAGAACTTTCTTTGTATAAACGTTCATGTTTAAATATAGATCTATGTAAAAGTTTAGCCTTTTCCCAATGGATCCTATGGTTTGGATTTTCAATTCCGTGTTGAGAGAGGCCAGATTTCTGCGGTTTAAGAAGACGAATGTGGTCTTGATGTTCCGAGATGCGTTTCTGAACAGACCTACCTGTCTGTCCAAAGTAAGATAATTTGCATGAGCATGGAATCTCATAAACACCAGGTAACATCAAGGGTGAGAATTTGTCCTTAGGAGAAGGTAATAAGTTGTAAATTTGGTTGATAGGTTTGTAAGTAGTGGCAAAATTGTATTCATAATTTTAGAAAGACGTTCTGAGATGCCTTTAACGTAAGGTATGGGAATCCTATGCACTTCTTCCTGTCTGGTTTGATGTATGCAGAAGTGACTGATGATTTTTTGAGTTGTTTTGGGATTATATCCATTTAAGATGGCTGTATTTTTGATAACTTCTAATTCCTGGTTTAAAGATTCTTCAGAGGAGCAGAATTTGTGTGCTCTGGAAACTAGTGATTTAATAATGCCAGATTTCTGAGATGGATGATGAGCAGAAGAATTGTGAATGTAGCGACTTGAGAATGTAGGCTTGCAAAAGACGGAAGTGGCGATGGAACCGTCTTCTTTTCTTTTGATGTGTAAATCCAAAAAAGAGAGACCCTGTGGAGATTCTTTTTCTAACGTAAAGTTGATGCGATGATGAAGAAGGTTAATTTTATCTAGAAACAGTTGTAATTCAGGTTCGGGATGATTCCATACTGCAAATACGTCATCGACATATCTTAGCCAAATTTTTGGTTTGGGTTCAAAAGTGAATATTTTTTCCTCAAAGTGTTCTAGAAACAAATTTGCTAGGTTTGGTGATAAAGGAGATCCCATTGCTGTTCCTTCCTCTTGCTTGTAAATTTGACCTTTCCAGGTGAAGTAACCTGATGCAATAACAAACTTGAACAATTCAACTATATCAGACAGAAATTTTTGAGTTAGTAATTCTATTGTTTCTTTATGGGGAATGTTGGTGAAGAGGGAGACAATGTCGAAGCTGATTAACAACTACACCTGTACACAAGTGACGTCCCTCCAACACCCAGTCAAATATTTATCTATTCTGATAACATTTGTTCCTCACTCCAATAAACTTTCCTGGGCCTTGAGAAACCACTGAGCAACGATCTAAGCTCGTTGTAAAACTGCTTTGAAACCTGGGGACTATCTCCTAACTCCAGCAAAACTGTTATTTCAGCTTTCCAACTAAACAACCATGAAAGCAATCCTTGTTCTTGCTACCTTGGCATCACACTTAATTGCAGCCTTAGAACACAGAAAACATAAAAAACCTTATCTGCCAAGAACATCATAAGCTCACAGCTTGGGGTTTGTACTGCTTTGACTCTTAGCAGCCTTGGCTTGCTTTCTGGTGGCAGAATACTGCTCACCAATTTGGAGCTGAAGCCACTACATGAACTCTAGTTGGCAGATAGCACCATCTCTGGTTCCTTAAGGTCTACTCTTCCATGGTTGCCTGTTCTTTCCCATGTCACTCCTCCATGTTTCAGAAGAGATTACCATCAAAGAAATAACATCAATCTTCCCATACATCAAGATATCCCATCTGGCTTGTGGAAATACCAAATGATGGCCTCCGGGACTGGTGAAGGAGATGGAATGAACTACAAATCACAAGTAACTGGTCACAAACCCAACTGTCAACCCTCCTTGTCCTCTTATGATTTAGGACCGGACAAGGCTGCTCTGCCCAGTCACCCCCTTTTATATCACTGATGATTGCGCCGGCCGTATGTGCGACGCATACAGGCGCCAGGATAGTGAAGGCGCTAAAGATTTAGTATGGTATTAGTGAATTTTGTCAGCAAATTATTGCAGTCTTCATCTATGAATCTCCAATTTGCTTTAGATGCATTGAATGATCTAAATCAATTTTTAAATGATTATATTTCTGATGAAACTTTCAAAGAAATTGTAGAAAGCTCAAAATTAATTGCAGCAAAATTTGATGCAGAATCTGTATTTTGTAGTAGTAGACCACTAAGGCGACGTAAAAAAAAAAAAAAACACAATTTGATTATGAACATGAAAATATAGTAGATCCTAAAATTTCATTTAAAGTAATTTAATGTCTCTGCATAATAGATCAAACATTACAATCTTTGCAGGAAAGATTTACTTTATTAAAAGAACATATGCATTAATTCAAGTTTTTGTATTTGTTAAGTACTTCATAAAACAAGAATATTTATTATCTTTATAAAAAGTTACGAGAAAAATTAACACACGAGAATCATTCAGACATTGATGCAGATGATTTATGCATAGAAATTTTACACTGTCAGCCATTTATTTCTAATTTTAAAAATGATATATATCAGATAATTCAGTATATTTATTCAAACGACTTAATCACGGTTTCTTCAGATTCTTTTGTCAATACCGGTATCTGTAGCAACTGCGGAACGGTCCTTTTCTAAACATAAAATTATTAAAAACTACTTGTTCTCCACAATGTTACAAGACAGACTTTCAAATCTTGCCATTATATCAATAGTCAGATATTTTGGATCAACTTGATATAATTAGAGAATTTTCATTAATGAAAACTAGAAAAATTCAATTCACTAAGTGATTTTTCTTTCTGTTTAAATATTTACCTATTTCTTTACCCAATAATGTTTAATATGTTACTATTATTTATTTTTTTCCAAATTATTTTTGTTATTGTATGTTTATTGTTTTTTATACTTTTTTTTTTGTAATTTCTGCTTTTTGTTCAATAAACTTATAATTAATATATTTCGTATTTCATTTTTACTCACTGATACATTTTTATAAAGTGATTTTTTTTTATTGGGGGGGGGGGGAGTATAGGGCGCCAAATAAAGGTTTGCACACTACCGGACACTACTGGCACACCCCTGCCCCCCATACACACTTTCTTGGAGACCTTGAAGAAACTTGCACTTATTCTCAAATAATGCCATTAATTGGTTAACTGAGCTGTTAATCTGTATATAATTTTGCCATTTAATTTCTTGTATTTTTGTCAATATGATAAATTCTTCCCATCTCTCTTCAAATATCCAGTGGCATGATCAAGGACTTATACAGTACAACTACAACCTTTATTTCTACATGTCAGTGTCCTACCCATTATTGCCACAATTTATATATTAACATCAGGTTCCTGTTTAACTCTGAATTAAGTCGGAACACTAAATTAGCTGTATACAAGACAGTGTTCAAACTAGTTTTAACTTATGGATCTGAGAGCTGGGTCAGAAGTAAAACACTTGACCAAAGACTAGAGACCGCAGATATGAGGGTCCTGAGAAAGATTATAGGCGTGAACAGATGGCATCAATGGCAATATCATATTAAAAATGAGGATATTAGGAAAGAACTTGACATTGTCAGCATCCAGGAATGCGTTAGCAGAGCTAATCTCAGGTGGTATGGTCACTTAAACAGAATGGGCGAGGAAAGATTAGCAAAACAAATGTTCTCTGCCAGGTTGGCAGCAAAACGACCCAGAGGAAGACCAAGATATAGGTGGATTGATACGGTACCAAGTGCCTTAGACAATAGAAATATAAGATCTGATAATGTTGGAGTCTTGACAAGTAACAGACCGATTTGGAGGAAAATTGTAGATAGCAAGTTAGTAATGATGTAGTTTTTTTTCATGTAGTACTATCATATCCTGTACACCCCTTGAGGGTACATGGCAGGAATTTGATGATGATGATTCCTGTTTATGATTATCTCAGGAACCTTATCTTTTCCACTTTCTTGAATGTATCCTTACTAGTTATACAGTATCTCAACCTTGCCTTCCAACTTTCAAAATCTTTTTAACCAAATTTCCATGCTATTTAACACTGAATTAGGAGCCCACTATCTGTTCAAATATCTAGATTTTCTCAGACATCTCCATGGATTCAGAGTCGTAGGAAGTCCATAATAACCATTATTCACACTTCTGCTTCGACTCATTCACTGACAATGCACTTGCACCCACCTGGGTCAACCCATTCAAATACTACCTTCCAAGCAAATAGTCCTCACACAGGCAACATATCGAAAGAATTCTGCCTTTTTTTCTTGATTTTTTTATATATATATATTTTTTTTTTTTCAGTTACCTTCCTAACCTGATCTTTATACTTCTCATGTAACTGATTATTGGATCTTACTATCCCCATAATCCTGCTGCATTCTCAATCTTCCTTAATCTCCCCCCATTCATCAATTTTACATCTACCTAACCTTCAAAATACATGCTACTATTTAAATATTCTTTGAGCAGTGCCCACATAGCACTGAGTAAATAAATTTATTAAATATCACATTATGAAACAATATCACTAACTCCAACAAAAATTCAGTAAATTTTATTTTATTTTTGAATAATGTAAGGGAAGGGAACTTTTTTTGCTTTCTTTTACTTTAAGTGGCAGATATAATTTCCATCTACATTAATGGCCTGGAAACTCCTTTTGACCTAATAAAAATTACTTGCAACAATTTTGTCTCCTAATAAAAAAACTTAACACTTGGATTTAAACTTTTCTGACTTTTATTCTACATTTCTGGTTGTCTTACCTTTCTCTGTCTGCTTTATTCCTCAGTGTCTTGTCACTGGCCACTTCTCTTGCTGTTTCCACTGATACTTTTGCTTGTTTTCCTTTCATCTCTTTGTTTTCCCTGCAAATCAAATTTACATAGACTGAACAAGTTCATAAATACTAATATATCCAACATAATTTATTGATATAAATAGATTCTCTAATGGCTTTTCACTCCCCAAAGAAAGCAAGCCTAACTTTCGGAAATTGGTAGGTAGTTAGCTTCCATCCTTTATCAATTGAGTTCATTTCTACAGAAATCTGAGGACTTACGAGTGACAACTGCTGCCATTTTGTGTCTTAATCCTATTTCATATTTATTATGTGAAATAAATATGATTTTTGTGGTTGGTTTTTCCAAGATAATTTAATCTTCCCATAAACTCTGGTTTTTAACCTGTTATTTGCACCAGAGATTTACTAAGAAGTGGCTGAGAAGACAAAAAAAAAGCCTACAAACCTTCTGGTCAGATACAAGAATCAAACCAATAACAGATTCTTTTCAGCAGAGCTAGTGTCATAGAAATTTTCACAAGATTATATAGAAATAGGTACTTTCAGTTAAAAAAAAAAAAAAGTGTACATAGCAAATACAGATTCTTATGCAACATGCATTTTCAAAAAAGTGCATAACTTAATCATTTTCTGAATAAACATTTGTGTAAATTCAGTTATTTTTTTAAAATCTTGATTCATACAATAACCATCATACTTCTGCATCCACTTATTCACCAAGAAGGCATTCAGTTGCCTCTTGGTAACTCATTCCATTCACTATCCTCTGAGTAAAATAAAAAAATCTATTCTATACTCAATTTAAGTTATCCTGCAGGATTTCTATATCCCCTTCATTGACTGTTGTCCTTAGATTGCATTATTGGCAAACAACTGAATAGTTCCTGTTAAACATTTGGTATATCTTTGATGTACAAATTAAACTGGCCACCCAAGTACAGAGTACTGTGCTTCACCACCAGTCACTTTCCCCCTCCCCTCTGTTGGATTCAATTCCCTATATACTATTCTTTGATGGCTGTTCAACCAAATCACCTGGTTTATATTTGTCTCCATTTGCTCCACTTTATGTAACAGTTTCACGTGTATCATGTTGAATGTCTTTGCAAATTATATCAGTTTTGTTGTGTAGCTATTTTCTTTATCTAATTAAGCATAGTTTATTATACATATACTGTGTGTGTGTGTGTATATATATATAAATAAATAAATAAAGAATTACTAAGACGAGATTTATCCCTGCACAAAACCATTATGTACTCTATAGAAGTATCATATTCCTGAAGTCTGCCTTCTACCAACTTTTATATCTGAACCCACTCCCAAGATGCTGATTCATATATAATTTGCTACTTGCCTTAGAGTACCCTTTACACCAGTGCTTCCCAAACTTATGGATGCCAGGGGCCTCCTATGGAAAAATTAAAATATTTCACAGTCCCATAGAAAAAAAAATTAATACAGACATATATTATAATATTTATTGTATTTATATTCAAGATTTTGCATTTGTAATCTTTTTTGCGCTTCTTATCAATACCTTTGAAATGAAACCTATATGAATAAGCTTATATTTACTAATATTCATTAAGCGCCGAAATTGTGAACCAACACCAATGTGCACTTTTTTCCATTAAAATATAAGAACAAATAATAAAAATTAAATACGTTTCTTTTAAGATAAAAAAAAAATTAGTCTAAACATTTTAAATTTGTTTTCATTATTTCACAGCCCCCTCAACAATACTTACGGTCCCCAAGGGGACCATGGCCCACAGTTTGAGAAGCTCTGCTTTACGCAACAGAACTATTTTGTTATCTCCAATCCCTTGGTACTTTCCCAGAACTGAGACAAACAACTTGGTTAGAAGAGCTGCACATTCTCATAACAGTCTGATATGAGAATGTCAGAGTTTAATTAAGTTTAATTAAAATGCATTGAGTTACTTCGCATTTTGACCTACAGATCAAGAACCAAAACTTCAAGTAAACTCAGTTTATTTTAATTAAAACTATTAGTAATAATAATTAAGCGCCTCTGATATCACATCCCACGATCATATTTGCATTAAAGTTCTGCAATATAAGCATACCTCTATTGTCACATTGCATCATTGCATGCAGTATCTCCACCTGGATGGTATTTTCCCTAATAATTAGCAATCTCTTCCCCACCCTGTTCCCTCTCTGAAGATATACACTATGCATTGTATTCTAATAACTGTATCATCCTCTGTCAACCAAGTTTCACTAATGCTCAGTTAAAATAACCACTGCCAAAAATTCCTCCCTTTTATTCTGGATGTTTTTTTGGCATTACTATTAATAATCTATTTACCTCCTTTGCATTTTGTGTTGACTCTCTCACTCAATTTCAGACCTGTGGAGGAGGTATATTCAGAATTATTTTACCATTTTCTCAATCATTTGCTTCAAGGATGCCCACACATACACTTTTTCTCTCACGTGTTCCCCATCATCTAGAAATTGTTCCCTGACTGTACTTCTGAACTCTCATTGAACAATACTTTCTCAAGACAACCAATTCCAAATTCATTCAAATGCAAACCACTGGCCTTATAAGTCCTTTCATCCATCAAACTCTCCACCTCCACAATCCCTACATCAACTCATTCACAATCAGGTCCCTTCTCGACTCGCGTATATCATAGCACAGCAAAAGACTTAAAACTTTTCTCCCTAAATTCTTATTTGCTTTTACCAGCACTCTTTCATACCCCTACTTGTCACCTGACAAAATAATCATCTATTTCACTTTCCCTCTTTACAGCCTACTAGCATCGCTAAACATTCCGTAATCCAAGGAAGATTTCATTATGCTTTGATGCATTCCTCTTATGAAGTCTCCATATAATTCTCCTTTTGGCTCTTTCTGTTTACTCTTTCCTTGTATCTCTGCCATAACACTCACCACGTGTTTTCCCCCAATTCTTTTTACGTTTTATCTTGTGAAGGACTCCACATAAGCATATTGAGTCTTTCATTATTATCTGGTCATTCTCATCACAGTTTTATTCATGCATTCGCTCACAGCGATAACTCATTTTTTTTAAAAAAGTATTTTATTTTTTAAGTTGAAAAAGAAAACATTAAACACAGAAAAAGCATTTCTCTTATTGTTTGTCATAGGCTGTTTTAGTAACTCTTTTTACTATGTCATATTAGTATTTATAAAGTCCATCTGATTTAGAATTAAAATATACAGATTATGGAGACCACTGTCCTGTCTGAGTAATCAGTTTAATTAAAATGCATTGAGTTACTTTGCATTTTGACCTACAGATCAAGAACCAAAACTTCAAGTAAACTCAGTTTATTTTAATTAAAATTATTAGTAATAATAATTAAGCGCCTCTGTAGCGCAATTGGAAGAATGACGGTACATTGCGCCCTTCGATTGGAATAGGCCTAAGTTCGATTCTCGTCGCGACGGGAGGAATCTTTATCTGGACGATTTCAATCGAAGGTGAGTTAGCCGATCTCATACGGAGGTAGCAGGGTTTTTTCTCCCGGAAACTCAGGTTTTTTACCCCGTAGGGACAAATCGGCCCTTCAGAACACACGCAATTTACAGACAAAAAAAATACTAGTTGTAGGTGGGCGATAGATGGAGATGTTCGGTGTAGTGGTTGAGACAGTTGTAGTTGTCCTCCCGCGATGAGTCCTCGGACTCCTTGGAGGTATCAGGAATAATAATAATTTGTTTCATAATAATTATTGAGTAATTTATTACTCAAGCATGTTAAGTCTCCAAAAGTTTTCATAACAAATGCTATAGGTTTCTATCGTTATAAGTAATCTTATTAAGGCATTTCACTGCAACATTTGTAAGAAGAAATTCCCCAGCTTAGATTTCAAAAGGAAAAGCAGGACAAATTTACTGGAAGCGAAACAAAAAAGAAAGAGAACTCAGCAAACGCCGAAAGGAAAAAAAAAAAGGATAAATATAGTATTAACTGAAACTAATTAAGGAGCCCTCGAAATGGCAGATTATGTAAAATTTATATTTATGTGGGGTGGAACAGAATAAAAGAGCAAGCTTCAGACTACGAGACTGAAATTTGAAAGAGGCTACCTAACAGTAATACATGCTCCAGAAAAGTGAAATATTTTACAATGACAGAAAAGCTGATGAAACTAATAAAAGTGACTATTTAATAATTGCAGGAGACTATGCTAGAGAAGGGAACCGACGTATACCACAGGTTGTAGGTAGGTATGGAGAACAACATTTAAATGAAATTGGAAACAAATTGAGAGATTTTTCATCGTTTTATGAATTAAAAATCGCAAACTACATTTTTTTAGGAAAAAAAAAGATATCCATAAATATACTTGACAAATTGAAATCACGAGAATTTAAAGAAAAGAAAAACAATTTGCCTGCTTCAGGAAGATAGTATTAGGAATCTATATAAAACCAATTTACTCAGTATTCATCTGGAATTCCTGTTTCTTCTGACATAAATGAAGAATGGATAAATATAAGCAAATTAATAATACATCTGCAATCATAAATAGCAACGAATATATAGAAGAAGAAACAGAAACTAATCAGGGAGTCTGACAAGAATGTAGCATTTCTCCTACCTAATTCAATATATTTGTAAGTCTAATAAGTAAGTAGAAATCTGTAGTAAACAAAATATTTTTTTGTAGATGATCAAATAATTATACAAAAGTCAAGAGCTACAGAGATCCGTTCACTGTTTATAGTAATTAACTAGTGAATATAATTACGAATCTCATTAGAGAAAACCAAAAATTATGGAATTCTGGGGTAAATATTCGATACGAACAAAAACAGTAATTGAAAACCAAACTAGAACAAGTAACACATTTCCATATTTAGGATGTGGCATAATATTTGATATAGATAATAATATAAACAAGTTACACTGTTTTCAAGTAATCTGCGGTAATATAAGACGAACAACAAAAAGGTAAAACAAAGGAGGAAACAAAATTTTATAAAGTCATGGCAGTACCAACATACTTGGGTCAGAAAGTTGGACACAGAGAAAAAAAAAGATGAAAGTAGAATACAAGTAGCTGAAATGAAATTTCTTAGAGCAGTTGAAGGATGTACAAGAATGGATAGAATACAAAATGATGAAATCAGGAAGGAATGAATTACAAATATGAATGATAAAATAAAACAGCAAACGCATTGGAAAGAACATATAGAAAGAATGGAGGAGGGAAGGCTACCAAGAAAGTAAAGTATAAACCGAAAGAAAGACCTAGAAAGAGAATGAAAATCATATATGATCCTTTTAGCTTCTAAAAACAGGCTTTTAGCCCATATCACGAAAGAAGAAGAAACCAAAATGTAATTATACATTACAACGGAAGAGGATTTTAAAGGGACTATGAAAATATCAGTAGAGGCAGTTTCAGTCGCTGTAGTGTATAGAGAATTTACAAGTAAGTTTAGTGTAACTAGATTTTACTTGTCAAATTTCTGTTCCAGCTGTTTCATCTGATTACTCTGTGCATTCTCCATGAGCTTTCTTAGCACATCTCCTTGCTGGTTGAGGTGGTTTTTCAGTACCTCCCATTCCTCCCGACGATGGCGATCCAAGACATCTGACCACTGTTTCATCTGGTCGATGACTAATTCTTTGACTTTTGGATCACTGGCTAGGTCATTCCTGCCAAAAGAAATGGAAAGTTATAGTGGTATTCAAGAAGTACTTACACAAAATAATATTATAAGCTTTCGTTACCGAATGATTGAATGAATAGACCAGGTTTTAGAGAAGTACATATTTTTATAGAGTACCCTAGATGGGAACGTGTCTTTTGATTGCAACTATTTTTCTAATTAAAAATAAAATTTCATATGATCATAGTCAAAGGCATTGTCCTTGCACCATTCTTGCAAAAGTCTAGCTAATATCCCATCTAATCCCACAGCTGTATTTACATTGAGATTATGCAATATTCTAAGAACCTCCAATTCATCCACCCCTGTTCCCACATTGTCTGTCACATAGGTTAAAGAAGTAACCTCACTAGGAAGATATGCTTGCAAAGTGGGTCACTCAGTAACTCAACTATTTTATCCGATTACGTCTCCTCGTGACCATCATCACTTATTAAGGTTAATCTTCCATAGTCATTCTTCATCTTACTTGCCACATAACGAAAGAACTCTGGAATTTCCTTTTGCCTGCTCAGCTAGATTCTTCTCATAATCTGATCTTGCCTTCCTTACAATGCTGGTCACTTTTCTCTATCTTTATATACCCTCCACAGCATTTTCTTCTTTTGCAGCTCGTGCATAATGATATTACTCAATCCATCTAGCTCAAGATTAATCTGCAGTATTTTATGTCATGGCACACTGCTTAAGCTTGTCATAATCACATGCCTTGTAGCTCCACATATACCCTTTCTTGAAAGAATATTCCTCATGTTTTACAATCTACTAAGTCAAGACTGCATGGTCACTTTCACCAATTGGATGCAATGTGGTCACCTTAGTTATGGATAATCTCCTGATCCTATGACCAGGTCCAATACAATTATCTCTTAGCAGGTGTGTAAATTCCATTTCCTTCCCGACGATCTGTCCATAGTTGAAGTCGCTCATAATCACTCGACCTGTTGGTCTATAGCAACAACCAACTGTATATTGTGTCTTACTGGCCTTAAACTCACACCAGATTGTTTCATATGAGCAGTCACCCTCCCACCTGTTTCCTATTCTTTTTGGCTTTAATTCATCTGCTATCATCAGCAGTACTCCTCCCCCATCCTATCTTCCCTGAAAATACTAAACCCTTCACATTCAATCCTCTCCCAGTCTCACCAATGCCTGCAGCGTTTGATGAGGTTGCACTAACCAATGCCAAAAACTCCTCCCTCTTGTTCTCGATACTTCTGGTATTAGTATATAGTAACTGCAGCATTCCTTTAGTCCCCCCCCCCCTTTACTTTCTGAATTGACTAGCCTATTCAATATTTTTGCTTGAGAGACTAGATTCCTCACTTGGTCATTCTCACACTTGCTTCATGGGTACCTTCACACAAGTTCACTTGTTTCCGGGAGGGTGGCTGCTGATATAAAACAATCTGGTGTTAGATTGAGGCCAGTAAGAAAATATACAGTAGGTTGTTGCTATAGGTCAGGGAGTTCACAGATCATCTGGAAGATATACATCGCCAATTGCTTAAGTTTATCTGAATTTGCATTCGTCATGCTGGGTAAACAAAGCTCTCTCCAGCCTAACACCAAAACCATTAAGATGCAGTCCATCAGCATTGCACAAATCCTTCTTTCCGTCAAACAGACCACAGATCCACAAATTCTACATCATTCCTTTTGCACAATCTACGTTGTGCAAAAGGAATGACCTACGTAATATGACTCATTGGCATCAATGCCCTCTTCCTCAGTTCACCTCTATCATAGCCAAGGCCATATTCATGGGTGTGCGAACTGTACGGTGGCACAGGGCCCCGCAAAGCGCAAAAAAATGAAAAAAGAAAATCAATTTTTTAAAATTATATAAATTAATATTTTAATTATATAAAAAAATATTATATAGAAAAATATGTATATAATTTTACAATCAATTATTGTTATAGTAAGCGAAATAAGATCGTAGCGCTAGAGCAGTAGTATTTGAAACTACTCTAAGATATATAACAATATCGTACAACATAGTGTTAAATAGGGAAAAGTGCATTTTAAAGCAGGTGTTTTTAATAATTTTAAGGAGTTTTTTTTTATTTTAGTTTATGAACAAGTATATACACGTACTGTCATGGCAATTTTTTTATGTGATATTACTTGCAAAACATCTTAAAAAATATATTTTGTAAACTGGTTGTAGGTTATCCGACATCAGAATTTTTCTTCAATAGCAGTTTTCAATCTATATTAGATTTATTTATTTTCTAATATTATCTAATTTAGATATATTTTATTTATCAGGTAAGTCATTTTGTTTTAATTTATTAACTTATTTTATAATCAAATCTATCGTATTTAATTCTAGAGTGTGGGCATGAAAAACGAAAGCAAAAAAAAAAAAAAAAAAAAGAAGCGGCTGAGGAATGTCAAAGAAATTCACTGTTTAAATTTATGAAGTTGAACTCATATATTTGTTCAGATATATCAGTTGATAACGGTAGTTCTGAAATAACTACAAACAGTTCTTCGGCTTCAACATTAATTAATAATGAGAGTTCTGAAATACTCAAAAGGAAGTGGATAACATGACACGATTGGTCAAACAATGAGTATTGAAGATCCTAAAACTGAGACACCAGAGGAAGGTGAACTATTTACTATTGATGATCCAGAAACATGGCCCAAAATTTTGAACAACGCAACACTAACACAAATTGTACAACGTGGCCCACCCTCTTCTCCGACTGAAAATGATTTTCCAAAAGATCAGATACAAGAGATGTTTTTCCACAGCTCACTATGTTAGGACAATTGCAAACGGAGAGAAGCAAAACAGAAGATGCCTTGTATATTCAAACTCTTGCAACTCTAATTTTTTTATCTAATAATGACTTTTCTGACTGGCGACATGTAAGTGAAAGATTAAAGTCGCACGAACGAAATCCAATGCACATGAAATGCATGTATTCATGGACACAAATGGAATGCAATTTAAAAAATCACCATACAATTGATCAGGCAAATCAAAATGTCATAAAATTTGAAGTAGAAGGTTAAGAAATGTTTTAAGACGAATATTAGCAGCAATTCTTTATTTATCCAGAGGTAGTTTTGATACTTTATACACAGCCCATAATGGTAATTTTTTTTTGGACTCATAGAATTAATTGCAGAATTTTATCTACTTTTAAAAGATCATTTAATGCGATGTTCGGAAAAAAAATTATAGGTAAGAAACAATTCTTATCTAGCACCCATTGTGCAAAATGAATTAATTGTTTTTAATGATACGACAGGCAAAGTACTATTCAATAATTCTCGATTGTACTCCTGATGTTAGTCATCAGGAACAAATTTCAGTAATTTTTAGATTTTTGCAGATATTGAAATTCGTGTACACTTTTTGACGTTTTTAATAACTAATGACACTACTGGTAAAGGTATATATGAAAATATATAACTTTACCAGTTGTTCAGATATATCAGTTGATAACGGTAGTTCTGAAATTAATTCATTTTGCACCCATTGTGCAAAATGAATTAATTGTTGATATGGGAATCAAAATTCAACAAAATATTGTAAATATGATACGACAGGCAAAGTACTATTCAATAATTCTCGATTGTACTCCTGATGTTAGTCATCAGGAACAAATTTCAGTAATTTTTAGATTTTTGCAGATATTGTACACTTTTTGACGTTTAACAACTAATGACACTACTGGTAAAGGTATATATGAAAATATAAAATCACTTTTGAATAAATTAAATCTTAAATTGTCAGATTGTAGAGGGAAAAGGTATGATAACGGAGCAAATATGAAAGGAGTATGTAAGGGAGTCCGTGCTTACATTTTAAATGAAATCGAAAGGGCATTTTATACTTCTTGCGCTTGTAATAATTTAAATTTGATTTTAGGGGATGTCGCAAAATCATCAGTTACAACAATAAATTTTTTTAATATTATACAAAATATATATTCATTATTTGCTGCCTCAACTTCACGTTGGGACATATTAAAGAAATTTGTTAAACAATTAACTCCAAAACTGTTATGTGATACAAGATGGAAATGTAGAATAGAATCAGTTACAGCTGTACGTTTTCAAATTCCAGAATTTTTAAATGCACTAAAAGAATTATTTAAAACTGCATCAGATAATACTATCAAAGTAGAAGTGGTTTCAATATATGAACAAATAGATTCATTTGAGTTTATAATAAGCCTTGTCATTAATAAGTTGCAATTAATAATAGTCTTTATAATAAGCTTTTGTCAAAAGTTAATTTAGTAAGTAAAGTATTACAAAATGCAAAAATTTCAATAGACGTAGCAACTAAGCATATTAAACAGTTAGTGCAGTACTTTGAAGAGCAGAGAATATCAGGATTTGATAGCTGTTTTGAGATTGTTAAAAAAACTATCAAATCTATTAGAAATAGAAATTAAATTTAAAGAAAGTCGAGTACGTCGAAGAAAAGTATATTTTGATTATGAAACGCCTGATGAATCACACATAGGTGATAACAATGAATTTCTTTTTTGTAATTTTAGATACTGCTCTACAATCTGTCAAAAAAATATTTGAATTGTATGACATTCACGAAAAATCATTTGGATTTCTTTATAATATGAAATTAATAAGAAAAAAGACAGAAAATGAATTAAAATTTTGCTGCAAACAGCTGTATCAAAAATTAAATACAGATATTGATGAATCTCAATTTTACAATGAATTAATTATTTTTAGAAATATTGTTCCAGAAGATGCACCCATTAATATTTTAAAATTCATATTTGCAAATAATTTGCAAATATGAATATTTACCCAAATATTTACAAATATTACATTTCAAATATTATTGACCAGTTACGGGCGCATCAGCAGAAAGGTCATTTTCCAAATTAAAATTAATAAAAACCTATTTGCGATCTTCTATGTCTCCAGAACGATTGTCATCCCTGGCAATAATATCTATAGTTCATGAAATTGGAAAAAAATTTGAATTTTGATAGCGTTATAAATGATTTTATTGATAAGCGCATTAGGTGAAATAAAATTTTAATATATTAAGATTTCTTTTAAATCTTAAAAGTTGTTATACATATATTTCATTCTTTATAGTAAAAATAAATATTTTTTCCATATTTTTATATTATTTATATTATTAAATAAATCATTGTTCTGGAATATTTATATGATAATATGTACTTACATAATAAAATAATATATCATGTACATACAAACAAACACTTATTTTTTAACAAATTTTTTCCCTTTACTTAAATTGATGCTAAAGAGCATACTTGTTTATGTGCATAAATATTTTCATATTTGATTTAATTAACAAGATATTCTTCCCTTTAAAATTTCCATAAATGTTACTAACTTTCAGGGGCCCCGCTTTTCCATTTCGCACAGGAACCGCAAAATGTAGAAACGGGCCTGATCATAGCGTGGTAGGAGACTTACAATCTTCAGCTTCTCACTCTTCAGTTTTGCCTCTTCTAACAACTCCTTTACATCCTCCCTCATAGAATATTTCTCGCCTCCCAAAATCATTTGTACCAACCAAGACAATCATTTTCTTCGACCTACCTTTTAGCATCCGGATGACGTGGCTAATAGCATTAATTTTTGCCCGGGAAACACGATTTTTTGACACTTTCGTTAAGTACTCCACTGATCATTTTGTCTCCGTACATAATTTTCTCCTTAACTTGTTTTTCTCGTTTTTGTTCGGCCGGTCTTTATTATTCCTTCGGACCACTTTCTCTTTTCAGCCCTGCTAATCTCTTGCCGTATGCAATTTTTCAATTTCGCACTTTGTCCTATGAAGGATAACATTTAAGCGTACTATTTCTTTATTAATGCTCATTTTGTCCTCTATTTCCACGACCACACGTTCGATATTAATAACATCATTTTCCATCTTACCGTCGGTATTTGCTGCGTTCTCGACGAATATATTTCATACACACACACTGCACTGAATAAAATCCCACAAATTCAAATAGCCGGACAACGAGGTCTTTGCCGCATTGGTGCCATGTCGAAAATATCACAATAAAAATTTTATGACACTAAATATTCTAAAACACGAAAATCTACACTAATACACTAATTTTGTAATAAAAAACAATAAAACATTAAAATTACCAATTTTACATAAGCTAAATTACACGACCACTCACAATATAACCTCGAACCCGATCTCGCTTATTGATGCGACTTAAAAAAAAATGTCATGTTTGAGCTATAGAGCGGGGTCTCTTCTGTATGTATAAAATTAATAAAAAGTAGAAAGAAATCCTTAGCTCACCCAAGATACGAATGTACTGTAAGTTTACAAAAACCTTTCGTGGGTAGGAACCACATTATATAAAAAAAAGTAATTTTGATAACGCTTGGGTTGGAAAGACCTGTTTCTATCCATCTAGGATGCAAAGAACTTTTAAGGGGGAGAGTTAACCAGTCTCATACATATGATGTTACAATAGGAATATATGAGGCAACCCTCTTGACATGTCTTTACCTCTTATTTAGATAAGAAGGCAAATCTCCTATCATTAATTACCCTCCGCATATTTCGTCAGAGAAAAAAAAGAGGTTCAGATGGTATTCCTTCAGTTGCACTGCAGACTTGAGTCCCAGAATTAACATATCCTGTATCGTTTTTTCATATGTCATCTATTCAACAGCACATGAAAGCAAGCTTTTACCAGTCTCCAAAAAGGAAGATGAAAGTCAGCCATCAAACTACCGTCCCATTATCCTTACCTCAATAACCTCAAAAGTGAAGGAAAGAAAGAGCGCTAAATTACTAATTAGTGATTTTTTTTCTAATGCTGTCAAACTGTTTGCCAGCTAGGATGAATTTTCTCTTCTTGGGTTATCTTTTTTACGTTGGGTGCATCCTGGTATATATATATATATATAAAACTTATCCATAAGCCTCCAAAAACTTTTTTTTTTGTTCAAACTGTGCTTTTCTTCTGCTAAACTAACACTAAATCGCAGCTCCTCCCGATCTTAGAATACTGTTTGCATTTTGGAGTGGCACAACAAAAAAATCTATCTCAGAATGTTTAATCGTATTGAGAAAAGAGCAATTTGCTTTAATAGATGATCTTTCTTTCATGATATACTCGTAGATGTTCTGATTCTGAATTATGTCTTCTCTACAGGCTTCACTGCACTGACTACCTCATTTACGATTACAGGCAATAGCTGATCAATATCCATGTATGATTCAGAGCCAAACTTATTGAACCAACTTCTCATTCACTTCTTCTCATTATTCCATTTTCACTTCTTATTCTTTGGAACAATCTTCCCCAATACTATTTTCTTTAATGAATACAGCCAACCAACGCCAGCTCAAACATTTCTTCTGTTTAACCACTTGCCATACACAGCACTATCGTGATATAGATCTTGGGATGCCTCTGGTATGTATAAATAAACAGTTGTGATAAATGTAGTAGGAAACCCAAATTTCATTGAAAACATTAAACCACAGTAGTGTCATAAACTATGTTTCAACTTTAACTGGCAACACAATGCACGTATTATAGCAGTTACAAGAGTAAAAAATGAACGTGTATATGCAAAAGTAACCCTTAAATATGATCTAAACTTAGTTCTCATTCAAAATAATTATTTCCCCACAAGTTACAATGAGATACATCAACAGTGCTACGATGCCCGATGAATGACAGGGATTCGATTCTACTCGCTGACTAAAATAACTTTTTTTTCTAGCCCTTTTATCAGCCAAGTTAGTCGATCTCTGAAGGATTAGTGGAGTTTCTTCCCTTCGAAACTCGAGTTTTTAATTTACTATATCAAAATCAACCATGGAATTCGCACTATCATATATATATAATACGAACGCTAGGATTTAGGGCTACGGGATGACGGCAGTTGTCTCTCATACTCTGTCCTTGAGCAGTATTGATTCGTTAATAGCTTCGACTCGCTATCTGTGAAGGCTTGAAACATGGAGACTGGCTGCTTATGTCTTCCGAATGTTGATAGAGGTAAAGAAGCTCTATCAACTTATACAAGGCATTAGATTTTTTTTAATTTATAAATTTTTATTAATGGTATGTTTTAAAATTAATACCTAACTTTCCTACCAAATGTCAGGAGAGCCGTGCAGGTGAAAGCAACCGTTTTTTCCTCTTTGTGGCAGATTACTAATTGCCTACTTGAGTAATATGGTATTCGTACTTTGCTTTGCTATCCCTAAAGCTAACTGAGGACTGCCCTGGTCATGTCGAAATTTTCTGCTCTAGTTGATTTATCAAGTTCAGCTGAGGAATTTACAGCAATTGGAGTGGGGTTTCCCCTTAATTTTTTTTGGATAATATCGGCTTCAGGTTGTGATTTTCCCATATGACTTTAAGAATCACAAATGCCACAGTGTAGGATGCACAATTGTAAAATGAGTTTAACAATCAGCGGACTCCATCCATACCAAGGGAAACAATAACGCATTATACTGTTACCAGGAAAGTTTATCATCTGAACAACAATTCAGGTAACAAATATTCACCAGACAGGCATGTTCCATACCCAAATATGTACATCAGATTGAAGAGTTGCGATTCAATGTCTGCCAGGCCACTTCCATTGCTCCTCCATAGTTCTATGTGCCTTGGCCCAATCGATAATGTATCAGATATCAGGTCTTCCTTGAAAAATTCATGGCATGAAGATCTCTACTTCTCTTGGAGCTCTGATGGGTGAGAACACATACCAGCTGTTTTGAAGAGTCAGTTCCTCTGTCAGTATTTTTGACTTATCTTTGAACTTATTTCACTTGTAGGTTTCTATCCCCCCCCCCCCATGAATAATGCTGTTTGCTTTGGAAAGTTTAATTGATGTACAATGCAGATGCAAATATTTTCTTGAACTCGCACTTAGTCATCACTCCCTTCTGAAACGCAGTTAAAATTTTGGCATAGTCTTATTATATATACGGTATGGAAATGAATTAAAAGTTAATCGCTTATCTCGCTCTCTCTTATAGGCTAGGAAAATACAAACAAATTTACAGCAATTGGAGAGGATTTTCCTAAACTTTTTATATGATAGTGCACAATATCGGCTTCAGATTATAGTTTCCCCATATCATTTTAACGATCGCATGCAAAATGGATGTCGATAGGCAACGAAGAAGAAATTTTTAAATACCAGTAATGCGTTTTTTGATCAGCCACACGAACAATAGACAGGATATCCTTTAATCGTTATGTTTTCATAAACAAAACTCTGAAGAGGGGAGAGCTACTTCTTATTTGAAGGTTTGTCTTCTGACTGTAACAAAACCATCACCGGCATCTTTGAATAATATGCATAAAATCCATATTAAATTCTTACTCTCTGATATGTCGACTTACTTTTTGTTTGCTTTAACAATTTTATCGATTGCAGCACACTGTTGTTTTTGAACGCCTGTCCTCTCCTTGTGATGTCGCTTTTTCAAAGAATCGACTTCTTTCTGCTGCTTCTTCAATAATTTTAAGAAGGGCTTTTCTGCTCGTAGATTTTCAGGCACAATAGGATCCATTCTGAAGTCATCTGATGAAATAAAACTCGCTATGAGATATGCGATTCATATTATATATTCATGGAAATAAAAACAGCAGGCATGCATGTAATCAGAAACGAGTGTTAAGAAATTTTTTTTTTCATAAAGAACTTTTTTCGTCTGAGCAATTAAAACATGTTATTCGTAGATCAAGCCTCGTCATATACTTGCATAGAACTTATATGTAGAACGCTATGGAATTATACCTCCACTACATAATTGTTAACCCCTAAATATAAATAGATTCTGGATTGCTGCTTTTTTGTATCAACGTTAAAACCAAAAAAAAAATCCTCCTCTCTATTTCATATTACTGTATGCTAAAACAGCGTGTATTTCTTGAGTTGTGGAGTTAGAATTCGAGTTTCTTCCAGGAAAAATCTTACTTGCGCCAAAAATCGACTGTCTCGGGAACCAATTGGAAGGAAATTCTGCATAAAGTTCTAATTGGTAATCAGAAATCGAACCCGTCTGGTATTCCTTCTATCTACACATAACTGTCCAATGGATTAGAAACTTATTTTACGTATAGGCATGCGAACTGTCAATACCGATCCTGTTCAATTCCCTGGGCATAGTTCGGCGAGATAGTAGTCTCTTATGGGTCAAAGCCAGATAACTGGGAGGAGACCTCCACATCGCCTTTCAGGAATGCAGAACTGACGGGCTTCTGACTTATGTCCAATCCTCACCTTCACGTGGTGCGTCCCGTTAGTAGGTATATACTGGGTACTGAAGAATGCGTATGGGCTGACAATTTGGGGCTTAGCCGACCAAATTGTACTCTCTATTAGCTTCAACCACACATGCATATGATGGTACAACATGATGAAATTTCATGTCGGCTGAAGCGTCACCTGGTTAAACAAGGTCCCCCACTGTTTTCGGCAGGGAACCAGGAAGAACAGTTACAAGTCAGCTACTGGAACGTGCTCCAACTCAGCATATAGGAGTATTAATGGAAAGGAAATTGAACTTGCAGAAGAATTGAAACAGTACCATGTGGACATAATTGGCACTGCCGAGACAAAAAAACAAAAAAACAAAAACAGGTGATATGTTACAAATAATAAGTATAGAATTTTATATTCAGGCAATAATGATCACGGAAAGGAAGGAGCAGTGACAGCATTTAACACCGACTATGAAGATAACTTCTTGATTGGAAAGCGGTTTCAAGTAGTTATGTAGGCAAACTTCAAACTGGGGACATGGACAATGAAACTTATTTGTGCCTACGGTCCCAGAGAAGGTTCTTCCAAGGAAGAAATGGAGAAATTTTTTTCTCCTTTGTCAACTACCTGTTCCAATAACTCAAAAGAGTTATTGGAACAGGTACTTGACAAAGAAAATGGAAAAAAGTGGTCCGTGTTGGAGATCTGAAAAGCAGAGTAGGAAATGAATCCCACCAGGCAGATAGAAACATTTTGGGAATATTTGGAGAAAGGCCAAAGCTAATTATAACAGTATTTACTAGACTTTCGCTCAGGATACTGACTAGTCAATTACTAACAATATAAAGATGTGAACATCTTTATATTGAAAGATGGTCATATGGAGAGAAAACACAAGAAAAGCCTCATTCACTATGTCATTGTTGATAGTAATACTTCATGCTCGTTCAGGATACAAGAGTGTACAGTGGATTTGAAATTGGAAGTGACTATTACTTAGTACCAAGTAGGGTAAAATGGGTACCACATTGAGAAGAACAGTATGTAAGAAAGTTTTAAGAAGAATTAAAGTTGAGCAGCTTTTACAAGTAAAAGGGGCTTAGCCGACTTATAAATCCATAAAATAATACAGAGGAAAATGTAAGAGGTAAATTGTGTGTGAAAAAGTAGCTAAACAAGAGTCATGGTAAGACTTTGGTAAGAATATAGAAAATAAATATCAGGAAAGTGGCAAGATGAATTGGAGGTTAATGAAGAAGCTTAGAAATGGAAGAAAGAGTACTGTTCAAGGAATCAAAGATGATAACGGTGACATGAAAACTGAAGATAAGGATAACCTACATGTTTGGAGTAATTACTTTGAAAGACTTGAAACCATACTAGAAAAATTTCAAAAGAAATGCAAAGAGCAGTCCATATCAATACTTGAGGTAAAAAAAACTTGAAATGTGGACAGGCAGCTGGAGTAGATGATATTCGACCAGAAATGCTTTAGTATGGAGGTATAAAAGTTTTGACGTGACTATACAGCATAATTGGGTGTAAAAGTAAGGCCTGGTCAGAAAGTCGAATTTGCAATAATTGGAGTAGAGTTGTCATAGTATCCATTTATAAAAAAAAAATAAAACAATGTGAGAATTAGAATTTCTCTACTAAGTGTTCCAGGTAAGATTTATGCAAGCATACTTGAAAAGAGGTTGAGAAAAATTGTGGAAGAGAAACTTGGAGAAGAACAAGCTGGGGTCAGGCCAAATGGAGGTTGTCAAGATCAGATTTTCACTTTACAACAAATAGTTGAGAAATCGTGGGAATATGATAAGGATCTATACTTAAGTTTTGTAGATCTGAAAAGGCTTAACTTCTTAACTACTTTAATAACTGTTGTTCAATACAGAAGTTGAGCGTTCATATTTTAAAATGAAAAATTTGAAATGATGCATTCGATTTAATAAAATTCATAATACAACTACCTCGTTAAAATCTCTATGTTGTTCTTGTTAAACTGCTAGTTTAATTCTAATAACTTGAATGCAACCAGCAATAGCACTACCCGAGCACCTTCCAAGACAGTATTTTTTAAGGTGAACTTTTCAAGAGCTGAAAATTTAAGCTTTTGTTCGTCCACTCAGTTAAATGAATGTCCAACGATCTTTGCCATGTCCATTATTGCCGGTCGAGTTGGAACCAGTGAACTGCTGCTCTTCAACCAATAGTCAAGAGATTTGAATCCCACGAACTATTGGTTGGACTCGATCCTCCTTATTGGAGTAACTGAAGTGGCTTGAAAAAAAGTTCCATGTTTGGTCTCTAGAGCAAGGTTTTAAGTATAATGAAATCATAACTAATATGTATGGTGATAATGTACAATAGGTTTAAATCTTTTTGTGAGATTCATATATATAGCTGGATTTAGAAACATATTATATGAATCTCACAAAAAGGATTAAACCTATCGTACATAAATTGTTTATTTAGCACATCGTTTATACAGCACATACTGAAAAAGTGGCTGTTTGATAACTATTTCATATGAATCAATATTTCATGAGATGTGAACTCTACTTCTGCATAGGATTCTAATTCCAGATTGAAATAGCTTTCTAAACACCTGCTAGTTATTTATTCTTTTGTTAAAATCCGAGCGATCTCCTTTGCTTACTTATAGCTAAACGAGACATACATTAAAATGATAACCGATCTCATGTTGTCCTTTTTCTCCGGAATGGAAATTCCCTACTTTAAAAAGTATCTTTATTGTAGCCTAATAGATATAAAAAACAAACAGACTTTAAAGGATATCCATTTATTCTTAATTAAAGGGATGGTTTATCAATAATAAACATTTTAACGAAGTAATATTCTTTTCGCTAATATATTGCCAATGGTGAAGAATCAATGGGTAAGAATCGCGGAAACGTATTCAAGTGAATACAAAGTTTACATTTAATACCGTTCATGACGAAATTTGTATCTCTGATACAAATGTTCACGTCATATATAATTTTGCGAATGGAACATTTTTATTTGAAACCTTTTCTTTTTAACCTAAAAACCAAAACAAAAGGGTTTTTCTTGCAATGCTAAGAAAATCCTGCACAAATCTTGCTTTGCAGAAATTAAATTGTGTCCGACAAATGGAATTAAGCCTAATAGATCTCGGTATAAAAGAAAATGCTGTCTCTTTGCTGTTCTGACCAATTCGAATTCAGTAAATAAACTTCATATTCTTAATTAGCATGCGCTACCCATCGAAGCACTAAAATATTTTTTTTTTTTGCTTTTAAATTATGCAAGTGCTGCTTATGAAATCCTCTATTTGCAAAAAAAACTGTACATCATTAATATATTTTATATCTCACCTCTTTTCTCTTCTTCCTTCTTGGACCCTGTTGTTCCTCCTAATTTAAGATCCTTTGTCTGAATGTCGGCCTCCTCAATCCCCATGGCTTTCATTTGGGCAATCCTCTTTTCTTGGGCAGAAAGGAAAGCTCGTGGATCAGAAAGGGCGTCCATCAGATCTGAAACCACCAAAATGACAATTAAAGGTGATGTAACGGAACTTAGTTTTAAAATGCAATATGTTCGACAGAAACAATTTCTTAGCAAAGTAAAAATTTCGCTAAGGAATTGTAAACACCGTAAACTTGTTTCTTCATAAATGGCATATTTCACAAAAGCAATTTTGGTGGCACAGCTTTTCTAAAGTTACGCTGCCTAAAGATTACTTTTGTAAAATATTTTAGTTTTGCGTCAATTTATGAATATTTTCACACTAATAAAAAAACAAACGAATATTCCAAATAAAATACAGAATTTTATATAGGATTTTACGATGTGAAAAAAAAAAAAAATCTGGGAATATTACCTCCCAGTCCATCGGGCACATAGATCTTTAATTCTATACAGATGAATAACATGGCCAGAGACATGTGGAAGTTGCCTTCTGTCCGCAGCGACACATGACGATAACCTGGAAACGGCATGAAATGCATTACATAAATTCTGTAGCTCAAGCTCAGATGAATAATTGACAACGTTTCTCTACTTTTCTGAAAGCTTACATAATATCACTATTTTTAAGGTTACCCACAATATCATCTCGTGTAAGCAATATTGAAACTAATGAGAGCTTGCATACTCGCATTACACCAAATGCATTCAAATTCCTTTTGAATACAAGAATCAACTTGATTCTTGTATTCAAAAGGAATGCTATTAACTATATTATGGGATTGGCGTGTACAACAAGAACATGCACATATACTTATTCGTTATCCAAGCATAGGAAAAGATTTTTGAACCAATATGCTGCAACTCCAAATTAGACTTCCGTTATTTTATTTTTTTTTCCCGCGAAAGAATCCTTTCTATTAAATTCGAAAGCAAATCCCAGTCTTTAATGACATTTCGGTTGGACACTACTAAGAGTTAGTGATGAGATGATTTAAAAAATTTTAATTTAATTACCTGTTTGTAGTCCATCCATTGGTAGAATTTTTTGACCGAGCAGCTTTCCGTTTTCGTCATAAACGCCAATTCTAATCACTGCAAGGTCTGGAAGCACAACCTAAGAAACCACAAGAACATTATTGAACGAGGACTTATGTTGCATGATCTAAATAAGCCAAGTATAAAAATAATTCTAAAAGGCTTCATTTAGAGGTAAAGCTTATAAAACTAGAGAATAAATAAAGGTAAATTTAACCAATGAATATATTAATAAGAGAGAATATATTCCGCCAGCGGAACCAGTGTTTTAAGTAACAAAATACAATAAAAACAAAATCATGTCAAATAATGTCTCTCTCAATTTTACAATATTTTATCGTAACTGTTCAGTGAGAAGAATATTACAAAGAGTCAGATTTATATATATTCGCTTTTCTAAGTCGTATAAACTTAAACCGCTGAACATTTGGATTTTTTTTTTCTTAGCAGTTTCGCAATACTTTGATCAGATTATTTTATTCGCTTCCTCATATTAAAATTAATTTTACAGTGACAGCCTTTCAAAGTTTGAAAGCGTTTCATTTATTCTGTAATTCTTTTGACTTACTTTTAATGCTCTTTCGTCAGTAGAGGTATTGTATTCCATAAAGTTGGGTTGAATCACGCAGTACAGTAACACGATCACTGCTGGATCCTATTACTGTACGTGATTGTTTAAATGTTACTGTCCAAATTCAATGAAACGCGCTGTTCGCTTACATGCTATGAAACGAAACAACGTGCTGTCAGAAAACTAGACGTATGAAAAAAAAGAAAAAAAAGGGACTAATTTCATTTTGAAAAGTCTATAAAAATTGTACTTGAATAGAAGAATTTATTCACTAGTGTTAATTTCGAAGAAAATAAAATCAAATTTCGACAGCAATTATCCGACGTAGAGGAAAAAAAAAGTTAATTTTCAACTCTCCTGAATTTGATTCATTTCAGGAAAACAAAGGTTTGGTATACGAATACATAACTATCTATCTTAAATAAATGCTTAAACAATGCGCGCGCACACGCATGCTTGTTAGCTATTCGCATGACGACTGATAAACTTCTCTTTCATGTTATTTCACTGACCACCTAATTCAATATAAGGCGTTCTAAATACAAGAAGGACATCGACACGTCTTGTTTTCTCGCTATGAACAATACGTTTGTAATACGATTACACAAAACCAAATGACTAATCATTTCAATAAAGAAAAGGGCCCAAAAGAGTTTCATTTTGATATAAAAACTATTAAAAGACAGTACAATAAATATTCACATCGTTTTACAACAAAATAATGTTTGCCTTCGAAACTTTGCGCTGTTTCGAAAGTGACAGTTTTACAAAGTTATGATATCTGAGCTGAATTAATATTGCATTACTTCAAAAACACTAATAAAAGTGCAATACCAAAGGCATCAGGTTGTATTCGCATAAGCTCCGGGTCACTTTTCTAAACGTTTTAAATTTCAAAAAGGTAAACACTACACTGTTTTGCTATAAAATAATGTTGGATACCTTATTTTAATATGCATAACTTCAAATTTGAGTACTTTATGATTTTTATGCTTCTAGATGTAACGGGTTTAAAGTAAATAAATTTTGTAACATTAACGATTGCTAGTTGCATAAGTATATAATTGGGAAAAATCGCAAGAAAACTGAACCCGCAATAAGCAAGGATGGTAATGCACAAAAGAAAGAAAGTGCTATTAGGATGCAGGAACGTTGGCTTGTTCAAAATTATCTAAGCTACACATGTTGGTGTATAATGTCTGTCTGCTGAGTGTTCTTAAGACATGGTTGTCTGTTTTTTTGGAGGTGGGGCCGAATTGCCACCACGTCTGTTTGAGAAGGCTCATTCGATCTCCGTTGAAAGAACCGAAAAAAAAAAAAGTTTGCGTTCTGGAAGGGACGAATAATCCAGATCTTCCAGCCAAAGAATGTATTGTTCTTCCAACTGTGTACGCAAACATTTGACAACGTAAAGTCACTGTCAACTCCTATATAGCGGAATTATCTAGCAATGATATCATAACATTAATTCAAAACTTTCCAGCTTATGAAGAAAACTCAAAGATTATACGAGGGAGGGAGTCCAGTTTTCATTCAGTCGGCTGAATCGGAGAAAGAATCGCACAAGGACGCCGGCCTGACCGTTTTTCGTTACTGCAATGGATTTTACTACGCACATTCTTTTAAGGGTACTGAAAATGGTACCGATTTTATTTTATTTTTTTAATTTTATAACGATAAAAGAACACAATTATAATGCCAGAAGAACACAAACACTTAAATTGTATATGTTCTTCGGATTGGCTTGCCTGTTTTGTGGTATGAAAAGCCCGAGTTTACAAGAGAAGAAAAAAAAAATCCCTCCCCCTCTAGAAACCCTTAGAAAAACTCACCGCACGCCAGACGGGATTTGAAACCAGGTCTTTCAAACAAAAGGGCATAATCGATACCGACTCGACGACGGAGGTTCATCCTTCTTAGAAATAAATGAATAAAATGATACTGAAAATTTAAAAGAACAGCCTAATTTATGTGATTTTCCTGTCGGAGATGTTTACTATTGCAATTATGAATACTAAATGAGGGGATATGAAAGTTTCCGATGTTTTCTCACTGTTTTAGAGTAAAATAGTAGAATTTATGCCATTTCTCCAATATTTAGCCTAATCGAACACAACATACGCCCTTTAGATAGAAAGAAGGAAACGGCAGGAAAACTGTGCAATTAAACACCATAACAATGAACGACCAATTCAGAAGTATTCATAATTATGTCTTACCTTCCTGAAGACAAATGGTTCTTCATTGTAGACTGGATTCAGGCCATTATTTGGAACCATGCGTGTTCGAAACTCTTTTCGAATAGTATCTGTTGGCAGACCATACATGTCAACTTCAACGTACGTTCCTATTTTCTTGTCTGACAAAAACTGACCGGAAATGACTCTGACTGAGCACTGAGCAGCGATAACTCCGTCCACGGGTGATTCAGCAAACGGATCGAACGTTTTATCTGAGCGTCGCATGAAATCTGGTTTTAGAAGGTATCTGTAAAAAAAAAAGCAGTTTAAAGGGATAGTTGAGACAGAATGAATAATAATAAATAATGATTCTGAATGATGAGGCATCTCCTAACGTACATTAATGAATTAGTTGGATAATGTATACTAGTATGATATTAATAGACGAACGCTCAGAATATAAATCATTACCATCTTCTTCGATTTTCCAACCTTTTCGAAACTATTTGACGAACAGAACAACTGAAAAATTATGTAGCTCAACCTGCGATTCAGATCCTATTCCCACCTCCAAAACAAACTTCATGAGCTCATTAAACATTTGAGAATGCTGAGATTTGGGATCATGAAGATCTCATAGGGATCTTAGATCCCAGTTATCCGATCAATACTGTTGGATTGTAAATTTAAGTGCATAATCGAGATGTAATTATAAAACCTTGGGAAACATCCATGGTTGTGTTTCCCAAGATTACCCGCTAGGAGAATTTTTCCTTCATCTAGGAATATAAGTGCCTAAAAACAAACCATTTATCTACACCCAGAAAACCTACTTCATTTTATTTTTATTTGACTTCAACAATGGGTATAAAGCATTATCAAGTCGGCGAAACATTTAATACATTATGATGAAGGGAATGAATATTCGTAGAGAAATAATTCCGGCAATGCTGGACTGTAATAAGTCTTATAATTAGATTGACCTTTGGAATTCTTCAAACTATTAAAATTTCTTATGGATTGTGGCTTTTTCTTGCATGTCCCTTCGGGGTAACGCTGAAATACTACTACTACTACACAGAGTGATGGCGAGATAAATTTCTATATTTTGAGGGGGGGAAATTGCCTTTTATTTCCCAGAGGGAGCAGGCCGCACTCTTAAGATTTATCTTTTGGAAATAAGTAGCAGCCGAACAATTTCCTTTATTATTTTCTAGCTAGTGGAATATTAATCGAATATACCGAATTAATCCAAGAGGATATTAATCGAATCGAGTGGCCACCAGATCTCATCCCCATAGAACACATTTAGGACACAATAGGGAGACGCATTCCCTTCCAGAAAACAAGCAAGGCCTTATCCTTGCTCTGAAGGAGAAGTGGGTCAATTTGTCTCAAGAACTCCTGAATCACTTGGTGCTAAGCATGATACGACGCATTGTGGGAGCTGCATCGCAGTTCGGGGTGGACATATTCCATACTGAAATGTCTCTCCACATAGTTTTCTGTAAGCACTGTACATTAATTCCTTAACTACGTCCTTAGAAAATGTTTAACTTTTGCCAAAAAAATATTGCAATTTAATTTGTACGAAATGTATACCACATTTTTGTATAACATAATTTATTATGTATGATGGAAATAAATTTATGTCCATATATGGCTGTAGCCATGAAAACGTTTTCATATACAAGTAAAAATGTAGTTCGTCCTTAGCTTTTAGATACCAGTGTGTGTGTGTACACACACACATACAAACTATATACCAATAATTGTTCGGATATCCCTATTATTTCAAGTTATTGAACATTCCAGGTTTGGTGATAACATAAAAATCGGTGTACAGATAGTAGGAAGTAGTATATCATCGTAGCAGTGGAATACACGTTTCTCAGAATGCTTCAGGATTGCTATTTTTTTTTTTTTTTTTTTTTTTTTTTTTTTTTTTTTTTTATGTGCTACACCGCTTCATTTAGTGTTATTTTGTTGCTAAAAATGCTAACCGTATTTCTTTCTTCTTCCCCCAGACGCAGAGATATAGAAATCATGAGCAAGATGATCCCCGTCCTACCGCGGACTAGGACCCTAAGATTGGAGGAGCCCAGAGTCCTCATGAAAATCCTTAAAAAGCTAATAGGGGCCGAAACTATCTATTCCTTCACCCCTACGGTGGAGGAAGATTTTTTAGTTTGTAGTGAGAAACGTGACTTCGAAAGAAACTTTTAGAGGGTTCCCGGTCCAAGGGAAGCAAATAACACACACAATGGTAGTTTCACGACTCAAAATCGAGCGCTTTCACCATGGAATACCTTGAGGCCGGAGACAACATACTTATACATACATTTAGCAAATGGGATAAAATAAGCAATATAAAAGAGTGCGTTTCCAAGAAAGACCCCGCGTGGTACTCCGGTGAAGTTACGTTCACCATGGATATGCGTCAGCCAGTACCCAGCCTTGTTAACATCGGAACATCCAGGGTAATGATGAACTATCCCGGAGTACAACGACAGTGCGTGTGATGCGGCTCGACCGAACATCTGGGGAGTAACCTCCCCCCCCCCCCCGAGCCAACTGCTTCAATTGCGTAAACGTTGGACACATTTCCAGCCAATGCCTACACCCTTACCGAAAGTGCTCCAGTTCTGAGTACAAAATAACATGTCCTCTGCGCACATTCGCAGAGGCCCCGATAAAACCACTTACCCACAGCTTGTCGAGACGCCGGTGAATTTCCAGAACTTGCCAAAAAAAAATCAGCGGGGAGGAAACTTTCTCAAAAGTAGTCTTGGACAAAATTAAAAAGACCCCTTCGGCAACAACATCTTCTGAGTCACAGCTTCCTCTATAGCCACTACCACCTTCTTATCATCGGCTACAGAAGAGGAACAAAGCCACAATGACAACAGCGGCAAACTCCTCAACAACATCAGAGAAAACTTCTGTTACTGAAGATCCCAAGACCCTCCCTGCAGTAGCTAACATTCCCCTGCACAAGAAATGCAAGTCGAGGAGAGGGGGGGGGCAAAACAACTGCCACCCCTAAGGAAATGAACCTCCAAAGAAAAGAAAGAACCTCGGAATCAGAAATGGAGGTGGAAACCCCTCCTCACAGACAAGAAAGCATCAACAAGATAAAAAATACACTGCCTCCCAGTTTAATGGATACGACTTCAAAACATCCGACAACAAAACCATCAGTTTCAAAATCAAAAATAGTCGTTACGAGTTCGAGGTCCTCTCGAGCTCAAAGCTGGAAACCAGTCTGCAGAGTGTTTGGATTTCTGCCTCCGACCTACGAATAGATTCTCTAATAAGCTATGCAGAACAACTGAGAATCAAAGACTTAGGCCGGATATAACATCTTAAAGCATTATAATGCCGCCACCCCCTTCTGTGTTGCCTCCTTTTACATCAGAGGGCTCCGTTCAACTTCAAAACAAGAGGCGGTATGGGAGCTACTGCTAGCTTTAAACATCCGGCTCCTGTTACTGCAAGAAACATTTCTTCTATTACAGAGACATACAGGAATTGAGCCAAACCTGTCACATCATTTTGGAGCTTCGGCAACAGAAACAGCGCTGGAGTGGGGATACTTATATTTAGCCCCCCCCCCCATCCTCAGAGCTTTCCAAACATCGAGAGGGATGTAGAGGAGAGAATACTCGCCATCGACCGGAAGTACCGGGGCTACACCACCTGGTTTATCAACATCTACGCCCCCAAATCCTACAGAAAGACCAAGATTCTTCCAGTGTCACGTGACATCTATAGCGCCCATCATGTCATGATTGGAGACTAACTGCGTGCAGACCCATCCTGGGATAAAGTGTGTGTGTGGGGGGAAATCCCAACACTGGAACCTGAAAAAAAAGAAACCTCCAGCTTACAGACATCTGGAGGGCCCACAACCCATGCTGTCGGGATTACACGTGGACAGGACAAGGAGTCGGCACCCAACGCTCGACTGCTTTTATTTTAACACCATCTCTTGTCTTCAGAGTCCACATCAATGCTAACATCTCAGACCACAGAATGCTTGTGCTCACCTACCAGCATCTAAAAGCAGTTGAAGTTGGTTTGGGCCCCTGGAAGTTACCAGCCTTACCGTCCCTGTTCTCGGTCAAGCTTCACCAGCTGTGCTCAATCTAGAGCACTGCTGGCTGGGACACTGACAAGTGCGCACAACTAAAAACTACCATCAAAGAACACATGATCAAATGGGGACCAAGAATGTGCCTTCCTTCAAAGATCTCGACTCCGTGAACTTTATGAGGAAAGAAGCTAGTTCGTAATCAACTAAGGCTTTCCATGTGGAAACATCATTCGTGACATTAATCTTGACATTGATAAACAAGAACAGATGGAAGAAAAGAACATGAAGATTAGACCTAATACTGCGCTCAGAATATAGGCGATCGGCTGCATTCTACAACATGCGCTATCAATTTCTGGCAGGAGTGAACCATCACTGAAGGCGGGTGCACAAGCACCACTACACTTGACATCGTAACAACCTTCTGGGGGGGGGGTACTACACCCAAATCTACCAAGATTACTCCTGTTGGAACATTGACTCCTTTCCTGCGCATTCAGGAAGGGTTGGATCCTCCAATAACAGCGGCTGAAGTAACATCAGCCTTCAAGCAATGCCAAAACAAGAAAGCTCCTGAACCAGATAGATTAGGGACAGAACTTTATCGTGAGGTCTGGAATTTCATCTTTCCCATTCCAGTGGCACCATTTAACACCTTAACGCCGGAAATGTGCCAAGAGAATTTTGTAATGTCCTACCGTCTTCATCCCTCAAGGCTAACAGAGATTCAGCCTATATCAGAAACTGGAGACCTATCAGTCTGTCGAACACAGACTACAAGATCTTCACCCGCGTTCTGAACGACAGAATGAAGGTGGGGATGACATCATCAACATCACACAAGTGTATGGTGTTCCTCGCCGATCGATAGAGATTAATCTCATCCTAGTAAAAGAATTGTTACGTCTGATCAACATCAAGAAGTATTCAATGGCATTGCTGTCCACCAATCTGAATCAAGTTTGACAGCGTCTGTCATTCCTTTCTATTCGATATCCTTCAGAAAGTCTGGGTCAGCAGTAGACCTCCTCTTATGTTTCCATCATAAGAGGAGGCTATACGCAATATGCAACAGCTCTACGCGCCTCCTTATCAACGGACACCTATCGGACCCTATTAACATCAACAAAGGGGTCACACAAGGTTGTCCCCTCAGTCCGCTCAAGTTCTTGAGCCATTCATACAGGCAATCAACAACTCAACTCGCGTGCTATCAGAGGTATTCCATTACCTCTCACCATGATTGACTACAAAAGTAATAGCTTACGCGGATGACGTGGTGGGCACCCTTAGGGACAACGACTCCATTCGAAAATTTAATATCCTAGATGAGTTCAAAGTGTCGAAGCTCACATTCCAACCCCGACAAAACAAGGTCAAAATGTATGGAGTCTGGGACCCAGACAACATCTCTATGCTCTCGGCCCTACAGAATACCCCCGCCCAAACACACACCATCCTGGAGGTCTCATTCGCAGCACAACCTGTATTTGACGATGAAAACCTCATAGCTAAAACAGTCGAGCGTCGCAAGGACTGGACAAATGGACAGCTGTCACTCTCCTCCAGGGCTACTGTCATCAAAACCATCAAAAATCGTCAACATAGTAATATCAGCGAGGATCAAGAAAAGTGGCTATGTAGGAAACCCCTGAAGTTCTTCTGGGACAATCTACATAAGGAAGTTGATATTACGATACTCAACTTCCAGAGAAACTGGGGGACTTCGGCCTCTTTCATCTTAATAGGATACTGCAAACTAACCATCTCTACAGTTATCCTGTGCAGTAATTCTTGGGTTTCAAGTTTCCTTGTTTGGGATCACAAACCACCAAGGTCCCAATATGGAAATTGTTCCAGATGAATACAACAGACTTTGCCAGCTTATAGAACAACTCCGCTCGTCGGGCATTAACACCGGTGACATCCGGAACAGCAACTCCTGGTATCACCATTTCTTCAACATCCTTCGTACCGAAGTTCGGGATTTAGGGACCAACATCATCTTGTTTGGTTATCTCTCCAAACATCGAGGCTACCGGTCGAGAAAGGATCTGGCATGGAGGATAGCACATGGAAACCATCCAGTTAATATCAACATCTGGAGGTTCCACAACACCAAGAATCCCTTCTGTGACTTCTGTCGGAGCCTGGACACCGTAGAGTACGCTGTCTACGAGCGTCCTCCATCCAACATCATATGGAGGAGGTTAAGCGACGTACTCTGCATTCCCCTCCTACTGCAGGAACAACTAATTTACCTGCAGTTCACTCCGCCATTCACCAACAGACAAAAGTTACTGGTAGTTTAGTTATTATTAACGAGATCAAATACCACATGTGGAAAGTAAGGAAACATTTTTCTAATAATGCTAATTCTCCCAGTCTGTTGCAACTTTCTCTAATCGGCCTCTACAAGTTTTATAGCTCCTTAAGGAAGTTTTTACGTCTAGAGAGAGACATTTTGGGTGAAACCAGATTTAATATAAAGTGGTGTACTTCCAATCCTGTGTACTAACAGAAATAACACCAAGTTCTGTTTGCTATTGCTTTAACGTCTCCATCTGTAGTTGCATTTCCAATCCTAGTCTGATTTCTCAAGGTATACTCGGTCAACTTTGTTCAATGGTGACTCAGAGGAAGAACCACGAAGGAAGGCAGCGCAGGCCTACTTGAGGCGGTCCACCCCTGAAGGGGAGGATCACCTGGGCACCGGTACCTCCGTCGTCCTTTCCATCTGAGACAGACCTTTGCTGGTGGTGAAAAAAAGTTATCTGATAGCATTGAGCTAGTAAGATGAGTATTATGAGCCGAGCTGAGACCTATTTTTCTTCTTTCCTCCTCCCCATCCCATTCCTTTCCTCCCCCCCCCTCAACCTCACTGTCATTTCCTAGCCATTATATTTTTCTCCTTCCGGGGTACACTGATCTCCTTTATTTTCAATAGGCCGATGACGGGCTTTTTTTACTCTTTCACCAATGGCAATATAACATGAACTCAGTGACTTCGAGAGAGGCGTCATCGAGGGCTGTCACATTGGTGGCATATCCATAAGTGCCATTGCATATGTGGGAATAAATGGAAACGTTCTGTCATCACTAGTGCAGGAAAACACCCAGGGATGACGCCAAAAAGTGATCAAAGCCAAAGCTGGACATACCCGATATTAGGGTTCGCCTGCTGGCATTAATTGTAAATTGCTAAAGTGTCCGGACAATTATTGGTGGTGGTAGTAGTGTGTTTATATATATATATATATATATATATATAGAGAGAGAATTTCTCCCCCAATATATACAGAGGGAGAGTTTTTTTTCTCTCTCTCCCCCGATAGTGAACCCATTCCACCAAGCCGCTGAAGACCAATGTTCAGTAATCACTGACTGTTGTTTGCCTAACAGAAAGGCAAGTAGCGATAGCTTGGCCCTGTATTAAAATTGAGTAATTTCAGTTTTACTAATCATTAGGTTATTCCTGCTTTGAAACATCAGGTTGAAGTGAAGTATAATTAAGATTTATTTAAATAGAGGCCAGAATCGATAATCCGGCTACACTAGCATGCATTGCTGCATATTGTAGTTTCATTTTTTTTTCTTTCGTGTAACGGTCAGCGTTGCAAGTTCTGGTGTTTGTAGCTGGATTCATTAACGAGTAAGACATAGTACTGCCAGTGGTTACGGAGAAATAATGAATATTCATTATGAATCCAAGTATGAAACTGCATCCTGCTTACGCATGAATTAGACCGAATGCTTTAAGTAACTCGGAAAGTATTCAAATCAACGACCGATAATTTCGGTGTAAAAGGAAAGCCTATGGCGAAATCGCCGAATTGCTGTTATTTCATTTATAGTTGTTTGAAGTATGTTTTTTTTTTTTTTTTTTTAGCTCATAAACGTGGTTTCGGTACTGTTTCATGGGGAAGGAACAGTATGAGAGCCGAGTTTATCTGCGTAGGAATATGCCGTGGGTGGAGACGTTAAGGGGTTAACACAAATACTTTTATTAGGATATTTTATGTTTTGCTCAAGAGAATGTTGCAGAGTATTGCGCCATGTGGTCAGCATCTTTAAACGAACTCATTTACCTTATTATCTTTAATTTTTGCGTGGTTGCCAAACGTTGTTTCTTTTATGGAAGACCACAACAGAAGGAAAAGTAAATTTATCAAAACAGGAAGTACCCCAAGAACGTGATTAACTGGTAAAAGACTAGGTATTACAGCAGACTGATTGTGAATGTAGCATAACAGAGAAGCAACAAATGTTAAAATTAGCTTGTAACGAACAGAGCTACTTTCTACTAACGAACAATAAGTAACACATTCTGACAACAGAAATATCATATTCAAGTCGACCTAATTTGTTTGATCCACGCTTCATAATCTTGCTATCCAGTTGCAAACATCCAGGGACAAGTATTACTACGTCCGAGCACTACCCAGACTGGTAATACTAGTATCGGCCTGGTTAGTTAGCATGAAGTTATCACAGTATAAGCTATTGATATTCTTGGCTCTCGCATCCTATTTATGGATGGAACCCAAAATACATTAGGTCCTTTTTTGAGGGGGGGGGGAGAACTACCAAAAAAAAAAAAACTGTTAATATCAGGTTCCTTTTTGGTTCAATTTTATGTCAATCCTACCCAGAAACGTGCAAAACCTGTTGTACATCAGTATCATGTGGGTCGTCTAAGCGTTAAGATAATCCGGAAACATTGCGCTAGAGATGATGCACGAAACTTTTTAAGCCACTTCAGGCTTCCAAGTAAGCAGGGCGGTAGTCTTATACGGGTAGAAGAATCATTCATCACCTAAGGACATTCGCAATCATTTATTCCACAATTGGAACCAGTAGCCTGTTGGATAGAGAGTGGAGATACGATCCTATTCGCTAAAGTCATTAACCTATAAAATAAAGCTTATCATCGATAACTGTCCACATATCGTGAATCGATATGTGGACAGTTAGCATCTCTGAATAGTTTTAATGGTGATGATATGCGTGCTGTTACACCTGATATCTTAGGAATATAGTATTCTCAGCTATCATGGTGTAACATGAAGAATAAATATCATAAATTAAAACCCCTACATAAAAAAATGAATTATTGAATGGAAAATTTCTTGCATCCAGTAAAATGTATAAAACGTAAGGGTTGTTGTTAAAGTAGCTGATAAAGGAAGGATTGTATTAATATTGTAATATGACTTAAAATAAAGAATTCTAACTAAATAAGTAGCTAAAAAAGGAAAGTATAGATTAATATTGTAATACGATTAAAAATGAGAGAGTTAAGTAAATAAGTAGAAATGGGTGAGTCATAAAATACGTTATGTGAGAGATTAAGTTATTAAGTAGAATTCATAGAAAAAGTTTGAAAGGGGATTAAGTCAGGCTAGCACAAGAAAAGCAAAGCTATAGCTTAGGGCCGATCTCCCGGATTGAAACATTGAGAATGGCTTTGCCGATCAAATGACGTTTGGTGGGAAAACGCCACCCTAATTGGTCGATGATTAAAAAACAAGTAGAAGGAGGAGAAAGGAATTAAGAAATGGTGCCGTTAGGGTAGCAGCTATAAAAGGGTTGGTAACCACATGGTCTAGACTTTTCTTTTTGGATAGTCGCTTTTGGCCAGGGAGTTTGGTTTTGGTTCCGGTGGAGTTCACGGGGTTTTCCTGAGTGGCGACAGGGGTGATATCTCCTCGTCACAACACGGAAACCAAAGTGAGCCGTGTTTCGATTCCCGTTTTCCCGAGTAGGAAGCAAAGAAAAAATTGCCATAGAGTCCTAGAGAAGGAGGATCTCCTTCGTTTCGACGTTAGTGATAACTACGCAAAGCAGAAAGCTGTAATGAGATCGATGTCCTCGTTGCTAATAGTAGAGCAAATATATGCGTGTTAAAGTATTCCAGAGTTACGAGAAGTTATACCAGAGGTTCGTTAGGAAAAGGATAAAGGCCCATACGAAAAGCTCAAGAAAGGTACTGTAAATCATAACCTATGTTAGTTAGAAATTTGTCTGTGAAAAGTATCGTGATTCCAATACAGAACTGTTGAAGTTATACTAGGACTTTAGTATATGATAGAATGTGTTATGTGTAGATTGACTAGTGTTAAAGACTTGTGAATGATTAAGAGTCCTAAGGTATTTTTGCATGTCTATTATATTGCACAAGATATTTAAATGACATTCATCACCTAGTGTTAGTGCAAATAACGGTATAACAGAATAGTGTGAATTAAGTAATTACGTATCCTAAGAATTGAATGCCTAATGTAATGTATAAAATAATTGAAATGTCACAAGTATGTGTTAGCAGTGAATGATTTGTTAATCTACTTCAGTATGAATAATCAGATAGTGTGAATTGATCTAATTTGTTCACATCAGGTGAATTTATGAATTAATGTGTATGGCGGCATAATCACAAATAGCCATATTGCTTGTAATAATTTAATGTTAGTCTATAAGTATTTTAGTTTAGTATTTGAATTGTACCATGTTTAGAAACTTAATAAACCTTTTGTTCAGTGATAAAAGAGTTGTCTGATGTTGATAATCCAATGCACCGCTTAAAATCATCGTACCTAATCACGCGGGAAAATTTAATGTTGAGGAAAGAGATTAAGAGTCACGACTGCAATAATATTTAAATACTAAGAGATATATTCGAGATTGACTTTCTCCCTATTTATGACAACATAAATGGTGCAGTTGATAACCACTTGAAAATATTGTACTTAGTCATGCGGAAAATTTAAGTTGAGAATCGAGTTAAGTGTCACGACTGCAATAGTTACACTTTCAGATATATTTGAGTTCTTTCTGCTTGTTTATGTATGTAATATCCTAAACTAAATATCCCAAAAGTATAAATACAAATATTAGGGGTTCTACGGGGAGCAATAACTTAGATATTGGTATAAGTTTTGGTAAAATCTCGGGCATAGAAGTTAGAAGAATATAGATAAAAGGAATTTGTAAGATTAGAGTAGAAATCGTAAATTGGGACACAACAGTGCGTAGGAATTTTAAAATTTTTAGTATTTTTTTTTCCTCCGCCGTACTTTATTTAAAATTCTCGTTTTAATTCAGAAAATATTAACATTATGTCTATAGAATTTCTGTCGATTGTGCTTATAACGAGCTTGTGCTCTCTTTATTGAAGTAATATTGTCCAATTAACGATTGGACAATATTACTTATGCATTTATTAAATATTTCTAAAGAACATCAGAAATTTTTACGTAACGATTTATTAATAACATTTTAAATCTATATGTAAGTAAATCTTACATAACTTACGCATTCATCATTAACTATATTTATTAGGAAGTACTCACCCACACCCGCCGTTATACTCAAATTTGCCTTGATTCAGCTGCATGGGCAAGTCAGACGTCTGAAAATTAAGTGCCACCATTTGACAACCAGCATTCCAGAAGATCTAGAAACAATATTCTGTAGATAAGTACTGGATAATTTTCTCTAAACTAAAAGTAATAATAATAAATCACTGGTTAGATTTGTACATGACCATACCAATGAAACGAGAATAGAAATACTCGAGAGTGCATGTTCGCTATTAGATACTGATCATCGTCTTAACGTAGATTCAAAACATCCTTTAATAAAGAATAAGATTTTGTTTTTTGAAACGTCAGGTTCTCAAAATGAGACATTTTGCCCTCTGCTCCCAAGAATCCCTGGGGCAATTCAGACCGCGAGGATTCGACGCATTGTCTGTCAGTTACGTCTATTCAGCTGATTCGCCTGTTTTGCTGTAGACAAAAAATAAGGCTTATTAGTGGAAAAACACCCTGCCATCTCAATCTAAGACTGAATAACATGGCTTTTCCAGGAAAAGAAAAATCAGAAAATTCCTCTCGTCATAGACAGGTAGGATTGAAACCCGGGTTTCTTTCCCTATAGAAATGACGAAACCTCCAAGCCACGGAGGCGTAAAATTACTGCGAAAAACTGTTGATGTTGTTACTGAATATCATATTAATTGGAATTAGATATTTTAATTTTATAACACCGTTCCTAAAATAGCAATTAGCCTTATAAAAGTGATGTTTTAACTTTTCTAACTAGCAGGTAACTTTTTTTTGCAATTTTTTCCCCATGAGGATTCTCAAGAAACACGATTAAGTTTCTAAGAAGCGTAATTGAATGCTTCACTTAAAACTTATGAAGAATGATATTGTACATGCATGGCAGGAAATCATGCTCTGATAATGTATTACTTCCCCCCCCCCCCCATGTGCAGTTTCAAGTTGAGAAATGTACATATTTATTACCTGAGGCATGTAGTTGCTGGAATCTGCCCTGGTTCCTTTCGGATAGATTCTGCTCAGCTGTCTCTTATTATAACTGTACTACGGTAAAGGACAAGTTCTATACGTAATGTAATAATTTCAGTTGTTTAGACTGACACAGTGTCATTACATTTGCCATAAAATATAAGTAAAAATAAATAATTAAAATTATAGGACAAGTGTGTAGACTGGCATTTAAAATGCTTCCATAATATAATATATAAATTAAATATTTTAGGATCTCCGCCGATCAATCGAACTTTTTCACTAACTGGTATTGATCAAGGAGCGTCGTTCGGAAGTTTGATTCAAAAAAGTTCAGCACCGGAATATACATGGTTCTAACGGCAACGTTAACATCCTTTTAACTCTTCTAATACTGGGTTAAAAACGGGACAAAGCAGAAGCCATCACAAGACCAAAGAAATGTGCTGTAGCGCATTCATTTTTTCTGAAAAAAGGACTTGCAAAGAAAGGGCGATCCAAGGAGTGCCCATCGAATGAAGTCCTCCGCTATCACTAGTCTACAATTGAGCAGTTTACAGATCCTCCCGTAGTATGAATCTCTTCGAAACAAGAAAATAGAATATTCGTTTTCAATTTCAAATGATGCGGTGGAGCCACCATTTCAAAGGGAGGCGAAGTGGATGGAATCAGTCTAACTGGTTCTGTCCTCGTTCCTACTCGTAACTGTAACATGTTCTCATTATTCAAACGTTGCAACCATATTACAGATGGTACCAGTATGTCAATTGGTTCCTCCCAATGCCGTGAAAGCTAGTATTCTTGAATTACTTCCATCGCAATAATAATATTTAAGCACAGCTTTACAATGAAGGCTAAGTATGGAAACGTTAGGTAAGATTTTTTTTTTTTTTTTTTTTGCTGCTACTGCAATTATCCCCCCCCCCCCATTTATATAACCGGATAACACATGAACAATATGGAAAACACACTGTGTCCTTAGTAGCGATAATTCCATATTATTGCCATTCTGGATCTCACGCAACACAATTTCATTGTATAAGATGCTCGTTAAGACCTAATTGATTGAAATGCTTTTATCTCCAAAGCTACTTCAGGAGCTGTAAACAAATATTATATAATTGAGAAAAGTAGCTTGTTACAAAGATCTCATGTGTATACACCTCTACTAGTACCACAAATACCAACCCTGTGTTCAAAGTTTTTCAGATCCTATTAACATATTCACATTAAGTGAGCTTTGCGAATGTGTTTCACAGTTGGGCGGTCTGCATTCGGGAGTAGCTCAACAATCCCTACGCGAAGTACATAGCGGGGTAAAGTTCGAATCCGAACGAAATGTGGATAGCTTAAGTACTATAACCTGATAATTCGATGCATTAGATATCTGTATTATATCAATTCGTGTTTCGTATGCACTACTGCTGACAATAGTAAAGAATATAATTATTGTTACATAATGTAAAAATATAAAAGTCAGCTTAAGAAAAAAATTACACAAGCAAAACATATTTTAATTTTTTTTTTGCAAATTCTGATTCGGCAACATTAAAAAAAATGACATGAATGGCTTAAATGCGAGTTTGAGGAACGTGACGCAGTTAACCATCAACATAAGTTTATAGTTTGAGTCTTCCCTAGTCTGTCTTCGAGTCCGTTTCCTTGAAGTGATGAATTGCTGGAACAAAATTAATAGAAGCAAATACTCAAGACAAACTGTGGTTGTTTATACTGGAAGAGCACCCGACTCCACAATGGGCTAAAAACGGTTAGGTCTAAATCCCCAAAGTTCAAGCGGCTGTTATTTAATAATAATAATAATCAGTTTATTATTCACATCACGTATACAAATTATACATATTATACTATTCAACTTGTATAATTATGACAATATTTCACAATACAATTCAATGCACAGTACAATGTTACAAAATAAAATTCAAATATTACTACCATATTCTGTTGGTACTAACACTTATTTTGGCTATTATTTTATTATGGTTAATAAAAAGTTCTCATATATGCAAGTAGAATATAATATATTTCGAATGGTTTCATAGTTATGATAAGTAACTGGTTTAGAGTGCTGCCAGTTGGTTAATGCAAATATCTGTAACCAAGGGCCGTAGCCACACTGGTTACTAGAAAAGTAATTAGCTCAAAACAGACACTGAGAGTCCGGGGACCGCATCTAAGAGGGCTCCCTTACCAGTTATAATAATGTACATGTTGATATTTTAATACCTAATTGAATGAACCAATTTGTAAATCAATACCGTAATTGGTTATGATATATGAGTTATAATGATCTCTTGTACTATACATTTAAAGTAATTGTCAACATTGTTTAGCCCAATAAGGTAGTCTCTCAATCTTTTTCTGAATACATATTCTGAGGTTACAGATTTAATTTCATTCGGAAGTTTATTATAGCTGCTCGTCGCAATGTACTCGAAAGATTTATGAAAAATTTCTTTATTAGCCTTAGGTACTTCCAGCATGTTTCGACCGCAGCGCAATCCATAGTCTACATTCTATACCAAGAAACTTTCCGTGTTTCTTTTTACATATAACAGACAACCATTTGAAATCATAACCAGCCATTCTTATAATACGCTTGCTGGATGAAAGCACCTACTTTATGAAAGCTCCGGGATAGCAGAACCCACTTGTAACGTACTGTACATTCTTTGAAAACAATTCAAGGAGTTAGAAACTTTTAAGTAAAAAAAAAAAAAACGCATCCTTTCACAAAAGGGAAGAATGTAATGAATGAATTACATCGCAATGAATCCAGATCAGGCTTACTTCACTTACTGGATGGATTTAATACTGCATATTAAAAAAAAACAACTAATAGTGCATATTCAAATAAAATGGCTTTCGACAGCAGCAACAAACCAGTTGTATAATAAAAAATGTTAGCATTAAGGTAGGGATCCCAGATACATTGGAAAAAATACGCGACACTTATGACTGTGGGTGAAAGTTTAGTATGCGCATCCATCACATATGCCAGTCTTATAGAATGATTCTAACTTTCCAAGTGGAAAGTTAGAATCATTCGTGGTAAGGTTTACTATGCACACACACACTTCACTGAGATAAGTAAACATATCTAAGTATAAGTAAATAGTAAATCCAATTGTTAGGCTACATATTTCATTAAGCCACTTTAAGTTGCCTTCAAATGATTTTTTAAGAAATGCTCTTCTCACCTGACAATCAGTCTTGCTCATTCTTGCAATACTTTTCTGAAGAATGAATTTCACTTAACAATTGTTTGTTTTTAAGAATCATGTCATGAAAAGCTACACAATCATCACTGAAGAATGATAGAATGAGAAAATAACGCGTCTACAGTTCCCTGTAACGACGGAGAGCGATGCTTGTAATAGAATAGAAATTGTAATTCATCGATTTTGTTATTCAGTCTTGAACTCTAAAATACAGGACAAAAAACTGTCCCGAAGAGTTTTCTCGGGACAACGGGACGCATTAGTCAAAAACGAGACGATCCCGTATTTTACGGGACGTCTGGGACCCCTACATTAAGGTTTACAAAGAGAAACAAAACAAAGGATACTTGACAAATTCAATAGCTTGCGATTTCAGGTAGCCTAGGGCACTGGTTTCGGCGAACGATGACATGTTGTAATGAATGTTCTTCTCTGCAGAAAAACAGTAAACTTCTATAAAGTACATCAGGCAAAGCTATTCTAGATAAATAAACACACGGAATATAATAAAATATAGCATTCAGTTCAAAGTAATCAATTTCAACAGAAGTACGATAATAGGGGTCTTATCTTAAAATAAGACTATTTTCGATAAAGAGCCAAGAGGCTATTTTTCCGGCGGCGTAAATTAAGTTAAGGGGATAATAAATCCCTCATTATTCTAAAACCGGATACGGTCTACCTACTCACTGATGAGACCTCAATAAAGGTCGAAACCGGTCTGGGTAGTGACCTCTCCTCATAATGTAAAACAGTAATACATCTCCTAGGAGCTGCGTTTTATTATTATTAAGGATAGTGACGGAGCTTGCTCTACCTTTGACACGAGTTGCCCCAGTGTTGTACCATCCAGGTGTTGACTTACGCTTGAACTCGTCGATAGTTCTTCGGCATGAAACTCTTAGATTTCGATCTCCAAATTTCGTATCCGGTTTTAGAATAATGCGGGATTTATTATCCCCTTAAGACTATTTTCTGTGGGTCACAGAAATAGAAACAGAAAATAGAAAATTAAGGAGAAGCACTGCTATTTCTAAAACAAAATTCATGATTTTTTTTATATCATACACACACACTTCAGATATGCTTTTAGTCTTTAGCAAGTAGTGTGTGAGTGGCAATATGAAAATTCACACAAAAATGGCACGATTATGTGGCGAGATGAATTTCTAGGGATAGCGATCTCTTACAGCTATAAATATTTAGACAATTTTTCTAAGTCTACAAAGGGAAACTAATTTAATGGACATTATTTTAACGTCCATGTGGTAATAAGAATCAATTTTGTTACTTCATGTTCGATATTATTATTATTATGTGACACCTACAGGGAGTCCAAAGACTCATCGAGGGAGAGTATGCCAACAGCATCGAACGATTGTGTCCCTTCCAACTGCCATCAAACCTGCTTAACTTTTTGCGTGAGCCAGTAGTAGCAGAGGCTCTACCAATCGACCAACCTTTGCTGGCATGGTGATCCAGAAGTCTTTGAAATATTTTTTTTTTAAATTTAGCTAAATCACAATAAAAAAAAACGGCATTATTCAATAAAATATAAGACCATTATATTATATGCTTCTGATCCATTCCTCTAAAAAGGATAAACCAAACCAAACTTGAAATTTAGTTATGAATTCCTCAGTATTGGCGAAGCATTAACTGCCCACTGAGTGAGCTCAGCTATCAACTTTTATCAGTTGTTCGATCAGAACAGTGATAATCCGATTGCACCAGATTTGTCCTATATGGGGGGGGGGAGGCTCCAGCTCCGTGCTTCCATATGATATGTGCCGTCTAGCGTTTTTCACACAATATTATGCATTCAGTCGAATAATTGATAACACAGGCCACACGGAGAGCACACGCTTCTGGAACGATAAAGTGGACAGTCTTCGAAACTCCACTAAATACATAACATGATCTAGAACAGCCCTCTTATCGATAGCGCAGTATTGCTTGATGCTTCCTCTAGTGTTTGGATGTTGACGTGAGCCGCTCTCAGGTAACTAACCGGCAAATAATTCTCTGCAGATATCGGAGCAATGCTAAGCTTCCTCTAGTGTTAATTCGCGCAGAATATTTCGACAGTTTCTCGTAGAGTAGTGAGTTTAGGGGACAATTCTATTTATGGTTGTAGTGAGATCGCAGCGGTGTTTCGGAATCGTCGATTAAATGAGACAGTCCGGAAAGAGGTTCTTCGAGCGTGAAGCCATCAACTTTAAACTTTTTAAACAGTCAGATGTTCATTGGGAACAGCATTCTTGCAAATCGTCTCTTAAACTGTTTTTCAACAGCTTAAAACTTTTTTTTTTTTTTTTTTTTTAACCTGCAATGTGAAAGTCTGAGATACGCCTCATTTGCCTACATTTTTTTCAATTTTTCAAAAAAATTCAAATTTTTTTTCCATTTTTTTTTTTTTCATTTTGATTGGGTCAGGATATACTAGCAATACTGTGTTACTTGTACGTTGGCCTATTCAAATGGATGCATTTAAGGAAATGTCAATTATAAAGCAGCATGATTCTTTTCTCAGTGTCGAGAACTAAGAGTACATGTATTTCGCCCTACCTTCTGCCACATCGAATCCTTGAAACTTCACAGGTTCGCAGTAATTAACCATGGAAGAGAGGTACGGATGGACGTGGATTGTTGCTCCAGTGTAGTGATAGTTGGCCATGGCAATTTGCTCTTCGGTCTGCAGTTCCTGAAAAAAAATCAGATCATTCAAGTACACTAAAAGTGATAAAAAATTTCGAAATATATAATAATAATATATTGTTATATATCTTTATCATGCATTGATGCAATAACAGTTCCCTGAGCTAGATTTAATTTTATTTGCTCTGTTAAATAATATTTATATTCATCTCATTATTAATTACAACATTGGCGGTCCGATATCTAGGAGTGGCATCATAATACCAACCAATAAAACCCTATGGATTAAAAAAAAATAATATTACAACATTAACCATGTATAACCTGGATTTATTTTTGTTAATTATTCATGCTATTTTTTGTTTGTTCATGCTTTAAATCACAGCTAGTTAATTTTAAAAACAAGGGATAATTATCACCAAGCTTTCCAGAATAAAGACCATGCAACTTGAATAGCTGTAAATTTAATTTAAATATTTAATTAATATTTAAACGTAATCTAACGTTTCACTGGCTTAAACTAAATACTACTCGTATACAGTATTTATTTAAATTCTAGCATAACGCCGTTACATAATACAGAGTGTACAAATAATGGAAACATGTGCACACTTCGAGTTGTGCGTAGCTGTTGACTTGCAACAAGTGTTTAAATTAAAAGCTTGGCGATTTATCAGGACTTTAGCCCTGATTGAAAAAAAAAAAAAAAACTGCCAAAATCCAAGATTTGGCGATCGTCTATTCTCTAACAATTGAAAAGGATTCTTTAATACTACGGCAGTTTCTGAAATATTAACATCCTTTTCCTTCGGAAAGCTCAGTAACAATGGTGAAAATATCTTCTTCTCTCTTCCATCATCTATGTGGATGATGATGAGGCCGAATGAACTCTTTCCACTTCTGTCCAGTTTGGTGTCGCTTGTTGCCATTTGGTTTTCAGGTCCTCTTTTATTTTGTCTATCCATCTAATTCTGGGCCGTCCTTTGGATCTTTTACCTTCCATCGTTGTATTCAGGGCTTTAGATGGTTGTCTTTCTGTTCCCATTCTGGCCACATGGCCAAACCATCGCGGTCTTCTTTCTTGGATTTTGTTATTTCTTGTTTTAATCGTTTCCTTATGTCTTCGTTTCGTAGTAGATCCAGCAGAGATACTCCAAGTAATCTTCTTAGCCAACCCATTTCAGTAACTAATAATTTTTTCTCTTCAGCCTTTTTTGAGATTCCAGCATTCACTTCCATAGAGGAGTATTAGGAGGACCATTGTTTCATAGATTCTTACTTTTGTTACTTGTTTGACGTCTCTTGACTTCCATATTTTATTAAGTTGTCCAAAAGTTTGGGTTGCTTGACTGATTCGTCTGTTTATATCTTTTATAATTTCACCATTGTACTCAATAACTCCTCCAAGGTAGGTGAAGTTTTCTACCTGCTCTAGATTTTTACTATCAATTTCCAGATTGGTGCTTCTTTTTCCTATTTGCATAATTTTTGTTTTGTCTATATTTATGTTTAATCCAGATTTTATACACTCCTTTATTTTATCAGAAATTCGCTGTAGATTTTCTTCTGTGCTTGCAAGTAATGCAATGTCGTCTGCAAATTTTAAATTTGTCACATTTTCCCCATATATTTTGATTCCGGAGTCCTCATTGTTTAAGGTCTTATTGGTTGCTTCTTCTGGTGTAAGATTGAACTAGTCTGGTGACAGATTGCATCCATGTCTTACTCTGCTCTCTGTGTGGAACCAGTTGGTTAAGGTGTCCTCCATTCGTACTGCACTTTCAGATTTCTCATATAGAGTCTTTATTATTCTTCTGGTTTTGTTGGGAATTCCAAATTCTTCCATAGTTCTCTTCTACGGATCGAATCAAATGCCTGACGAAAGTCTATGAAATTTATGTAGCAACTTTGGTTGTACTCTAGTATCTTTTCTATTAGCTGTCTTAAGGTGAATAGTTGATCAATTGTGCTTCGCCCTGGTCTGAAACCGGCTTGTTCTTCTCCTAGTGCCAGTTCTATATATGGCTTAATTTGTTTTTGGAGTACTTTCGTAAAAACCTTACCTGGAATACTGAGGAGGAATATTGTAGTTATTGCATTGTTTTATCTCCTTTTTTTGTATATAGGAGTTATGACTGATTTGGTCCAATCAGTAGGCACTGCTTCGTTTTTGTAGATCCTTTCAAATGATGTTTTTAATGGTTCCAAAAGTTGTTCCTTTCCTAGTTTTGAGTTTTTCTATGGCGCGTGCTATTATTTCTTTGGTAAAGATTTGTTTCTTCTTCCATTTCAGTGGCTGGAATCGTAATATCCACGGAGCTGTTATTATTATATAAACCTTTGAAGTATTCTTCCCATCTGGCCATTCTTTTTTGTTTTACTTTCAATTAGTTGTCCCTCTTTGTTTTTGATCATTATAATTTTTGTTGTCCGTGTCTTACTAATTTGGTCTATTTGTTTATATAATCCATGAAGGGTATTTTCTTTTGATAGCTTTTCTGCCATTTTGCATTTTTCTTCTAACCAGTTATTCTCGTCTCTTTTAACTAGTTTTTTTTTAATTTCTCTAGTTAATCTATTATATTCATTTCTGTTATAGTTCTGTTTTAGTTTCATGCTTTTCCTTTGATCGCTTAACCTTTTTACTTCATTCGAGATCCAATCCTTTTTACTTTCTCTTTCTGTGTAACCTATTGTTTTTTCTGCCGAATTTAATATTATTTCCTTTAATTTGCACCAATGTTCTTCGATGTTTAGGTCCTTCAGGATTTTATCTAGTTCTAGTTGATATAGAGTTCTAGTTCTAGGTGACGATATACAGCTACGGAAATCTTCATAGTGAAAAAGGATAAACCAAATAAGAGATAAAAATGAATTATTAGCATTATTTCAGGCCGGTATTTATTATACATAAAATTCCTGACGTTAGGAAGACTGATATTCTATTCAATCGACTAGTTGTCTTGGACTAACGTTATAGAAACCGGGTGCTGAGCATAACACGAACACCCGAGTAGGATGTTCGTGTTATGCTCAGCAGTAGAATCCAAGCTTTATACCCCCCCCCCCCCCGCTTTGACGACGGGTAAAATTTTCTAATATGACCACAAGGATGCTGACTAAGACTACAGTGGACAACCAAGAATAAAACATTTTAATTATTATGAATCTTCCTAATAATTGAATCCACATGGTTTATTTTCTGTGCAGTGATGAAGTTTTACGTCACAAAACGCTGCACACATTTGCGTTTAATAACGCCGCTGTGCAGGAACTTCACGATTGAAGCGAACTGCTGGAATTTGTATCTCTCATTTATTAATGGTCAGTTTAGTTTATAATTAATTATTTACAGTGCTGCGCATATTTATGCCTTCAAAAGTGTCTGGAAATAGAATTTGAAAATAATACAGAATACTTAAAAAAAAAAAAAAAAAAAAAAAAAAAAAAAAAAAAAAAAAAAAAAAAAAAAAGCAGAAAGTATTAACATTACAAAGAGATATGAAATGTTTACCTTCAGTAATCTGGAATGAAATTGCCAGAACTTGTTCCAAGTTTCAGTAGTTCTTTACATTATCTTAAGGAATACACCCAAAAGTTTATACTACAGAGTTTAAAACTGCATTATCAGGAACGTAATCCTCAATTTATGATCCTGAGACTATGGGAAATTAGGGTTAATCTTCCACACATTTATCGATAGTTTCCATGAAGCAATTAGGTCACAAAAGTGGGACTACCGTGTACAGACCATGTAGGTGAAAACATTTAACATTTTCTAATATAAATTCAAGTCTCGGTATGCAATCGAACCATGATTTTCTTCAGTAGTACATTTATTGGAGTGAAAAATAAGAATGAAAGTGATTCAAGGCAATCGCATAAAAAAGTGCGTTTCGTAATTTTTTTTATATATCATTAATTGATCGCAGCAATTAAAGCTGGAATTGTTCTTGACTAGCTGACTAACATTTGTTCTATTTTGAATTGTTTCACCAAATTTTCCCACTAAAACGGTCCGACTGAAATCAAAATTGAGGCGATGAGACAATTTTTAATGCAGCTCCAAAGCACAAAATTTCATTGAAATTCGTTTAGGGAGAGTGGAATTGCTGTATGCATGCTGACTTTTTCATGCGATTCTAATCAGCAAAAGGTTGTAAACATATAATACATTAGTACAACGAGCGGATTAAGAATTTTTTAAAAAAATTAAATTTTATTTAATTATTTTTTCCCATATAATCTGGAAATTCTGCTCTATGTACCAAACATGGAACTTTTTCAAGCCCCCCCACCATATATATATATATATATATTTTAATGTGAATTCCAATCATGAAGGTTATATATATGTAGTAACGTATAACTTCGTGGGTGGGATGTACATTAAAAAATTTTAAAAAGTATTGCGCGTGTACAAAGGGTTGGCTAACCTGGAAAGTATGCTCAAGAGAACCAACATGAAACTTTTCATGCCACTTCAAACCTCCAATAAGTGGGATGGTCTCACATCAGGCAATGAAAATCATTCACCACCTGCAGTCGATGTTATAATTTAACTCTTAATTAAGCATAGTTTTGTAATTAATAAATCTCAAATTAAGTGTGATATGCACTGGCTTATCATCTTAGCATAACTGCTACTGTGTATACCGATATTTAAATTACTATAACACAGGTCTGCAAAATTCGAGTCGCGAAAAGTTTTCTGGAAACTTAACTGTTTCTGATTTATTTTTTACCCCCGATTTCAAATATCTCTTCCATTTTTCTCTATCAGGTAAGCATTTTTCACAAAATGGATCTCAATATTACAGTAAGATAGCTTTAAAACGCATTAAGTAAAATAACAATATTTAAAATTTTCAGTAAAACATGTATATATACACACTGGAATTTTTGGAATGAAGGTATTGGGGAAAAAATTTTAATTAAAGTACTTAAAGATTAATCTTTAGTACATACTTTATATTTCGTTGTGGTCTTTCTTTTTCCTTCAAAGCTTCTTTTTGAACTTTTTCTGTGAAATTCTTTTCCCGGATCGTCTCTGTGCAACAGTCCAGCAATAGTCCATCATTGTGTTGACATTCCATCTGTCCTGATTCCTTATTTCCATCTCCTTGATGTCTTGGTGGAATCGCTCTCAGTTCCCAGAAAAGTAAGTAGTTTTAAAGGGGATTGAGAAAGTGCACTTTTAAGCTCATGGCGCATCCCAAATCCTCGAATTTCTGTAGCATGTCTTCCACAATCATTTTATAGTTGGCGTTCTTGCGATTTCCTAAAAATTTGGTCACCACCTCTTTCAAAGCTTTCCACGCTTCTTTTTCAACAGTTGCCATTTTTTCTTCAAACAGTTTATCCTTCATAAGTTTCCTGATGTTCGGACCGATAAAAATATCTTCTTTCAATTTTGCTGTAGATAATCCCGGGAATTTTGCACAGATGTATTTAAAAACACTCTCCTTCTTTCGACAAAGCCTTGACAAATTGCTTCACCAATCTCAGCTTTATGTGAAGCGCGGGTAAAAGGATTTTATCCCCGCTTCACATAATGTCTAATGCGACTCTTTCTGGGCATTCCTTCTTGATCCAATGTTGTTCTCAATCTCGACTGTCCCACTCGCACAAAAAACACGGGTATTTGGTGTATCCTCTTTGTTAGGTGAATTTTTGTAACCTCTTGAAGCCATTACACAAATACCACTTAAAGCACAGTTAAACGAATGACATCAACACTATTACACGACACTACACTACGTTAAAACATTAAAAAAACCGCAAACACATTAAATTAAATCTTCACACTAACTTAGAAAATATGCCACCTTTCAAAAATATGGTAACTTTTGTAGTCAACGACTAAAGTTCAACTAAAGAATCACATAAAAAAATGTGTCTGTGACAACAGGAAAGTCATCCGTTATCTCGGGGAATCAGATTCAAAGCAGCCACCTGCACTTTTATCTGCATTCCTCCTTTCCTCTCCTATCTTAAGAATGAGAAGTTTCGTGGAAATTTATTTACCATAAAAAGGCACCTTCAAAAAAACACTTATACAACTAATTAGCTGTAAATAGAGGAGAATAAAAATAAATACCAATGATTGAATTTAAATCCAAATACTACTAAATAAAACGATAAAATTAGAAATTGGGTAAAATTGGTGGGTGATGGAATTTTTTTCTATTTTTTCTAAACTCAGCACCTAAAAATCTATAAGAATCAATTATTACTTCTCAGACAACTTTTCCGTCGCTGGCTTGTGCAATTATACATATTTTGCTTCGAACATTTGAGAAATATAGAAACAAAAGAAGCTATCTGCTTGTTCTAGATAACCAAATTTGGTTATCTAGAACATCAGATAACCAAATATGGTTTGTGTATATTATTTCATATCATCTATCCTTTCTTTCATACACTAACAATCACTGTATTTACATCCTATATTACATTTCTTCCTTCGTTCAACTTCTTCGCTGGCAATAATAATTATTTCAATCCATGAGACTGAGAGCTCACTTTCATTCCCTCTTCTAATTAGTTCAAATCATTCTGTTGTTTATTCTCTAATCTTTCCCTGGAACACAGTACTGCATGCTAATTGAAATGGCAATACTCTCTTGGCTGGATTATTATTATTATTATTTTTTAAATATATTGAAAAATTGTCTACAATTTGTAAGTGCATCAAACTAAATTCTTACATTCCAAGCAAAGTTGCATAAATGCGAATCCTTCACGGCAGTTTTCTTGCTATATACATATTTAATTTGTTAATTCATTTATTAATTTGTATACGCACTGATGATACTACTGCGTCCGGAGAAATATCAAGTGTACGGTGAAACATATACACTGCTTGAAAAGAAGTCAACCATCATAGGCAAGGTTCATTGTGCCATGTAACGAGTCGTGTTTGTAGTCTGCATAAATTGGAGGAATATGATGCTCCGAAGTCAATACAACTGAGTCCGGGTGAAATGGCTGCGAGACGGGAACTGAAGGAGTTTGAAAGAGGCGTTATGATAGGATGTCATGTTGTAGACCTCTCTGTTCGACAAATTGTTGACAAATGAGGCCATTACAGGTCAACAATCAGTGACACCATAATGAGATGGAAGCACAGGAAGTCAACTGCAAGTGCTACATTGAACGACCTACTACACTCACCGAACGTGACTGTAGGGTGCTACGAGGGATGATATAAAAAACCGCCATTCGTTGGCCGACACATTGAATGCGGAGTTCCGGGCATCGACTGGAACTTGAATCTGCACAAAAACATTCAGAACTGACGCTCACAACTTGAGTTACCATTAGCAGGACAGCAATATGCAAGCCCCACATTACCCAAACCAACATACATCAGTTTTCAGTGACGTAAAGAGCGTGTACAGTGGAAGTTAAAGCTGTGTTATGGAGCGACGAATCACGCTACACCCTGTACCGAGCAGACAGACGGGTGTTGGTGTGGCGGATGCCCGGTTAACAGAGTGTGCAGAGGTGGCAGTGTGATGGTATGGTCCTGTTTTTCCTGGTTTGGTCTCGGACCTGTGTTTGTGGTGTCACGAACAATGAACGTCAGGAGGTATCAGAACATTCTGGACAATGCAATGGTTCCGAATTTGGTCAGTTCCGTAGAAATGGCACATGATGCATTCTCTTGCAGAGAGAGACAGTGTCATAATGCAGTTGATGTAACTGCGTGGTTTGTGGACGTGAAGGCCACCACACTTGACTGGCCCCCCCCCAGAGCCCTGATCTTAACCCTGTTGAACTGGAGCGTCGAGTGAGGTCAAAGGATGTCCGCCCCACAGCAGTCTAGGACCACATTACGAGCCTATAAGGAAGAATGGTCCAAAATTCCCATTGATCGCTATTGTACGCTTGTCGAAAGTACCCCATAGGCCTGCTGCAGTTATCGCAGTGAAAGGAGGTCTTACATCTTGAGGTGGGCGTCATGGTTATTTGTTCCTCATACTATGGTGTCCGTTGACTTCTTTCCAAGCAGTGTGTGTATACGATACAGCTATATTGAATATTTGTTAGTCGTTTTGTCTTTTCGCGAGGTTTGTTAATAATAATAGCTGTAAATTGCCTTATTTAACATGCAGTTACAATAAAACGCACTGAGTGAGAACTAGGACTAAAGAAATAAAGCATTCAAAAAACAAAAAAAAAAAAAAATCTATAAAACGGAGGACTACTCAAATTCTGAATAATTTCTGTAGTTATATGGAGCTTATGGATAAAACAGTTTCATACGGAAGTTAGACTCTCTCATGGAAAAGGTTCACAGCATCTTATTGACTGTTCGTTTACACAGCAGAAAATTAAGTAACATGATAGGGAAGATGGCACATACCTGAATTGCACATCTACCAGCCTGGTTGGCAGAGTGGTTAACATACCTACTCTCCAACCAATTGGCTGAGTGTTCGATCCCGTGGTGGGCATGGGTGTTTTGTGAATGTTTTTAGGTGGGCGATGAAATTCATTGCTCGGTGAAAGATTATTGCCCTACTTGCTGGGGCTTGCAAATGTTCCAGAGAAAGGATTTATAAATTATGTGAAAAATATAGAATAAAATAATTAAAAACACTTAGCCTACCCACGGTTACAATCTTTCGTCGGTGATTATAAGAAAGAAATCCGAATGATCTCGGCATTTAACTGGAAGGTGTAGATGCAACATATTTCGGAATTCTGTGAGATGTAGATGCACTTATACAGAAAAATTAATACATACTGAATTTCGACTGATCCTACATAAAGGAATACAAGTTACGAATTTTTGGATTAAACTTTCGAATGAATATAATGAAATTGCAAATCAAGCTCTGAAAATGAACGTTTTATTCATATACAACGCTCTATATGATTATAACGCTAGGAGAAAGAGGACCGTTAAAGGATCTTTTTTCAGCCGGTTACCGAGTTAGCCGATATTTGGCAAAGGAAGATAAGATTTCCTTCCGAAACTCGGGTTTTCAGTCCTGCAATTAACACTATTTCAGACAATGTACGAGTTGTTTAGCAATATGAGATAGTATTGGATTTGTCTATCGTATCCTGACACCCATGCTGTGAAAAATCATTGGTAGTTACGAGCTCAGCCATCGCTGATGGTTAATGGTGGAGTCTAGTACCCACTGGTTTCTAAAAGCTAGGTAGGGCTAAGAGAGTTTCGCCCTTTCTCTTCAGGGAATCAAGCACATCAGTTTCGCGTGTCCATGCACTGAAAGCCCCTTGTACTAATATCATGTATCCAAAGTGATCGTTAATAGATGACATTGTTCGGAAATAAAACTTGCGAGTCTTCCTATAATGATGCTTATTGGAGACGTAATATAGTAAAAAAGTGACGTTTAGAGAGAGGAAAAAAAATTCAAATTTTGCTCTTATGTTCAAACAAGCTTTTGATCATGTCGAGCAGTAAGCAAAGTGGGTGGTTACCGAAGTCAGAAAGTAATGCATATTCTTTATCGCCTAGTACTTTCAGGAGTTACTTATCTGCTATGTCTACGTAAATAGAAGGCAGTCTGTTCTACGTTTAAAAAAAGGTACTGGCTAATGACAGAACCAAAAAGAATGTAATTTTAAAATTCTTGCTCATTTTTTTCTATCCCGAAGTATTTGTATAGTCCAAAATTTCATGAAGTTATGATATACCAAAAGTAAGTTAATATCATCATCATCATCACATATTGCGGTGTTTCGTGGAACTAACTTTCTAGATCATTGATAAATATTGCCACACACAAACACACGCCTGCGCAATTGCCTTATAATACAGATCGTATAGCTTTTGATAACTATCTATTGACTATCAGTAAATTAGGACACATACAGTATTCATTGAGTGAAAAAATAATGCTCCAGTCTGCAATTTTGAGAAAAGTTGTCTGTTGGGAGTGCATCATCAAAAACCGGATTAACTGCATTTCTTCTTACCTTTTTATCTGCAAAGAAAAAAGATGATATGAATACGAACTTTTTTTTCACAAAAAATTTCAAAAATATGATGTCTCCGTGGCGCAGTTAAATGATGCAGGGTTGCTGGGTCGAAAGATTTGGATTGCCAGATCCTATCGAGAACGACGTGAGTAACTTTTCTAGGCCTTTTCAATTGAGGTTGAGTTAGCTAGTTTTGGATAATTATAGGAGAGATAAATCTCGCTTTTTTGAATTCATCGCATTCATAATCACAGTTAATTCTGTTTACGTTATATTTTATTGTTGGTAGCAACAACACAGATGTGGAAGCAACCGACATTACATCACTCTTTGATGAAATGATTAACATGACAAGTCAGTCCAAATAACACTTGCACAAGCACAGATGGAGAAAGTTTGTGTTGAACAAATTACCTATACAGTGAACATTTTCACAACCAGAAAGATGGTTCAAGTTCCTTATTTTTGAAAAACAAAATAGATTTTCCATACTGCAGTAGTCCGAAGGGATTTCTAACTAGCTTTCTTTATTATTTTTTAAATGTAAAACGAAATAAAAATGCTAAAATATCACACCCATCAACTGAAATGCAGGTTATACTAAATTAATTAAAACCCAATTCTCTAAACTCAAACCTAAATTATCATTGTCATTATTTTGTTAAAAACCACGGCAAGTTAGCAAGGCGAAAATGAGAAGAGGCGCGATTACAGATAATCTGAATCCGCAATCGAATTAATATATTAGAATAGATACTGAAGTAATAAATGATAAGACAAGTATTGCTTATATATTTCGAATCGGATTTATAACCAAAACAACTTAACAGAGCATTATTTCGTTTACTTCACTACTAAACGCATCGAAAATCAACTCAGGAAGCAAACCGTTCATAACGTTTACACACAATTTATATAGTCTAAGCAGATTACGTAATGAAAAAGTGAAATTAATTAATCCTGTCTCAAACGAAATTTAGATGAAATTCTGTTGTATAATTTCAAAAATAAATAACATGATTTCGTTCACTGTATTTCATCTATTTTAAATCAAAATAAACTGAAGCTAATAAGACTATTTTTGAATTCTAGCTGGATAATTTGCAAATAAATTAAATAAAAAAAATAAAGATTCAATTTTAAATTATTGTAAAATAATTAAATTCTTTGCAAAAACTATTTCAACATCAAACGAAAGGATAGAAATAACGACGATCTCTCTCTCTCTCTCAACCCCCCCCCCCCTCCCTACACACACAATACAAATCGGCTGTCGGCAACTCGCGACCTTTTCTATTTTATATGACTTGTGAAATGCGTCCCTAAATTACTGCCTGCGTGGGATGTTTCATAACTTACAAATCTACCAACCTATTGGTATATCAAGTAAAGGAATTCTGAATATGATTTAAAAAAAATTCGTTGGAGGTGTTCATTGAATTGATGTTATTTGAGAGAAAAAAAAAAAAAAAACGCGCATGAAACTTAATTACCAAATATTTAGTGACTAAAATTTATTTCTACGACGATTCATGTGCTATACATACGGCAGATACCAGATAAGAAGTAATTGAACGTCGCCCGGTGTAAAGAAGTAAATTATCTGCGAGTCCTAATGCATTATTGAACCATGAAATCGAATCAATGGAAAGCTAGTGATAACGGCAGAGTTTTTTTTAAAACACTACTAGAAATAGCAAACATTAATTGAGGGTAAAAGGTGTACTTAGCTTATCTTATCTGTCATAAACGTTTATGTTAAGGAAGAATGATACAATTCGCTATTAGGATGCAAGTATAAAAAGGACAAATTGATTCTTTCACTGATTTTGCTAAGAGAAAAATAAAAATCAGCACTCCGTCTGATCGATCAACAAAACATCTTTAACAAACAAAGAATTCTTAATAAATCAGGTATGCATGTTGATTATTCAGATGGCAGTAATAATTACAAAAACTAGACGGCTTTTACGGATTTAGTTTTTTCCCCTAAGCAAATTATTAGCTAGGACTGAACAAGTATAGATAAAAAAATTCCAAGCATCAATATTACAAGTAAACTGTATAAAACAAACGGAAGAGCCAGGTACAAGTTTATTAGAACAACTTAAGTTACGGACAAAACAATTTACTTGATATCATTATTTTAATCCATTTACGATTGCATAATAATTGATAGCGTGAACAACTGCTTAGTTGATATTCATTTGTGGAATTGGTTGCATCTTGTTGTTTATAAAGAACACTCTGATTTATGAAGTTTGAAAGTCACTATCATTGGCAAGAATCTGGATTCGGTAAAACTGAAGAGAATAACGAGAGATGGTGGCAAAATATTTTAAGGCAATTATATTGAGCTAATTCGCGAGAAAGTTAAAAGTTAGCACTAAAATACCAATGGGATTTTTACTACGTAATTCACCAAGTGGCTGTGCTATTTTTCATTTAAGGATGTTATGGACATTGTTATTTTCAAAGTGAAATAAATTTCTCAAGGTTCACACAAATGGTCAAATGAAATCCGACTGCTCAATTCCGGAATAAATAAAGGAATTCAAAATTCAGTGATTTATGCCACAATTCTGATAACTTTTTTTTTTACCATCAAGATTGTAGCTAAATTTTAAAAAAGAATGACGATAGTATAAATTTCCTGGCTTACCTATGAGCACTTAATTTGGTATATTACTTACTTGAACACATATCTAATTTAAAAGCAGATATAACACGGTCTAAGTCAACCGATCTTAGAAATCTTAACGGTGTTAGACTTTTTTTCCCTTTCTAAATTTAAATATCGGATATCCGTAGTTTATAAACTGGTTTCAGAATTATTATATTTGTTTAAGCACAAAAAATGTAAAACATTGTTTATTTCTAATTTTAAGAATAAGAAATTTCAACAGTACTTTATAAATATGTGTACTCATGTATAATGAATTTATTTTATATCGGGCTGTCCCCGATATAAATTGTTGATATTTCCCCACGCCTTCACTAATATACCACTTAACAATTCCAAGCAAGTACTTTCACATTTAAAATCAATGCATAATTTCCTGTTCAAAAGACAGTACATTGAACAGTTTGTGATATTAAGGATCGAAATTTCGCATAAAACAGTTACTTTTAAAGAAATAATCATGTTGAATACGAAGTTTAAATTTCAGTTGAAATGCAGTCAAGAACATGTTAGTTACTTATCATGAGGTGAATGAGTAATGTCAGACCCCCCCCCCCCACGGGTCGGTACTACGGAAAAATATTGATAACTTATGCGACTTATTTTTGCATGTTCTTCTTAACAAACTGGTTTGCGAATTTGATAGCTTAGTATATTTAGTATTTCTAAATATAATAAAATACTAAAAATATTCAATTTATTAAATATCAGATTCTTTAGAAAAAATACACTCGATATGTATACTTTATTTTTTTAATAAAAGCCTAAAAGAATTTTTTTTTTTTACTACACTTTATGCTATTAACTTTATTAAAGAGAAAAATCAAGAATAGAAGAGGCTGGATTTTCCCCAGATGAGAGAAAAATCCATCTCTATTTAAAACTGATTACTAGAAAAAAAGGCCTAGAAAATTCCTCACATCACACATGAATTTCAATCCTGATCTTTCCAACCAGCTGACACGTGAACACACCACTACGCCATGAAGTCATCATAGTGATATGATTATTAAACTGAGGTAGGAAATGACAAGGAGTGCATGCACATCAAACACTATCCAGACTAAAAGATATAAAAACTAAAGCGATACTTACACACCTGAAGAGTTAATTACCTTTAAAGTGATCTTCTGCATTATGCATTCGTTCCGTATTAGCGCAAGCATATTCGAGCGAAGTTTTTGATGTTGTTAAAAGTATCCGCACCTCAATTTGTTTAATTATGTAGGATTGACTATTCAGGAGTAGATGCAGTAGATTTGGGTGTCAGTTTAGTGAAGACCCGAGTTCAAACCCCATCTAGGACGCGAAGGACCTTTAATTTTTTCTCCTTTCATTTGAATGAATTAGTCATTCTCACACGGAATCCCCCCCCCCCCTCCTGAAAATCGAGTTTTTCATCTCAAAGCAGGCAAACCGACTGGAAGAACAGATAATATACTGGTCTCACAGCCTTAGTTGCTTCTTCCGTAATTCCAAATGACTCGCACTCAATTTCGCAAAAAAGAAAGTATTTTCTAATATCTTAGCCTACATCACCCACGACTGGACACATGGAAAGGTTTGGGTAAACGTGTTGTTGGTTTGAAATTTCCAGAATATTTGATTTTTTCTAATATCGAGGATTGGTCGGTAAATTACCGTTTCTATCATAGGTGGCCGAGTTTCTTTCTGGTCCTTCACTGCGTGGCTCCATCTCTTCGTGCATCTTCACCAATGCAGATTGCTTCAGAAGGGTTCTGTTCCATCACCTCTTGCATCACTTTATTCTCCTATACATAAATGATCTACTCCTAATCCTATTTTGCTGACTATGGTATACTTCATTCCTTCTACTCATTCCACAAACCATATAGTACTCAAACATTCCAAGCAGTCTTCAACCGGTGCTTTAAACACCTATTTCCAGACCATCATCAATGGGAGGGGAAAGGATAACCTGGTTACCTCCAATAGTGCCAAAAGGCAGTCTGGCCCTTTTTCTCTCAAAATGAAATCCTAGCTTAGCTACCTCTACTATTAGTAATACACAAATAAGCAGACGGGATCAAATTCTCTTTCTTTGGGATCCCCCCCCCCATGTATTAGTTTTTATAACACTTCAGTAATGCCTAGAATTTTGAGTAAAGAGCCAATGGAATTGTAAAAAAGGGGCACTCCTAAACGAAGGTATACTATATTAGCCATTAAAATAATGGATTATCTGAATCCTATAGTTTAGATTCCTGCATGAGGAGGGCAAATGGAACTAACTCGCAATGGGGATATTAAGTATTTTTATTATTTTAATAATCGTTTTATGAAAGATACGTCAATTTTAATTAGTACTTATTAGTTTTTCTTCGAAACTGGCGTGTTTTCTCTAAATTCAAGAACAAATTTAATGTGTTCTAAATTAAAATATTTACTTTTTTACTTGAGCAGACTCGTCTTTTAATATTGGTCTGAGAAAAAACAAAAATACAAGTACTGGAACTGTTTAACGTTTATTCAGCAATTAACATATGATAGATGGGATTTTTAAAAACATTTCAACATTTTCTTCTAGTAATTTAAACTAAGATTGAGAATTACGGAATTGCTCCATAAATTGAAGCTTACTAATCAATTATTGCTGTTCCATGTTTGCTTTCTAGAGCAACGATTCCAGATTTTCTACCCCCGAGCTGTCCCACGGTACGAATGTACTCTGCACGCTTACAACCTTTTGTTTGGTGGGATTCATACTAAAAACACTAAAGGAGACGTTTCATGACTTTTGGTACGTTAGTGTATATGAAGATTGGTAAGAAAAGATGATTAGTGAGAGGTACAATCATAACTGCGGTAAGATTTTTATTTATTTATTTATTTTTTTATAAAAATAAGGTGGTGCTATGTTGGATTAGTTCCAGTTCGCAAAACTTTCGTGTAGGTGAATTTCTGATTGGAGAAAAGTGTGGTTACTTTCCTATCTATTACCAAACAACTTGCCATTGTCCTTTATTGATCTGTGAAAGCACGCGAGGACTTTTTTTTTTTTTTTTAAATAGAATATCACCTGATGCAATTATTGATTCCTGTCATATGGAATTAAGCACTTCTTAACTTGCTATTTGTGCTAGAACTTTAACAGTCAACTACTTACAAAATACATAAATGAAAATTAAAAAAATTAAACTCAGCAATTTAAACAACTTTTAAACATTTCTACAATAGGCCACATGATCACCAAGAGCTTCGAATTAAAAACATGTACTCTGAAAAAAAAAAAAAAAACCGTAATATTTGAAAGATGTCATGCTTCAGCTAGGCTGAATGAATAAATGACATAGAAAGTGCCATGGATCTCTTTATTCCTGGTCTATGATATTTAACGCATTAATTTTTCCTTGTATCACGTTTAAAATGTAAGGCCTGTGTTAAAAAATATTCTAATTTCTCCATTAAACTGTTTATTTTAAGCCCACAGATCAATGAGGGAGAAGTAATACAAACTTTTATACTAAGCTTATATAATTACACCTATAGGAAGTAATTAGAAATGATTTATACCATTCAATACTTCTCTTCCAATGAGGGAGAACTTCTGTAGTTTCCACAACTCCCAATTAATTTTTTTTAATGAATTTCTTGTCATCTTACCGACTTGCATTTTAATCACGGATATTAAATAACTACATTCTATTTCCCGATAAACTCAATGCATGAAAATAATTAGTGATTCACAAGAGCAATAAATTTTATTTAATCTACAGACTACACCATGCTAAACTACATAAAATGTCAGCTGCCTTACCTTCAGTTGGAGTTTCCTCACTGTTATTCATGCCAAGGTTAGGGGCAGTATCATCGTCGTCGTCATCGTCATCATTTTGCAGTTGACCTTTGCGCCATAATTCAAGTTCCTCTATAAATTCGAAAAAAAAAAAAAAAAAAAAACAGATTCCACGAAACTGCCACAAATGAAATAAATAAAAAAAAAGATAACTACAAGCTGACTTTATTCTAGGTCGATTTCAGCATACAATTGTCCCTCCCCATTCGACATAACACGTATTTTCGTTGCTGTTGTAATTCTTAAATATGAACCATTCTTTGATATCACGTGTAATTCCTCGTTTGTAGTTAAGATGCATTTCGTAATTCCATAATAAATACTTTTTGTTCTGTAATAACGTCCTCCATAAGGTACTCAAAGTTATTCTCTTGCTACAGGTACAACGAGTTTCGCAATAGCACTTAACCATCTGTTTTATTTCCCCCGTTCGTCTGTATTGATTCCGAGTTACTAAACTGTGTTCTAATTCACTATTAGGGCTACTTTAAACAGCAGGGGCGCGCCGACCTTACGTGCAATGTGTGCGACGCACACAGGCGCTAGGATAGTAAAGGCGCCAAAGAGGAGGAAATACTTTAAAAAAAAAAAGTTTTTTAAAGTGATTTTTTTTATTGGGGGGGGATAGGGGCACCAACTAAAGTTTTGCACACAGGCGCCGGACACTACTAGCGCGCCCCTGCATAGGTGAAATGGTACACAACAAACTGTGTACACGAAACGCTGTTGCTTTTCGGAGACGCGAGCATCACTACCCCCCCCCCCTCCTCCTCCCTTTATTAATTCTTTCCGTTTGGGCACGTCATTTCTTAGTCTACAACTTAATTCCGAATCAGAGGGGAAAATAGTGCACGAATTACGGCGTATTACTTAAAAATGTTATCTGGATGTTCATTACAGAACTGCATAATTATCTAATAATTTAAAGAACAAAAAGATTTCAGAGATATAAATCGCTAGAATAAATGATGGACTCGCAATCGAAGCAAAATATTGCAAGCACTGAAAAGTGAATGAATTGATAAACTAATTAGACAGCTAGCAATTATAAATTGATATTTCTTATAATTGCTGAACAACGTGAAGTTATGAGTCATGAAATGCGTTATAACGCAACTAAAACTCTTTGAATGCTAACACAAATGTACACGTAGAAACGATTAACGTAGTAGGATACATACGGGAGCGTGAAAGAGCATTTCACATCACTCGGTTGCGTATGCATCCTGCCGTTAACGACACCAGTTTTACATAAATCGAAGCAAGCACATCTTGAGGGAAGGGTGTGTATGTGAGGGTAGGACGGTTAAAGACGCGTACGTGTAAAGATTTCAAGTGATCCTTATATTTTAAATATGAAATAATAGAATATGAAAGGATAGCCATACTTCCGATTAAAGCGAAAATTAAATGATATTTTAAGTAGCATACAGAGTATTGATAATGAATTACTATTTTAAGATAAGTTACTTACGCCTTTCGACTTCAGGGTTCAGACGTTTGTTTTTAATTAGGATCTTCCTCTTCAGATCATTTGGACTAGGAAGAAATGCTCCTGGTCCCATCTGGAAAGACAAAAATGTAACGTAAAACGCAGCCAAAGTATGATTAAATCTTCCATTAACTCTTTCACAACGATAGAAGGTGTGTGAGAGTCAGAGAAAGCAAGCTGGAGCGTCATGCTGTTAGCTAACTTCACATTTTAGTTCTTACGCAGAATCTAGGCAGTACGGTATACAATAAGAAATGTAATGCATTTTTAGGTGCGTTTCACAACAGTGTTTCAAAACAGGTTTCTTTTCTCCGTTCCGCTGTATGTATATAACATTGCCATACTGTCTAGAAGGATTCTGATGGTATTTACGATCTTTACTAAAATTTGTACCACCATCTCAATTTTGCTTAAATTAGAAATATACTGAATACCAAAATCATGCGAAATTACAAGCTACAGTATTTAACTCAACGTTTGAAGAGTTGAAAATTGGTGTGAACCGGCTGAATTCAAGAATGACACCGGTTGGCGTCGTTCATTTAAAATAAGACAGTCAACCGTGAATGAATTTCTCCCACAGTCCTTTGAATTGCGGATTCGATACTAAATCCTTATATTTGGGCAACGAGTCATTCTCGTCGACGAAAAAATATCCCTTTGAGATTTTTTTTTTTTAAACAGTATCATTGCTTATTTTTTTTGTAACCTTCATGTTCTAGTACAAAATTTTCACAATCATATGTGTAACCTAAGAGCAACAGCTCATCCAGGTTACGATATGCATAAAGTTACAAAAATGTATGCAATTCATTTTTATTATATACATATATGTACATTCATATAATATACATATGATTATAATATAATTACATAATAAAATCGCAGATAAAATAAAATTTCATCATACAGATGAAAGTTGCATAATTAATTAGGAGCAAAATAAAACAAAACAGTTAAATAGCATTTAAATTTTACGTTTTACACATAAGACTGGATCTTCGAATACAAATATGCTAAAAACCAATAATTTATACAATTATTTTGAACAGAGCTTCCTCATTTCTGTGGGAAAATAAATAATCTTTGAATAGAGTTTTGTATTTGTTTGGGTTAGTTTCATTTCTTATTGTTAAAAGTAGTGTGTTGAATACTTTTGGCGCTAAATAAGTATAATGTTTGTGTATCGCTTCTTTATTTGCTTTTGGAACTAAATATTTTAGGCCCTTATGTCTACTAAGGAAAGTGTCTTGTTTGATATTTACGTATTCGTTGTGTGTTATGAATAATAGTACCCTATAGACGCATGTCTAATGGGTAGTATGTTTAGTATGGTGTATTTATTACACATTGCAGTATCCTTATATTTGTTTCTAGTTAAGATTTTAATTACTTTATTCTGAGTCGAGACTAAAGGTTTCAGAGTAGCGCGATAGATTCCTCCCCAACTTAATATACCATATTGTAGTGTGCTTTGAATCCAGGCAGAATATAATATTTTTAGCATATTTAAATTTAAGAATCTGTTTAGGTAGTAAAGTCTGTTTAACATAATCCTTACTTTATTTACGACATCGGTGATATGCGGTTTCCAGCTTAAATTACTATCAATTTTTAATCCCAAGTAAGTTATTACACTGACTTTTTCTATTTTCTCGTAGTTGCAATTTGAATTTGTTCCTGCAATTCCAATCATGCAAAATTAATTGTGCAGTGAAGTTCATTTTGCCAGTTGTATTTCGCAAGTTAAAATTTACATATTTAGTTTTTGAGACATTCGGACTGAGTTTATTTGACTGGAACCAATTTGTTACTTTCAAAAGATCAGCATTCACGATATCGATTTCTTATACAGTATATTAGACGTAATGTGATTCGGTCACAATCGAATTTTTACTGAATTTCTTCCGTTTAGCAAAATTATCCATATAAGTATTGGCTTTCAATGTTTGCTAAACTCGTTGCAAATAGAATTGTTTGATGGCCTGAATTTATGAAATAAAATAATTGGTAAATACTGTAAAAGAATACAAAATTCCAGCACATAAGTAATGCAAATCGTATAAGTAAATGAATGTGGTTTAGTTCAGTAAGAAAAACCCATTATATTATTACAGCAAGCTAAATCTTTTATAATTTTCTCTATCAAAAGAATAAAATTCACCTCCCTGAGACTGACTGCATTATGATATTTTGGATGACTACATTAAAATAATTTTAGGAATTTAATTAGGCGAAATTGATCGCATGCATTTAAACTTGAAATTTTCGTTAAAGTTGCAATAACTAGAAAGCTAACAATAACATGGAGTCAGAATAGGACACGAAGGTCAATGTCTCCGTCATGGATTTAGCACAATTTCTTGGTAATTGCGGCACGCAGTGTAGACAGAATGGAGCTAAGCAGTCGAAACCACCTCTCACCACCGATACTATTAAGGAGCATAAAAAGGGGATGAACGAAGGGTGAAACCTCGTACAGGCTAATCGATAGCTGACGTTGTCAGAGACGACGTCCAATACAACACAGAATGTATAAACTATACGTTCCCTATGTTGTGTGCGCGCATGAACAATATCTCAGATGACGATGTGTTACCTTGTAATCTTCGTTCGGCATACAAGATCAAAATGACTTGCGAGTGTGTCAAATCCTCTTACGGACACACGGATCTTTGCTGATACGTTTAGAGGGGAAGATGAATTTCAATCTTCGAAGGCGACATTTTAATTATCAGTCAATACTGGCAGGAACTTTTCTCGGAGTCAATATCCAATGAACGAGTGATCTCGGGTAGAAAGTCCTAAGGACCTTCCATGTAAAAAAAAAAAAAAAAAGAAATGTGCTTTCGGGAACTATATATCCTTGGTTGTTAATCTCAAGAAAGTCAACTTAAATGCAGCACATATTTAGGATATTATTATTTTTTATCCTTCATGCTATTATTCTAGACTTTAGAACGCCTTCTTTGTCTGGTATACGGAGACAATAGATTTTTGAATGGAGAAAGGTCAGGTCATCTGCGAAGCTAATTTCATTAATTTAATTAATTTATCTTATTTATTTCTTGTACCATTACTTCTGATGTTATTTCATGATTATTATATATAGGAAATAAAGTTGACTAGAAAATTTCAACAACGAAACCTTCAAAACACTTTAAAAAATAAATTTTGATTATTGATATAATCAGTATGCTAGGAGACAAACGGCAACCTTGTTACCAGAAAAAACTTACCGGATGTGTGGGTAAAGGCTCTTTTAAAACCATATCTCCAAGAATATCATCACAGTATTTGGCCAATTTATACTGCTGCTTCTTGCTGTTAGGGAAACAATGTATTAATATTATTACGCTTCAGCTATAAAAGAAATTTGAAAAACTGGCATTTTATTAATACTGAATAAGTAGTACAAATGAAAATATAATACAATAGATCCAGCAAGTATTTAGAACAATACAAGTCATAATAATAGATAGCAAAAAGTCTGTATACTACACATGTTATAATATACAGAGGGTCAGCAAAATAATGGAAATACCTATAACTTTTTTTTTGAGAATTTTTTTATTAATAAGCTATAGGCGCGCCCACCTCGGGCATGAATTCGACGTCGAATAGACTGATACAACTCATGCACATAAGATAATAGAATTCGGGACAATTCTTCCTGCAAAATATGTCCCAACTGTGCCAGTGATGTTGCAGGCGGAAAATGTGATCGAACCGATTAGAGACAACGCCTTGTCCGTTTCCATACCTCATCATAATCTTCGAAACTGTGGCTCGTGATACACCTACGATTTCTGCCGTTTTGGATACGGCAGCTCCAGCAAGCCGCACTTCAATGCTCATACATTTTTGGAGGTCTCTGAGGTCTGACATTTTGCACACCAAATGCGCAACAGCTAATTCAACATCGACTATGGCATTGCTACTCGTATGTGATAGCCGATATCGTATCGCACCGCACCGCATTATATTGTGGGACAAAATAATATAATTATATTGTCACAGACAATATAATTATATTATATTGTCTGTGATTGTTGTTGTGCAAAATGTCAGCACTCAGTGACCTCCAAAAAGGTATGATCATTGGAGTGCGACTTGCATGATTTGCCGTAACTGAAACGGCAGAAATCGTAGGTGTATCACGAGCCATAGTATCGAGGATTATGACGAGATATGGAAACGTACAAGGCGTAATTTCTAATCGGTTCTCCAAGATTCGATCACATTTCCCGCCTGCAACATCACTGGCACAGTTGGGACATATTTTGCAGGAAGAATGGTCCCGAATTCTATTATCTTATGTACATGACTATTCCACGACGAATTCATGGTGTTCTAACAGCCTGAAGTAGGTCTATAGCTCATTAATAAAAAAGTATTCAAAAAATTGTAGGTGTTTTCATTATTTTGAAAACCTCTCTCTCTCTCTCTCTGTGTGTGTGTGTGTGTCCTAGAATTATTTTTCAAGTAGTAATATAGAGAGTGATAGTAGAAAAAATACTTAGGAATAAAGAACAGAAAATGGAAATAGATTAGAAATAACTACACAATGTGTCTGCACATTTGTAAAAAAAAAAATGAATATCTTTAAAAAACACCAACAAAACTATATTGAACGCCATTTTCAACCTAGCGGGAGAAAGTTCAAGATTTAAATGATACTTTATGCATATCATTATACGAGATTACATTAATTTGAACTACGTACACTCGATAGACTGATGTTCATAAAGATCTTACCTGCAATGGTTTTCAAAAGACAATATAATAGGATAATCAGTAGTCACGAATGCGCAGTCTCGAATTGCATATATGACATCCTGGAAAGAAATGAATTTTCTGTATCTTTTCAGGTTTTTTTTCCCTCCAGAAAATTTCAAATAATTATTTGACAATCAGTGTAAACAAAATTATTTAGCACGTTCAGAAATACTAAAATAATAAACAAATTATTTTTAAAAACTTCAACCTAATATTAAAACTAAGAAAAATCAGGCTGCCAGAAAGTCCTTTGACCTATTTCTAAGCTTAAATCTATCATTCTAAACTGGTTTCAGGATCCCTATGTTTGCTTGCTTCTTAGCATTTCTTTCGTCATGTTTCTATTCTTGGTTCACTTCAATCCCTGAACAAATGATTTGCGTCCTACCATCTTCTGACAAATGCCCTCGGAGACAGTATTCCAAGTCTTACAGGCTGAGCATGAAAGGCAAAACTTTCATTTTGGGAAGTGACTTCGAAGTTCGCAATGCAAGGAGTGTATATTAGGCAACTACTACGGCTCCAGTGATAATTCTAATTTCCTGGACTTTCTTCAGTTCTAACTGTGACTCAATACAAATATTATTCAAGAAACATTGAAAGAGCTTGAAAACAAGAACCAAATCTTGGAGGCTCATTGGAAAACTTTCGAACTAGGGAGGCGTGGGGGAGTTAATTGAAAGGACAGAAAAAACCGAACTTCATGGTGGACGCAAGAAGTTAGAGTTATTCCTGTAAAATAAGTAAGCATATTGAAAGCTCCTCCTTGAATGTAAGAGAGCTAGTGTATATGTATATGAATCGTTCCCAAGAAAAGTTCTTAGCCTATAGTACATAAGTGTCAATAGTTGTGCAAAGTAAGGTTTAAATAATCTGGAAACCATGTTCTAAGGATCAAACATGAAATTTTTTTAAAATCATTCAGGCCTGAATTAACCAGAGCGGTCATCTCATACAAGGCGATGAAATTTATATAGTACTTAAAGACATTCATTAAATGTCCCCGTCCACGTTGGGATTCGAATCCACAGCCTAGTGGTATGGTTGAAGAGAGTAACTACTCACCCAGCTTGGCCAAATGATCATATTAATCACTACTATACCAAACAGCACACCGACATTCAAATAACAATTAATAAACTCTTAAAACTTTTTCCTTTTTGCAGATTACTAGGAAAATGTATATGTTACTCTTAGTTATCAGGTTTATTTCATATAATCCATATAGATGATGAATAAGAAAGTTCCTATCTAAAAGTTACTTTACTAATATTGTTTTTTAATATATGAAGTCCACACACTGTATTATGTCTGTTAATTGTTCATTAACCAGTATTCCCTGTTTTGAGTTGCGCAAGGCTGTTCCTAAAGAACAGAGGTATATGTTATGAAAGTGGAGGACGAGTTGGTTCGGTTGGTTTGAAAATGTGTACCGGCTTGACACTGTTTACAGAATAGATGAAAATGGAAGAATAACGGAAGCCAGTTTAGCAGAATAGTGTCCATGAAAATACTTACTGGTGAAGCATGAAGCAGAAAAGAACGTCTGAGAAAGGGATTGTCTATTAATCGAGCTACCCATTTTCATGGTAGCATGACCACTTTTAGGTAGATTTTGGGTGCGCCACCCCAGATGTGACAATATTATTCTAAGGTTAGAAATATTTGGGATTTCTATAGAGTTAACAGCTGCACAAGGTGAGAAGTAGTGTACTGAGTGGAAAAGAGACAAAGGTTTTTTGAAAAAACGTTTCAGCGGGAGTTACCAAACAAAAGTTTGAACACGAAATAACTTCACGACTAGGCTTCTTATATATATAGGAAGTTGCTTTCATATGAATTTTCCACCGTATCTCATAACGAAAACAGCGCCTACTTAATTAGGATTGTAAAAAGTTTTTTTTTGTTTTAAATTTTGAATTCCGACGGTTCTCAAAAACATATTCTGCTGAGCATGACTGCTAATTTGAATCTAGGCCTTTCAAGCAGAGGACACACGTGTCGTTATTTCGACCGAGATACCGAGGTGCTATTTAGTATGAAGGTAACGTTTTAGTTAGGTCTTATGATGCAGTCGCTGATTTAACGAGTCACATCACGCATCTTATCAATCACTAAACTTATGACACGGAGTAACAAATATAATTCCACGTATTTACTTGATTCTTTGTCCGGCATCTTCAGTTATTCAAATTTTATTTTCACTCCTGTGAAATGCCTATTCATTACTGCCATTTACAACGAAGGATAAATAAAGAAATTAATTGAAAAATTATTTACATTCTGAGATAGGATGTTGAAGTCCATGCCTAAGAATACATGGTTATATTTATCAACAGAAATAAAAAATGAAAAGAATAGCAGAGTACATATCGGCGTTGTGACATCTCAAATAAACAGAAGAGAATTATATGTAAGTGTGTGCGTGTGCGTGAAGGGGGGGGGAGACAGTGCAAAAGTTCAATTCTCTTTTTAATTTACATGTTCCTCACTTCTTCCTAACCCCGAGTCATTCAAGATATAAGATGTAACTGTAGAGTGAAGAAAACATCTGCATGGAAGGGGAGTATACATTACAAGTAGTAGCTGTCCCTTTCTTTCTGCGAAAATATTAATTACAAGTACCGTTCAACTTTTACAAAAGTTTCTTATTTTTTTTTCATTCTCGAGAAATAAAAAAAAAGAGAAAATGACAGTATATACAAAGAGTGCACTTCAAGAAATTTTCCAGGAATTTATTTTAAAAACTCTTACAATGTCTACTGTTAATGCAACAAGACAACCGATCCTTCCATTACTGAAAACAGCGCTGTTTTCAGTAATGGAAATGAAAATATTCGACAGGAATTGCTGTCAATAATGAATGATATCTACGTTATTACAACGATTCGTTTTCGGTTTATTTTTCATTTTCGGAAACAACAAACAAACAAAAAATTCCGAAGACGCTAGAGCGGGCAAGTAGGGAGAGGTAAATGAGCGTCACCATCTGATTATTTTTTCTTTTTCTTCCCAAGAAACTGGAGTACGGGTAAGGCGAAGTGAATGACAGCTGTCTTTGGAGAGGTTCGTCCGGTTGGCGAAATCAAGGACAGTCATTCTTTTAACCAAACGAATGAGATCTCCGAGAAAGGCAATGTTGTTGTGTCTGTTTGCGAGGCTTATGAACGCCCGCATATGTGGTTTTATTTTTTAAACCATCCGTTCATAGCTTCGTTACCATATTTGCTTTGGTTTTTTGCTCAACGGTATGCAAAACTTCATTCTTGATTTGATATTTCATCGCATAAGCACTCGCCAACTCAGGTACTTTTAATGATCAAGGATATCTCGTTAGACTTTTAATTTAAGCTAAACAAATATTCCTCACATTACTCGTATTACGAATAACATCGTGAAAAGTAATTTGATGAATTCACAATGTAATACAAGAAGTAAAACCAAGAAGCAAATTCTCCCATACAAATATTTTCTCCATGAACAATAAGCTATAAAATAAAAAAAAATGCTGCAGTGCGTATACAATGAAGACAGTAAATCCGGAAGTTAAGACCAACATTCCAGGTATTTTGGGTTGCGGCAAGCTGGGTATACTATCGCCTTAGTTAATATTAAAACGAGTCTGAAGAATTCTATACACGGCAAATCTTATTTCGAGTCTCCAACTTTCTCTGACCTTCAAATGCTAGATTGCTAATGTACCAAGGGCGTTGGGTATTCTCAAAATGAGCGAGTGACGGGGAGGGGAGGGATGAGTGCTTGCTGAGATACACAAATGCTGTATCATAATAATCATTAATCCATGCAGAAACAGTTGCTGTTGAAGTTATGTCCGGGCATACTGCATAAGCAATGAGGAACCCGCGTGCTTGTCAGCTAATGATTCTTCCCATTAAAGGAACATTCAAATGATGTTATGTCTTCCAATAAATTTCTTAGAAACCACCGAATCTCATTCAGATTTATATATACTGGAATGCAAAGTATTTCGCTCGGCATTTAACTAACAGTATGTACATATTCTCACTTATTTTTAATATCCTGCCTATAATTATTTACATCACTAACTAAATAAGATTTGTTAAAAGCACAGAATCGAAATGCACAATAAATTCAGGCTTCCTCCTTGTTGAAATTTATCAGGCAGAACTTACCTTAAACAAAATATCTGTGCACATGGCTTTTCCGTGAGTGATGATTGGCTCTTCATCTTCGCTCTTTCCATCCCAGCAATCAAGCTCAACACATCTGAAAGAAGTTAACTAAACTGCACTGCACCTACCAAGTTTTTGTTCTACGAAATTCTCGATTTTTTTTGAAATAATTCGTTAGTTAGACTTACCTGCACCCAGCTAGCAGCACTTGCCGGTACATTTCCACCGATGACTTCCCACCAAACTGCCTTCCTGAAAGATAGGTGTTGTGAGAAGAGTTGATATAATAGTGAGCCAACGACTGGTCCATATCCATATAAATGTCCAAACGATCCAAAAACACTGGAGCATTTTCATCCGACATCAAATATCGTGTGAAGCCCTCCTGGCTCATTTTTTCTGAAAATTTAGAATTACATAATATAATTTTTTTTTGCAAGTGGTTATTTTGTAGTTATTTTATCATGCAGTACCATCATAGTATCCAGTATTTGAGGATGAAAATTAATTAATCGGAACTTTCAGCGGTAATTAAGTGGAAACAGAAATAATTTACAGAAACGTAATATAATAATTACGCATGGTCTCCTTTGATACCTATTTTACGGCTAGAAAAACACGATGTCGTTAGATAATTCTTAAACAGAAAAACTCCAAAGAGGTATTTTATAATTTTAATTTTCTTAAATTTGAAGTGAAGTGTGTATCGAGTTTGTGCTATTAAAGTTATACATACAATTTTGGTTTCGTGATACCGACTGAATGACCAGTTTATTAGGTGCACTTTCCTAAAGAGCGAGAATAGCGCTTCTTTTAGGGCCTCAGAACTCGTCGGGTGGAGACCATTCCACTCGTTGGGAAATGGTCTCCACTAACTGATAAAAGCGTTCTACAGGGATCTGGCCTATGTAGACTGGACTTTGGCAGATTCTTGTTCGCAAGTAGCGAGTTTTACCGATCCCAGCGATGTTTAGAAAAATGAAGTAAGTTATAGACGGTATCCCCACACTTCGTGAAGTATTACTGACCGATCTGTGGCATGTGATCTTGCTAGAAGTAATTGCTACCAAGTGATAAAACTGTGAACTTGAAGAGATGAACTAATTCGGTAGTAAATTGTGAACTTGAAGGGATGAACTAGTTCGGTTCAAGTAAGCTGGGGGGGGGGGGAAGAGCCGTTGCTCATTCGTTATCAGACAACCTAACATGTTTGGTTTTCTGAATAAACAGATACATTGTTTCAGGTGGCAATTGGCAAGATGGTGCATTGATTTTCGGTCTACAGTCATCGTGATCCTGTCTCCGTATCTGGAACAACCAGAGAGGGATTTTTGGAACAGACTACTTATTTTCATTTCCTGTGCTTCTTGAAACTACTTGCTTTTAAGATAAAAGGAGAGAAACTCGGCGAAGTCATAGTCGGTTACGATATACCAACTGTGAGAGGATCTGATGCATTTTGCGTTCTGATATGCTCATTTTAAATTACTGTTGTATTACTCTGGCAATTGATTCATCTGTTAGACTGCATAATTTTAGTAACTCGCCGTCGGTCTCTGTTATTAATAAGCTGTCTTCAGCCACAGGATTACCCTTGGCTAGATATTTTCTATTTGCTAGACCATTTTCAATACGTCCTGGGAAGTGCTGTGTATCAAGGTCCCAGTAGGGTGGTAATTTCTGTAATATTTGCAACGCTATGCCTGGCTTTGGTTTCGTTTAGTGGGAATTACGAAAAAAGCAACTAAGGTTAGTACTTTATGTCTGTTCTCCAGACGTAAAAACGAGAATACAAGGATGTTTTTCTCAGAAAAAAAAAACGCCTGCCACCCCCATGTAAGCTCACCTTTATTGAAAAGCCCTTAAAATTGTTTCTGACACCCAGACGTGATTTGAACTCAGGTCGTTCCAACCGAATGCAAATTTCAGTCGTCCTCGCTTGCATTACGAAAGAGTGCACGATGACGGAGCGCTTTTGCAGCCCGAGATGTCAGAGGAACAAATACACAATTACGAACACGTAAACATGGACGATTTAGATCATGCAATCGGTTATGTAGATGAAAATGTTCCAGGTACTATTAGAGCATTCATAATTGAAGATCAACGAATGTGGATATGTGCGCGCGAACACATATCCACACCCATACGCTAACACGATGAGGTTTGAAATATAGGTGGTGGCCACTAGATCAGCCGTGATCTAAAAATTGACGAAATATACATAAAAACTATCCCTATTTATGTGGTTTCCATAAAAATGCGCATCACATCCTATCCTCCGTAAGTACTAATCCTCTCCCAATATTACTCAGCTGAGTCACACAGTCTGTTTCTGTTCTTAGTTGATAACCAGCTGGCGGTTTCGCATGGATTTACAATACTGTACTTTATGTTTTATTTATAACGCATATTTTAAAAAGAATTGATAAGGCAGCTCCTGTGCATTTGAGAAAGCATACTAGCTATGCACCAGACATTAAAATAGATGTTATTAAGTATAAGCAAATTGGCGAGTGAGTCGGAGACATTTCGCATCCTCTCGCCAAATGCCAAAGATGTGAAAAGTTACTTTGAGGGGATAGCAAATATCCCTTGATTCCCTTTTTAAAACTCCAGTCAAAGAAAATCAGTCGACACTCAATCGAAAATGACACTCACTCAGGACTCTTTGTCTCCATACCTTGGAAGTTGATGAGATGGCAGTGCAAAATCCACTTAGCTTTTCTCCCCTCCTTCATTTTAAATGGTTATTTTAGAGATGTATTTCCATAAATATGAGTGTCTTTTTTGGTCACCTAAACACATTTATATCTATTTGCATTTCTTATTCTAGATTATATGAGGATTTATGTAGAATATTTAATTACGTTTTTCAGTGAGGAAACGAATATTGGCATGGGTGTCTTCCTGTGTCGCATTCCCACTTAAACTTTAATTACATTAACTCTTAAGTATGGAAATTAGACTCTCATTAAAAGTGAATTCTTGTGTGTACAGAAGATCGATTAACTCTGAATCGGCGACATATAAAGCCGAGATTTTATTACGAAGGACTTCGTAATAAAAATATCCTAAAAATTACATAAGAATCTGTTTATGAAAAAGAGTACTATAAAATATCAGGGGTATTGACAAATACGGCACAGGTAGGATTTTGGTAATTTAAAATAACTCGCTGCACATTGTTACACGAGCGTGTGCTGCCACTTGCAATCACAACGATTCAAAGCGAGTAGAAAGACAACCATAAAACTATTCTCAAAGAGACACTTAACTCCCTTTATCAAATTGTAATTCTTACTCGATCTGTTAAGCGTAAGCATAGTCCACTGAAATATTCTGGAGTCTATGACCTATGGTACAACTGTGAATTTTACTATAAGCGATATAGTTCGGGAGCCTATGATTCAGTCTGAACGTGGTATCAGATATCACGGACAAACTAAAAAAAAAAAACACTATTTAACCTATAAAAGAGTACGTCATGTGAAACACAGAATACTAGAGACTCGAGGGCAGTAAATAAAGAGCTAACTTCAGCCAATCAAGATGATGACCAGGCCGAGTGACATCAAGTATTCTGGATTGCTTATTATAGCCATATAATAATTCAAGTTAAAAAACTACTGAAAAGGTATAGATGCTTTATTATTTATTTGTATATTCAACTCATTCGACCCAATGTGTAATAGAGCCATCGAACGAGTGCATTATCCTATAGTTATAGGCATTTATTAATGATTACTATCTTAATTTGCACATACATACGAGTATCCTGTGGACAGATACTGAATTTACGTAATACAGGAAATGAAGCATTTCAATTTAATATTGATACTTTTACTTTTCTAATCATAACAGTAATTGTGAAAAAATGTTTTTCACAATAATGATTTCATTAAACATTTATGCATTTTTCCCCTCAGTTTTGAAGAAAGCACAGTAACAACTGATCTTCTTTCATTTGTTTCATGTCCAAAATGATGGTCTTCGTGATGCCATTACCTGAACAAATCTAAAAGCTTATATTATCAAAAAAGCTTATATATATATATATATATATATTTAAAGATTACTTCCAATAGATTACTACCAGTGATTTCGGCATGACAAATGTGTACGGACAAAGAGAGGGTAGAAAAATGAGATAAGCAAGAGTAATCTGAGTGTTGATGTGAATAAGGTACGAAAATGATATTGTATTGTAATTCTGTAATTAATCAATGTAATTAACATATTACACATCTATTAAATGAAATACTGTTAGCACAGTGCGCAAAAATATAAGACATTCTTTCCTAACATCCTTACCTTCTTTAGCGAATTCTTCATTGGGTTCATAGGCTATAATGATTTCTCGGGCTCTCTTCTCGTCGTAGAAGGGATACAAAATTTCGTTCAATCTGGGATCCCGCTGTCTCTGGAAGAGATTCAAAGACAGGATGTCGCTACTTACTTAATATGAACTCTATCTTCATAAACAGACGGGTGTAAAGTGAAGGAGGGCATAACTTTTAACAATTCATAAAGCAAAGTCTAGATAATGCAAATTGCTTTCGAAAAAAATAGCTGAGAATTATGGTACTGTCAGCTGTTTTACAGATGATTTGAAAATAGTTCTATATACTCGAGGGAAGCACGAGGAATAGTTACTTTTAGCTTCACGGATAATTTACTAATTTTCACTGATTTAGCGCAATATAAAATTACTTTGAATTACATTAAAATTACAACTTTACTTGAGAGTTTCTAATGTCGAGCTTATTGTAATCGCATTTTATCTTTTTCTGACAGCAGATCATTAGACGAAAAAGGGGATCTATCAGTGGTTTCGCTATTCACAGTAGTGACTGTCCTATGAAGTTAAATTGCTTTTCTTTGACAGTAATTACTGGAAGCGGCTACTTTATGTACCACTTAATAATATGGTGACTGGAAAACCACTTCATTAGTGGTCAATTTTTAACAGCATCGTTATGGAAGAAATCAATCGCTTCCTCGTGACAACGATACGGGTATTGCTATAGAATAGAACGAAAAATAAGATATTCAATATTCGAATTTTGCTGTATTCGTGTTAATAGATTTGGCGGAACGTTTATTATACACCCTATGTCCAAAAAGAAACCGAACTTTTGATAGAAAATAAAACACAGGTCAATTATAATTATTCAAATCATTTATTTTAATCACTATACTCTCCCTCAGCTTCGATACAGCGTTTGGCAGTTCAATTAATTCGTTAAATGAGTTTTTTTATATCGGTTTTTGGGATACTGCTGAGGGTCGTGGTTACTGACGCTTGAACGTTTTCAATGGTGTCGTATCGCTTTCCTTTCATCGGCAAATGAAGTCGGTGGGAGAGAAAGAAGTCACAGGTGCTAAATCAGGTGAATACGGCGAGTGATCCAACACACAAACTTGGTTTTTGCTTAAACACTGTCTTACAATGAGATGGTGCATTATCGTGCAAAAGTGACCAGCTGCCTGCATCACGATATTCATGCCATACACGACGAATTCTCGTTATCAATCGCTTCAAAACTTCGAGATAAAATTCACCATTGACCGTTTGGCCAGGCGGAACGAATTCTTTGTGAATAATACGCTTGGAATCGTAGAAACACATCAGCATTGTCTTTACTTTTGACTTCTCTAAGCGACTTTTTTTCGGATGCCCCTCTTCTGGTGGTCCCCACTCAGCACTCTGGCGCGCTTTGTTTCGGGTTCGTACTCAATACACGTTTCGTCACCAGTAACGATCGTTTCAAGGAAGTTTGAGTCCTTACGAGCGGTTTTAATGAGATCCTTGCACTGTTCAATTCGATACATTTTTGGTCGTCGGTCAACTTGTGGGGAACAAATCGCGAATTCAATTTACGAAGTCCCAAACTCTCGGTCAAAATGTTGTGCGCAGTTGATTTTGGAATCCCCAATTCATCTTCAATCAATCTCACGGACGATTTGATGAAATCATGCACTTTTTAGATGTTAACTTCGCTCAGTCCAGTTTTTGTACGGCCGGCTTTTCGTGGTCCTCAAGAGTCTCACGACCACTTTGAAATCGCTTAAACCATCCGTAAACTTGAGTACGGGATAACCTTTCATCACCGTATGCTTTTTGAAGCATTTGATGCGTTTCGATAAACCTTTTACCAAGTTTAACACAAAAGTCAATCGCACCTCTCTGTTTGACACTCATTTTCCGACAGTTCGTCAAAACACGCTGTCACTCTTGGCACTATAACTCGGCTTCTAATGAAACAAATGTCATAAACAGTTGACACAACACTAATGGTTGCCGCTTTCGACAACAAAAGCTACAACAGCTACAACGAAAATAGAAGAAACTAGTGGCGCCAGGTGGCGCCACTAGTTTCTTCTATTTTCGAAACGTTCGGTTTCTTTTTGGACAGGGGGTGTATATATATATATATATATATACTGTATATTAGAATAAAATAATATACAACGAAATAAAAATAACACAAACACTACAAATATATATATAATCGAAGCTATTGAAATTATTTCCCAAGATTTCCTTTTTGTTTTCTTTCCTTTTTTTGAAGAGGCAAACGAAGAATATAACATCCGCCCCCCCCCCCCTCCCCACGAGTTGACTTTGCATTAACCAACAACGTGCGTTCTTGCTGTTCAGCCTATTAACAGTAAATTCCGTATCGCAATTCATCTGAGCACCTGCTATCGTTAAGTCAGCATGCAGTTTACGACTATTGCTTTCAAGAATGATTATAACGTCGATTTTTTAAAAGTGAAAAAAACGTCTGAATCTAAGAAAATACAATTCTTTACTTACCTCATTAAGGAAGTTGATGAGTTGTTTGATAGTGATAGTATCGATTTTTCCATGTGTTCTGAAAAGGAAAGGTATCCCTTTTATAACCTGCAAAACTCGTATGGAGTTACAAACAAGTGATTACATTTCCAGAAGGTTTCATGTTACGTGATGGGGGTTGAAAGGCTGTCTATAATATTTCCGATATGCTAATTTATTACCATATTTCATTACATGTTATTGACTTTCGAGCTCATTAAACAGAACTTATTCCTGCAAAATTTAGAGCTCATTAAACAACAATTTTCTTCTAATTGGTATCGCGCAGAAAATGCGAGTTTGATTCTACACAACTCTTGGGCTGTCGCAATCGAAGTGATTTTATTTTAACTATTAAAGCATACTGACGTGTGTACGAACCAAGACTTATTAAAGGAATAAAACATAAAACGACAAAACATGATATTAATAGTTTTTTTCGCAAATATAGCATCTGAATATAACAACAAATTTTGATATACATGAGCAAATGAGGCATTTGAGTTGTTTTGGACTGATACAAGACAATTAAGATCAGCAAACAAATATTCTTATGTGAATTTATCTTTTTGGGAAGAAAAACCTGAGTTCCAAAAGAGCAAAACTGAATAATTTGCCTCATAATATTAAATTCACGAGCGAGTGAATTTGCGCGATATGTGATTATAATCAAAATTATCATAACTACTTGATATCACCACAAGGTCCCATGGATTCATTGCAAGCGACGATTTCAAGGCTAGGCAATATATACAATATATGCATTCCACCCACTAAATCTGTATGTTCATTGCACGTGTTCGTACGTGCAATGAACTTCCTTCATGCAAATCAGTTTGCATGAAGGAAGACCGAATTTTCCGACATGAAAAATCCAGTGTATGAGCTCAGATAACACCTTGCGCTCATAAAGTTCTTACAAATGCTCACACGTTATTTTCACGCTGGAATTCAGGTATTTTCCAATCAGACACTAGTCCTTTGATTTCAACTCAAAGGACAATCGTCCTTTGAATGAAAATCAAATGCATGATGTTATGGCTCAAGGCTTCAGTGATACAAGTCATTTAATTGTTACCAGGAACAGATGTATGTCAACTTGTTTTCCTGCCAATATATCACAAAAGAAATTCGGCTGGATGATTTTTTTTAATCGTTCTTCTATTGGATTTCTTTGTGGGAACGATAACAATACCAACACAGTGTTGGTATTGTTATCGATTTGTTATTCAAGATGGCGACAATATGCCAATGAGAAAGCAAACACACGAGCCAATAATGATAACTTTTGCTCTACTTCCCAGCTAACTTTTAATGATAACTTTTGCTCTACTCCACTGTTCAAATGAAGGATGGGATTTCAAATGCCAATGCGAATTCAGTGAGATGTGGTGTTGTCACTGAAAATAACCATTTTCGTGAAGAATTCATTCTTCGCAAATTTTCGGATCGGGAATGTGTTTGATTTGAATAAGTCGTTATCTCTCACATGCTGTAGACATCTGCAAAAATCTAAAAATCTCCCGAACAGTAACTTTTGCAAATTAGAGCTTGCGAATGTCTCATGGAGACAATTTCCTAGAACTGTTGATGAAAAATATATAACTAAACGAAAGAAATAAAATACTACATTTAACGAGATGTAAGACATAAAATATCTTTATTTTTTTTGTTCAAGACATGATCAGTCAAAACCACTGATAACAGTGCATTTGTACACTGAAATTATATAGCTTTTAATTAGACAAAACTAACATAAGGTTCATTATTATACTTGGAAATCAAGGACATCATTCCAAGTATAATAATGAACCTTATGCTTTGAATGCTTTATTGTATTTACAGTCGCATATGGGTCAAATTTCTCTCGGAAAGTATATTTTAGGAAAGCTGCTTTATCAGGGGGAGGCTCACCCTAACACTATAGTTTTGTTTAGTATTCAGTAGGTGACTGTCGGGAGTTGTTTGGAATTACGGCCGAAGCAATAAGGCTATGAGTCCATTGTATTATGTGTTTGTTAAATGAGCGTGTCCTCTGGCTGTTTAAATATTTGGTGCAATAAAACCTCAAGTTTCCGAGAGAAATTTCTCGGGGAGAAGGAAAACATTTATGGAAAAGGAATTAAGTTAAGGAATAGAAGAGGGTCTTTATAGATTTGGAGAAGTCCAGTATGGATTTGAACCTGGGTCCTTTCCATCTGAGAAGAAAACATGGCGTCGTCTTCGTGACTGCACCACGAGGGCATTTGCATTAAGAAACAAGACAAAATATATTTATATGTAATCCAGACAATACACATGATGACACAGCAGATATTTTTCAATTCTTATCGAGAAATGTACATTATTTTAGAAATACCTACCAAATCAGTAAATAGTTTAAAGTGAGAGCTTTTAATTTTCACTATAAATTATATGTTAATGAACCTTTGAAGTGATGACTGTGATGACTGCTTTGAAGATTTCGTATGTGCAAACTGGACATTAGAATATACAAAAATAGTAAACAGATGAAGGTAAAGAAGAAAGGAGAACTTACAACGATTGAAATAATTCTTCGATGTCGTTGCGAGGACAAATTTTTTGATAAATCTGGTAGAACTTATCGCATGGGAAATCTTCTGGTTCAATAACGTCATTCTAAAAAGAGAAACAACGCTTGGATTACAAGCAATTGGATTTATACAATATTTATTTTCTCTATTGATATGAAATACTACCGAAGATCGATAAACTGAATAATTTATATTAATCTTGTAAACAATCAAGGGTAATGCTTCGCAACTGAATAAAAATATACAAATAAATGGCAAAATAACGGAATGTTATGGGAAAAAAGTGTGTGTGTGGGGGGGGGGGGCGTTTTAGCCTCTGGGGAAAGTACTTTGCTGCTCAGAGGAAATAATCAAATAGCATCCTACCGTTTTAATCTCAGTAATATACTTTCCGACTAGGTAAAAAAACAACAATAATTTTTCCATTAATAATTATAATTATTATCATGAAAACATAATGCAATCTTAGTAAGTTTTGAATTTAATTTCAAAGTATGCATCCATAACGATAAACTGAAATTCGCACATGATCATATTATTTGCCGGGAGAATAGAAGTCACGCTAAATTTACTGTAACAATACTTTTCACAATACTATGTGGAATCGTGCCTCTAAAAATGCCAAGAAAGCTTATATTTTATCAAGTAATCCGTTTCGTTTATTTTATCTCAGGAAAGGCAATAATATTACTCTTTATTTAGACATTATTTCTGGAAAATTTTCCATGATGCTGCTGCAAAAGAAAATAACCAAGAACATCCTACAAAGGTATGTCCAAAATTATTCTCTCCTTATATTCTTCATGTATCTATGTCTTTAAAATTTACAGGTCGGAAAATTTAGCTTTTCTTTTACGAACCTTGTAGTTTTTAAAGTGTAACTATTTTGCTTGTATAACAGTTGGAAAAATGTGCGTAGAGTATTAACAAAATTAAAAAAGGATAGATTAAAACAAAAATTTAACTAAGTTTATTTTTAAGAAAGTTTTCTATAAAATAAAAATAATTATACAGAAAAACAGAAATTTTTTCAAATGAATTTAGATATTCTAAACTTGCAGTTGAGAGAACTGAGATACTTTAATGTCCTAAACCGATTAATTATTTATGATTTGTTGTGACTCTTTTAACAAACCCATGCAAAAAAAGTTGGAAAAAAATACCATTATCAAATCCTTTTAATCTTCACATCATCTGAATCGGTGTCCGAATCGCCATCACTTTCACTTAAACTGATCACCAAAGGTTTGCATAATTCTTCGATAATTCCGTCTCTGTCCCAATACATATTTTCCAATGAGGTGACATGAGAGCAATATTATCCCCAGTTTTGAACTGTAATACTTTCAATCGCCTGTTCTGAAAGCTTAAAAAGTTTCGACATGTATATATTCCCAGTTACGTTACGATGGCAAATGAAACTTTTCACTTCTGCCCAAACATACTCAATAGCATTAATATCGCAATGATATGGTGGTAGTCTCAAAACTAGAAATGCTCTTTGAGCATCGTGTCGAATTTAAATAGTTAGTTGTGGGCGAGTTTCTTTGGACCAAATTAAGCAATTCAATTTTTCGCATATCTGGGGAATGAGAAATGTTATTTGGAGAGCCAATCCATAAGAACTTGCTTCTTATTAGACCAATTTGGAACTTTGTTTAATCGAATAGAGTGATATGAAGCATTATCAATGCTTCATAGCATTTTTTAGGAAGGTTTGGAATCAGTTTTTCTTCTGCTCACTTTTCGAAGATCGTAGAATTTATTTGCCCATAGTAATCTCCAGTAGTTAATTGGCTTTGTATAATAAGTTTGAATTCGGTAAAAAATCCATTTCTCCACCCGCACACAAAATTATTATGCGCCGCGAGGCATTTCCGGTTTGTAGCACTCCACATTCTTCTTTAGACTGACAACATTTTCCATAAGTTAAATTATAATCAATCCAAGTTTCATCTAGATATACATCGGTCTTTTCTCCTCCCTGAAACGTCTTATTGCTCTCAAATACTGTGTTCTAGATAAAACAATGTCACTTCGCTCCATGATAAGTTTCCTTTTATTCTGGGACTTTTTGAAACATCCGATTTCATGAAATATTTTCCTTAAAGTTTCTCTTTTCCAAGGAAAATTAATTTTTTCTTTAAGCACAGGAATCAATTTCGGAACAGTTGGCACTCTTTTCTCGACCACGTAAAAATCGTGAATAGTTCTTATAACGTCTACATCAAAATCATTCAAAGCTGCGGTTTCCATGGTTTCCTTTCTCTGGCGCTTATTTAAATTTTGATTTAAATAAGCGCCATTTAAATTTTGGCTTACCTTCACCTTTTGATTCCCTACGAATTCTTTTAACAGTCGACCCAGATACGCCCGCAATTGCACTTGCATGTTTTATGACTTGAGAAAGGGGAACAAGGAGACGGCCTTTTGACGATTCTTTTTCGCAGAATGTCAGCACATTATTCAATATTCTTTTGCAAGAGCTACTGAAACGTTTAACAACAGAACTTGTTGAATGTACTGGATCCATCATACAAATTAATAACAAAAAATAATGCAAAAAAGCGACAACAAAAATCAAGCTAGTACAGCGACAGACAAGAAAGCACGTGATTTCGCATGTTGGCGACCAATTCGTACATCCTTCATTTCTTTCTCCCTTCAGCATGAATCGACTATTCTTGGAAAAATGCCAGGGAGAGACCTACAAACGGTGGGCGAACTATAACAGCAATTGATTTTATTAAATTGCGGAAAAAAAAAACATTCTTTATTGAGAAATAAGTACAGACCTTTCCACTTGGCAGGTTCACTTCTGCAAGGCACTGATAAACTAATTTTTCTGTCTTTCCGGAGGCGAAGGTCTGAGCTATCCTAGGAAAATTTAATGAAATCAAGTTTATAAATAATTTCTAAGTTAGAGAATGTGCCACAAAATATCGCTGGCTGACACAAACTTATAAAACTGCTTAATATATATATGCTAAGACATACATATATATGCTAAGACACACACACACACACACACACACACACACACACACACATATATATATATATATATGTGTGTGTGTGTGTGTGTGTATATATATATATATATATATATATATATATATATATATGTATATATGTAATTTGTTAATTGATATTTAAAATAAATAGATGCATTAATTGCTGCTTCCAAGATAAACTTCTCATGCAACAAAAATCAAATGAAGATAATTGTCAATTCCAAAGGTGATATATTAGTATGTATGTTCTGCCCAGCTTGCCTGCCGAAGAATGGATATACAAAATTCCTGCACATATCAGACTGGCTAACTAACCTTCAGTGAAACCATTTACAAAGGTTACTGAAGTCCTAGACGGAATTTACGTTCAGATATTTCCACGAAATGGCATATTATATGTTATTATTGTAAGGATGGTCTTTCTGAATATAACAAGAGGTAAACTATAGAATTGAGGTTAGCCTTGTTTGGAAACTTAGCATATATAAGTTATCATAATGACTATGAAGAACAAATAATTTGGTTAAAGTAGCGGATGGAATTAAACATGCATCTATTTCGTAAAGCAAAAACAAGGCAATATTTACGATCTCAGTATAATCAATAAAATATATTCCAAACAGCATAGATTATTAGAAAGGGGAATGGTAAATCCCTTTATGTTTTTATAGCCGGGTACGAAACTTGGATCGAAATCCATCGAGTTTCATGCAGAAAAAGCTATCGGCGAGCCCAAGTGTAAATGATCACTTGGGTAATACCACACCAGGGCAACTCCATGCAAAGGTGGAGCAAGATCCCTCACTAACTTTAATATTCTTTCATAATGTAAAACCCAGCTCCTAAGAGATGTATATATATATATTGTTTTACATTATAAGAAGAGATCACTACCCAGACCGGTTTCAACCTTTTTTGAGGTCTCATCAGTGAGTAGGTAGACCTAGATAATATCAAGGTTGACAATTGACAATTGACATTTATGTCTTTAAGGGTGAAGCAAGATGCTTTTCATATTCCCCGCTATCTGTCGTGGTTACAGTGAGGGTAAAATTTACGAGCAGTTTGCTCGCCCTGAATGGGCATGGAGATTATGCATCGTTATAGGAGGCTAATATAGTTTTTGGTCTTCTATATTTGAATATGTCCGTTGGCTCATATGCTGCAGCTTGTTGAATCAAATCATTGGGGTGTGTGGACGTCTTTAGAAAAAACTTGGAAGCTAAGGATTGTAGATAAGAGAGAATATATGGAATATTTGTGTCTCTATGGAGCTGGCTGTTTCTAACATACCACGGGGCGTTCAGAATCATTCTCAAGCACTTGTTCTGCACACGCTGAATCTTGATAATGTTAGCGTTAGAGGTGTGGCTCCAGGCTGGAGAGGCATAGGTGATTATGGGACGAATCGTCATCTGGTAAAGTTGCAATTTGATTCTGTTGCTGAGCTTGCTATTTCTATTAATTAGCGGGTAAATCTGAGCTATGGCTTTAGATGCTTTTGCACATGCAGACTTGATATGTTGGTTGAAAGATAGCTTTTTGTCGAGAATTACACCCAGGTAATTTGTTTCTGTCTGCCAGGGAATTTTAGTATTGAATAGTAACACATCTCCTGCAGGAGACATTGGCCTTTTTGAGAAAAGAACCGCTGAGCTTTTCAGGGGGTTGACTTCCAATCTCCACCTAGAGAACCAACCCTCCAGCTTTAGAATGTTTTCTTGAAGCTTTCTAGTAACGAAGTGGGGTCTGAGGGATCTGGTTAGTATTGCCGTATCGTCCGCATACAGCGCTAAAATGGAAGTCATCGGATTGTGAGGGATGTCTGACATGTATACAGAAAACAGCAATGGAGCCAGTAGAGATCCCTGTGGCACTCCAGCAAAGATATGGCGCTGGGACGATATAGAACCGTTAATTTTAACTTGCATTGTTCTATTCTGAAGATATGAACGGATTAGATGAACCATTTTTAGTGAGATGCCGGCTGAGATAAGTTTGTGCAGGAGTCCAAAATGCCAGATTTTATCAAATGCTTTAGATAGGTCTAGGAAAACAGCTCCTGTGTACTGGCGCCAGTTGTAGCTGGTGATGATATATTCCACAATTCTATGGATTTGCTGGGTAGTACTATGGTGTTGCCGAAAACCAAACTGTTCTTTAGGGAGGATGTTTAGGTCATTTATTGAGGTTTGGAGTCGTGAGAGGATGACCTTCTCTGCAATCTTACCCAGGTTGGAGATGAGACTGATTGGACGATAATTCTGCGGTAAGTGTGGGTCTTTGCCTGGCTTATGTATAGGAATCACATCAGCCAGTTTCCAGGTGGAAGGAAAATAGTGAAGTCTTAAGATTGCATTTATTATACTGGTCAGATGCACTATAGCTTTTCGAGGCAGCAGCTTGATCACCCTGTTTGAGATGCTGTCTGGTCCAGGAGCTTTATTGTTCTTAAGTTTTTTAATAATATCATATAATTCAACAGGTGATGCGGGTGCAATATGATCAGCACTGGTATCCGGGAGGTTTAGTGCATGTCTAACCTGTCTGTGGATTTTATACAGATGATTGAAATCAATGTTGTTATAAGATGGTTTGCACTGATCCTCAAGATTTTTAAGTATGGCTTCTGCCTTATCTGCATCTGTGTGGATTAGGCCCTGGTTTGAGATTATAGGGGGGAGGGATCTGTTTTTGTTTTTGATGTTTCTCAGTAGGTCCCAGATAGAGTGATCAATAGGTGAGATAGAGGCTAACTTTTTATCCCAAACTTCGTTTCTATGCGTTTTAAGTGCATCTCTTACTGCTCCATTCAATCTATTAAGCACTGTCTTATCCTGAGGAGCGCGAGTGTTACGAAATCTCTTCCTAGCTCTGTTCTTCTCTCTGATCAGGTCCATAATGTCCTCAGGCAAACGATCAGGCTTGGGAACAGGTTTCTGGAAGGTTGCAACCATTATAGCGGACTTAATCTGTTGGGTGAGGCTAGTCACTGCAGAATCCACATCTTCTGGTGTGCATATGTGTGGGACGGGTCCTATTTGATCCCGAAGTGCTTTAGACAATCTCTCCCACGATATGCCTGAATGAGGAGGAGACAGGCATTCTTGTTCTCCCAATTGCAGTAGAATTGGGTTGTGATCCGACGACAGCTCGTTTAGTGATGTAAGGCTGTACTGTAGTTTAATGTCTTGCAGGATGGCTATATCCAAGATGTCAGCAGTGCCAGATGTACTGAGATGAGTTGGTTCGGTAGGTCCAGCCACAACAGCATGGTTTAATCCTGTGTAGCTAGAAAGGATACGACCATTTTTGTTAGTGGATTTACTGTTCCAAGCAGGATGCTTTGCATTGAGGTCTCCAGCGATGATGATCGGTCCTTTTACTCCAAGGATGGCATCCAGATCTGAGGTCAATAATGTCTTTAATGGAGGGTTGTAAGCAGAAAAAATTTTGAGGTTCCCAATTGAGTTTGTGAGAACATTGATTCCTGTGATTTCGAGGTTGGTGGTAGTAGGGTTGGTTATTGAGTGATGATTGATATAGCTTTTGATAAGAGTGGCTGTACCTCCACCTCTATACCCAAGCCTGTCGTTTCTGTAAATCTGATACCCTCTGATTTTCAGGGTGTCAGCAGGCCTCAGGTGAGTTTCATTAATTAGCAGTATATCTGGGTTGTATCTATTATTAAATTCCTGGATTTCTAATAGTTTGTTTTTTATACCGTTGGCATTCCAACCGATAATCCTAAGAGAGTTTGGGACGATTTTTTTCCTATGCATCAGAGAGTGCAGATAATATGGATTGGGTTTGCTGTAGGAATCTTTTTGTGACACTTAAGGATGGATTTGAGTTGCTGAAATCCTGGAGCATGTTTGCAAGAGAAGAGGTGATAACAGCTGATAGATTTGAGTGTGGAGTATTCCGGTTCTGGGTTTGTACTATCTGTTTGGAGCGGGCCACATCAGCATATGTTCTTACTTGATGTTGAAGATTCGTTTTCTTAAGGGGCTCAGTTAATGATGGGCGAGCACCAGTTGTCATGTTCTCACTCTTGGAGAACTGAGTAGCCTGAGCTTCAGGAACTCTCGCATTAGATGACGAGGTAGATTGATGACTGGGATCATTCCATCTGTTTTTGGGATGATGCATACACCCTCTATAATTAGCAGGGTGGGGACCCCCACAATTAGCGCACTTAGCCGGGGTGGTTTTTGGCTTGGCGCAGGTGTTTGTGGGGTGATTCTCGCCACATTTTACGCATCTGAACTGAGCTTTGCATAGCTTCTGGGCATGGCCAAATTTTTGGCACCGGTGGCACTGCCCAGAAGATGATTTCTTTCTCAATGGTTCTGTGGTGATTTTGAGTCCACAGATTGATTTTAAATTATAAATGTCTTTGTAGATGTTATGAATTTCTACTAAGACTAAAGGCATAGGTGTCTTATTTGATCTAAACATTCTAGTGACCTTTATGGGGGGTAGTTCCTGTAGGTTAAGGTCAGTAACTATTTCATCTGTGTCAATATCCTCAGAGACTCCTCGTAAGACTACTTTCAGATTTTTTTCAGAGGCAAGTGAAAATGTGTGATATTGGGTTCCTCTAGTATCCAGTTCCTTTGTAAGGTTTCTATAGTCAGCCACCGTGGTGGGCTGAATTCGTATTCCCTCGTCTGCATTTTTAGCAGACGTGTAATGAATTTGTGAATTTGCCATGATGGTTCTGAGTGTTGTCCATCTCTGCTTTTCCCTTAGGATAATCGGTGGCACCTTTTCATTGTGGGAAACAGAGGGATCTGAAATGGGAACATCCTCTTCCATACCAACAACATTTGTTGATTCAGCAGCAAGAATTTTTCTCTTCTTACGTGCGTGAGTTTCTTCTTGATCAGAAGGATTAGAGGTAGAGACAACTAGATTGAGTTTTTCCTCCACTTGTGGGGAGTCTTCATTTTCCTCAACTTCAACTTCAGGTGAGGAATACAAATTTAAGTAGCCGGGCCAATCCCGTTCAAACTTTTTGAGGAGCTTTTTAATAAAACTGAGTGCTAGCTTTTTATCGAGTGACTCAATAATAGTGTCGGGGTCAATCATGCTAGTAGGCCATGTCAACTTGAACTTCTTTTGTAGTTTATCAATGAGTTCAAGAGCTGGCTCTCTTTCGAGCAGATCAGCAAATACGTCCAGGTCAGGCACGCTCATATCGATTTAGTTGCGTATGTGCGTTAATAAAATATCCCGCAGGTCTAAAGACCTGCCAGCAGAAGTTTTTGTAAAATATCCCGCAGCCGCAAAGGACTACCAGCAATATCAAGCATAGGCGCGTCAACTAGCAACAAGATGTTAAAATACAACAACGACACTAATGGCAGTAGGCCTAGCGTATCGCCTTTGCGAAGTCAGTTGACTTACCTTGTATGGGAAATAAAATGTAAAATGCCTGTTTATTGCGGCAAGCAAATAACTGATATTACTAATGAATATAAGCATAAATCTCTGAAAACTTATCAGTCAAATACACAATTCACCATCAATAACACACGACACAAAACACTAACACGCGAGCCGCCATTTTTCCACTCAGTCCTCTCCGCGCCAAAAAATTCACACCAGCTTAGAAAGAAATTCAATATCAAGGTTTTAAGTGAACACGAACTTACATACCTCTACTATCGAATTGCCGAAGTGGTGTACTCCTATATTTATTGTTAATTACTAATTTAATAAGCCGAAAGGCTATTTTACCGTCGAATATGTTAATAGAAAGGGGGGGATGGATATTTCGTACCCGGCTATAAAAACATAAAGGGATTTACCATCCCCCTTTCTATTAACATATTCGCCGGTAAAATAGTCTTTCGGGCTTATTAAATTAGTATAGATTATGTTTATAATAAGCATCACGTTTATTTGTAGACGAATTATGGTTTTTTTTCAATCACTGCAGGTCTCTAATAAGCAGGACCTCAGAAAAGGCAAAGAAAATCATTTTGAATCTAAGGATATTGGAAACAAACTTTTAAGTCACAGTGGAATTCGAACTCGCGCTCTACAGGGTAAGGAAGAAGAAGCGCTATGATTTTTAACTATGATTTAACAGTACAATCACAGTTGGAAAGGTTATCAACTTACATTAATTTCCATAGTTAGATTTTAATTTGCTGCGTAGTTTTTTATTCGAATAAATCTTTATATCGAAAATAACACATTAATGACACAAAATAACACAAAAATAGTAATTAAAAAGATATGCAATTTCGACATCTTTTTCGAATAATAAATAAACAAATATATAAAAAGGTGAATGATAAACTGAGCAATTGAAATAGCGATGAAATGTAACAATAATAACTAAAACACTTCCCAAAACAGAACCACTCTTTAATAAAATAAACGAAATGAAAGCTTTTTAAATATACAAATAGATATACTTATAATATACCTGCGAACTGGAATTTTCCCCTCTGGATCAACCGTAAATCCCAGACGCATCCAACTAAGTGAGAAGAAAGAACACAGTTTTAGAATTTAAATCATTCGGATAATTTATTAAGACGTTTTGTTATTAAGAATTGATTTAACCAAACTTTTTGTAATATTCTACGTGATTAGAATATTACGCAAACAAACTCAAAGCAAAATTTATAAATGACTTTTTTTCATCTATTAATATCTTTCAATTCTCATAAAAGCAGCTCAAAAAGTATATTTCTTAAAAGAGTTCTGAATACATTTAATAAGTTTTCTCAGTAAACTGGGCAGTAACTCTAGTCAGAAATGTGACGACGGATATAAAATCGCATTTTAAAAGTAGTCGGGTTTGCATTAAATCAGCGGCAGCCTATTGAATATAGGTAGTCGACCGCTGAAGCAAAGGAAAATCAAAGAGATGCTCGGAATGGCTCTCGTTGCAGCTGTCTCACAGTGACGTCAGAAGATTAAATTTCGACATTTTGAAATAAAATTAAAAAAATTTGAAATGAATTTTTTTTTTCCAAATCCTAAATGAAATTTTATCCACACCAGTGTAAATGAATCCTACAAATGAAAGCAGAATCAGCGCAATCGTTAAACACAAAAGAGCCGCGGATTGCTGACTTATTTCCACTTGCTATGCAACGTAAGACTATAAGAAGCATCCCACATAAAAGTCCCAAAACTATGAGAAGAAAGAACGTTAAATGTACGCAGGAAGAATAATGCAGATATACAAGAGTAGAGTAGAGTCTTTCTCTCGAATTAGACGTAATGACAGCATAGAGTAAATTCTCTCTTTTTTCTTTCAGGGAAAGTCTCAGACAATAGCGATCACTTCATATATACAACGCGATCTGACAAACATATACGATGAAAAAGAAATTTTCGGAATTTTGTCTTTCAAGTTTCTCATCCGTTTAACCCACAGATGGATAAAATTCAACCGGATGTAGGATGCGACCCACCTGCTTAGCCTTCACGGTTGGAAATTATACCTGTACCGCACAAAATCTTAGTTTCGTCAGTATGCTTCTTTACTCACTTTGAAAATTATGTCGAAAAATAAAATTATTTTTTATTTTTCGACATGTGAAAAATAAAAAATGTGAAAAACATGAACTTCTTTCATCTTATTCTTTAATATTATCCAGTTTTAGTTCAATTTATTGTAATGTGTTTCGCCTTATTTGTTTAGAAAATCCTTTTAAAATATAACGAGAAATACAGCTGCATTTTTTTTTCAAAATGATTTGAGTGGTGCAGCAGAAATTGAGTTCTATTCTTCTTTTAACAACCAAGGAAATGAATTCAGGAGATTACATACGAGTTTTGAAGATTTCTTATCTAGGTTCTCTTTGATATTACAATTAACAGGAATAATGCTGTTAACATTATATATTTTGATTACTTATGAAAATAACTTACAAGACACTTATAAATACTGCAATATCCACAGGGTAATATATGTAATATCAACTGCATCGTTTATTGATTGTTTTTTTTTTTTCTAGAAGTAATCAACATTTGAATAGTTATATCTTACTTACTGTTTCTTTAGGCCAGTAGTAGGGCACACGTTGTTGGCTTTAATATTGTTAGTAATTTTTCTCAGACCTGCTTGCCATGTCTATAAAATTGAAAAAAAAAATCGGTAAATATTTGATATATTGTCTAATAAATTCCGAATCATTACATATAATGATGATTAGTTTCATCAATCATCGAGGAAGTTCCTAATAAGTATGTCGGAAAATTTTCATGAACCTTCAACGAAAAAAAAAAAAATTCATACCATTTTTTTCATATATCACTGTTTGAATTTTTGAATAGTTATTGTCATAATTATAGTGTTTTTAGTTTTTATTATTAACCTTTTCAATTTATAAAGCGTACCACGATAAAATGAACATACTCTGATATGACAAAAAAAGTTGGAAACGGTAGTCTACGAAATGAGTGAAAAACTGATGACATCGAGTACCATCTATTCATTATTCATTCTTACTAGTTCGTTTCTCCCACCATTCACATACATACATCAAATCTTTGTGTACAACCAATGAACTGTTCCAAGTCTAAGATATGGCATAAAGAATGCTGAGGGTACGTCCGGATGATATTAAGCAGGCAATATTTCTCCTAACAAACATATTCCGAATACTGTGGTTACTACGCAGATGATTAATAGCAGGTTTACATGAAATTGCTCTCAGTGCCCTATAAATAAAGGACTGACTGAGTGAGCAGCGGGGCAAAACTAACAGTGAATTTTGTGAAGGTATGTTTCTGTCGGTGGGAATAAAATCATTTTTTGACTTGCCTATATGAACGCTATTATCTTTTATGGTATCAATGCACAACTGAATTACTAGTCCAATTTTTAAGTATAATACTGTGTTAAATGAAGAATGTTGCTATCTTGAAACCTAGAGTGGGCAATATAGGTTTTTAAGTAGGGAAAAATTAAGACAGTATTCAAAAGTTAACTTCAAGTGGAAAATTATTTTATACTTCATAACGAGGCAGTAATATTTTAGTCTTCTTTTAATTGAGTTAGAGAAATGAACCATAATACTGCGGTTTTTTGGGTATATTTTGCCTGTATACTCAGTCAAAAGCGACTTAATCTCATAAGGTTTCAAACAATTTTTATCACTCCTTCTCCCCCTCTTCCATAGAGCTAAAATAAGCTGTGTTTGAATTATTGCTAAGGCTGTAAAGATTAAAACATCAGGATTTCAGATAAGAAAATCTCTGCATTTCCGTCTAAAATCGGATACCTCACTTGGTTTGCAAAGAACCTAGGAAAAAAAGTTTTCATTCTTCAATGTCAATTTAAATATTAAATTCATGTCTTTCCAACAGACAGTCTTGTGCCATGGCAAAGGTCGACTGTTTCGATGTCTTCCTACTTTTTTAAAATTTCTTATCTGTTTTCATTTCATTAATATGGCTACAATATTAATATGAATATAACATGAGTTATATTACTCGAAAAACATCTTCACTTCTTTCGTTTTTCATATCTAAATGTCCATGGAAGATAATAGTTTTCTTCTTTCCATCAATCAGGTTGAATTCTTGTTTTATTTCCAGCATTTTCTTATCATAAATAAATAAAGTTTACTAGTTGACTAAGGTCCCAAAGCTCCTTATGCCCTTGACTGGATTTTAAAGCAAGTCGTTACCACCGAAAATCTTCATTGAAGTCATCAGACCAAAAAAGGTGTGCTATTTATAATGCAATATTAATAATCAGGATTTTTTTTTGTTGTTGTTGTTCTTTTTTTATCTACTCATCATATTTTATTTATAAAGAATCAAGAAGGATTAGTGTGAAATGTTTCTTAATTCAGTGAATATTATAACTACGTATATAAAACCCTTTTTTACCCTTGCCGTTTCGGCGTCTGGACATACTACATGAGTATAATTGATGTTCACCATGTCTGTGCCGCTACAAATGGTTAAAGAAACCTCTTCCAGATTATGTTTTGTCCTTCCTTGAAGTTCAAAGAGGAGTTTGGGATCCTGAAAAGAAAGTACTATTGTAGAAAAAGTTTCTAAATTAAAACATATTTACTGTCAGACTAGCAAACAAAGTAGTTGCGCTCTTGCATTCTTGAAAACTAATATATTTAAATCGACTGCATCGTTTATATGTGATTTACGTGCATATTTTTAAATTACCAGCCTATATCCTTATTAGCAGATAGAACGGAGATCAAATAAAATTCCGATTTCACCATACTTCATGTGTTGCAAACTATTTACTTTAATATTAACTAACTGGCTCTCAGGTTATTCGATGGGATTGTTTAGTTATTATTCATGAATAATTCCATAAAATAATCAATCATATAAATATAGTCTGTTCTGAGCTTTATTATTATAGAGCTAACATGAGTAAATTTAGAATAGAATTCTAATAATTATCAACGTTTCTTATGTCATGACTTCGATTATGAGCTGTGTGTAGTAGTATACGTAATATACAGTCAATAACTCAGTTCACCTATATAAGCGTTTGCAAGATTTTTATTTGCGACATAAATTCTATTGAGGATAATAACTGAGGACGAGACGCCAGGTCATTGTATTTCTTCTTCCGATCTACAGTTAAATATGCTAGGCAATTACAAACGGAAACTCGATGATCTAAACTGTAACTTTTGTAGTTCGGATATCATAAAATCGTTTTATAATTGTGTACACATATTATATGATTCTTATTTTTAATATTAAATACTCGGTGTCATATTTATTTTTACAAATTTTAATGCGTATTCAAGGAAGAAAATTATCAATACATTACAACGAACAAATTTCGATGTGTTCAGAAAAGTCATCGAGTTATTTTTACGTCATTTCTGTCCATGAAGGATTATACTCTTATATCGCACTAGTACCGCTGATAAACTAAAGGCCAGATCACCAGGGACCCACCGGTGATGAACTTCATCTACTACCTAATTCACAAACGTTCATGTCACCGTGAGATATTAGGGGGTGTATTGGATGAGACGCTATCCACGCAGCTACCCAGATCGACTAATGGTACCCATATCCTTCAGCGACAACGTCTTTCAGATATGAGCTTCCGTAAGTATTCTGGGTTTCTATCTAGTTTCCGAAGAACACAATAAACGAATGGTTCGTTACATTGCTGTCAGGTCAGTTAAATCTTCACTCAAAGTACTGATAAAAGGAGACACGAATTCGTCGCAGTTCATGTATTTTGGTAGCGCAATACTAACTCGATTAATTCTAAAGGCTATGAGTTATGTGCCCTATTAAATTGGTTTTGAAGTTTCAGGAATGCAAACATTAATTTAACTGTTGCAATGACATAATGGTAAGTTTATCCTTATTCGGAAAAATTTTAACACCACATGTAGCTTTTTAAGGATCTTTTCCATAATTAAGATAAATTTCCATGCATACGCACTGCAAGTTTAGAAATGAGTTACTGTAGTGTATGGGAAAAGTGCACCTATTAGAATTATTTGATTCAGAGTAAAACACCTAACTTATTTAATATATAATTACCTTAGGAATCCCGCCTGCTCTAATATCATTGACTTGACACAACTCCAAGACTTGTCCGTCCTGAAATATAAATGCATCATATTGTCAAGTATCTGCTGGAAGTGTGTGTGTGTGTGTATATATATATATATATATATATAAATTCATATAAATTCCTCATAAAAATCTTTTAAAAAAAGACGATAGATGTAGCATTTCCTTCGGTACTGCTGTTATATTTTTCATGGCAATCCCATCTGTTAATGATTGAAAACCCAACTCATTAATATAGGTCACGGATTCGATAAATCTGGAACTTGTTCTAGAGACTAAACTTGTATGTTATATTCGCTAATTCAGCTGAAAAATCAATATTTTCCCTCGGTTCTATCAGAATGCAATTCAGACAACATTGCATGTTCCCGTGGCAGGTAGCCATAATGCATTGGCACTTGTCGAACAACAAAACACAAAAGTATGGCTATTTTATTGTCAGACATCAAATATCGACTGCTATACTTCGTTACTGTTATACTAAAATTTTAAATGTTCACACTTTTGTTTTTCACACGGTCCAGTTTTAAATACACATACAATAGTATTTATATCCCAAAGCTTCTATAACAAATATGCTTTAAAATCTCTCAAGGTCACCAAAACTTTTCAGAAGCATACAACGCTCTCATAATAAAATCTTTACCCTTCTAAGATATCCATTGCAAGATCTTCCGTTGCGAAGAAGCGAAATATCTTGCAATGCGATGGGGATATGCTATGCCAACATGCTTCCAACGTCACATAACGATCTTTCTTGGAATCGCTATTTGTCAGCGTCCTGCATATTGTTCAGAAACAGTAGTGTCATTCAGCCACTTCACACTAAATTAACTGTTTCAAATATCTCTTTTCTCGTTATAAAATGACGTCATGTCATGTTCGAACAATGAGTCTTGATATAGACATCCGTTTATTCTGCGGCTGTTCTTTTGACTTGTCAGTCTTTATATAAATTCCAGTGAAACAGAAAAGTTAAGTTGTCACTACATTGTTTTATTCTTTTGTTCCATTCATGCATTAAAATTTAAAAGTATTTATACTTAAAAATCATAAAAGTAATGTAACGTTGCGAATATGAATTATAAAAACCAAGATTTTTTAAACAGGGCTATCGTGTTCCTAAACGTACAATGTTGAAGCGGGAAGGGGGGGGGGAGCAACAGCTCAGCTTACTCACTTTGGCCATTGTATTATTGCTCAGTTGATTAGATTACGTTACTTCGAAGTTTCGTGTGACAATAAATGGTTCATGGAAACACAAAACACAAAGGTATGGCTATTTTATTGTCAGACATCAACATTTTATCAACATTGTGTACTACGGAGGTCATTAACACCACAGGTCGCTGTTAATGAAGTGCATTCTGAATCAGTGCAACTATTATTTCTTTGGCATGCATTCTATTTCTTTCCCTGGAATGTATACCAACAGTCATTTTACAAAAGGGTGTGATTTTAATAGCAGAAAGCCTAATGTCAGGTCTAAGTAATACTGCTTACTGCTGTGCTATAATAATAATAATAATAATAATCAATACTTTATTTTCAAGGGGATACAATTGGAATATTTATTTATTCAGTTATTACACACACGCGCAAAAAAGTCAACAGCGTAATCATATCTTTGTTATACTAAGGAAAATACCGAGTGAAAAAAAAAATCTCAGATTGAACTTTCTATATATATGTAGGTGAAACAAGTTCAATGTGAGCTAAATGCGCAGCTCGGCTACATCCAACCTGTAATTCAGTTCATGCCATGTGCCCCCCAACAGGTCTGGAGTAACTATAGCACTACACTGTCTCCTATTTTGTCTTTTTTATTCTTATAACGAAACCATTTTCAATGTGAGCAAGTTATACTATAGGTTTGGAACCTATGGTGCAGCAGGCAGTCTTTTTCTACCCAAACACCTATTCAAGATCCAGATAATCAGTGGATAAACTAGAACCAAAGCCCCAAATTTGACAACTGGGCTTGATGCACCGATCCTCCGATGGATTAATCTGATAGATTCGCCTAAATTTAAACACGTGTCAAATATTTTGAACCATAAGACTCACCGAACTTTTTTTTTTGTTGTTAAACTTCCTCAACCCTGACATCTACCTATAAGAAAATGGGACTACGAAGGTCATTGAACACGAAACTATTTGAGCAGGCGATCTTAGATCAGGTAAGGTGACTATTAACGATTTTAGCTTGGAAAAATATTCGCATTTAAAATACCAGTATTCTTTTGCAGAAACCTCTATAGTACGACTAACGCTACTGCTCAGGGAAGTCGCATACAGAAGTCGACGATCATGCGGTGATGAAACAGATCCGTTTCAAATTTCATTTTTGAAATTTGAAACTGAATTTTTTTCATCACATTTAAAACTATTTGGAATACAAGCATTTGAAGCCTCTCATGCAGAGTTTCTTCATGCATTGTGTTCAAGATTTGCCGAACCATTATAAGCTACTTATAATTTATATGTACTGTATATAAATTCTTGTGATAACCAATAATATCACTATGCAACTACAGTATATTATCAACGTTTGTGTATTGTGACCTGTTAACCCTATAGCACTACATTGTTATACTAAAAACACAGTCGCACCAGGTAATAAATGAGCGTGTTAGTCTTGTCTTGCTCGTTGGATAAGTAAACTATTAGCTATCAGTGTGTTTGCGTCTGCTTGCGTTTCCTGTTCGATTTGTTTGTTTGAGAAAGGAGCACTGGCAGAAAACCGCATATTTACATGGAGGCGTAAATTCTCTAGTTTATCTTCTCCTGAAAAAAAATGTATAAATAGGGAAATGCATTTTGTATGATACTTGAAATTACTCCCATACGTGTGCTGGTTATTTTTCTAGAGCAAGACTGAAGTTTTCCTTTTAAATTTCGATATTCTCATTTCCTGTTACTATAATAATGTCAATAATTAATGTCACTGTTATTACCCCCCACACACAAACAAACGAACATATGCTATTCTATTTACCTTTCCTTCACTTTTCCAGTAAATGAAAAATCCCAGTTCGTCAACTTTGAATAACGCATTTGGTTCGTATACCAACTGCTCTTTCTCCTGAAACATCGAAAAAGAAATGATTTTTAAAATACAAAATGTCCAGAAAATAGCACCACAGTATTAAAAATGAAATTATGTAACACTGTTTGAGTGTTGAAGTGACACTGAAGATGGACGAGTTTTATTTCTGCTGATATTTTCATAAGCATTATTTTATATAAATAAGTGTACAAAAGTGGCATTTTATTTTACAAACGTATTTTTTTATTATTTGCTATCAATATTATCAATTGAAAAGAAAAATTTAGTACAAGAACGAAATATGCCAAACCAAACATATGGCACTGTTATTTTAGTAGAGTCTTCTCTGAAGAGAAAGAGAGGATGGGGTACCTAGATGGTTCTATTTCCTACAATTCGGAACCATTGATCAAAATAAAGGCAGCTAATTAGCATCACCCATTATCTATCAAGTAGATTATTAAGACTTTTTATCCAGAGGAAAGTCCAGTTTATAGTGCTGAGGATGGAACTAGACTACGACACGACTATAATCGAAACTTTTTTTATATAATCCCTTTTTTATTTTTTTGAAAAAGAATATCAACAAGTTACTTTGCTCTTGATCCCGGTGGACACGGCATTCATTTGATTCAGGCTTTGCTGTTTCCCTCTCAAATTTGGGTGATGTAAAAAATTATGAATTCCACCCGCGAAATGCTATAACGTTATTATACACGAATACAATGAATGGGTTAAGTGTTAGATAATTAGGAGACTCTTGTTTTAAAGGATTAATAAACACAGTTGGTGGTCTTACACAGAGCAATGAAAATTCGCCGCTTAAAGATGTTTACAAACATTCACATCGAGATTCGAACCCACAGTAATTAGTTGGAGCTGGTACACCAGGAGTCTCAAACTCAATTGGACCGCGGTCATTTGCTATAAAAGTGTATCTCAAGTGGGCCGCAAAAAATTTTCGACTAAAAAACTGCACTAATTAGAATGGAAGGGAAGTGAAAAAACGAGTATACGTAAATTGGAAAATTAATAACAAAATTTTTATTTATTCTAAGTCATACATATAAAATATTACAAGACATATAAAATAATAGTATAATGATTATGACAACTCAAAAAAAATAATAATATAAAGAATATTTTTATTATATTAATATTTACAATAGATAGCGTTTAATCCAAATTAAATTTTATTTGAATAAATCAAATATTTATATATTTATACATTCTAAAAAAAGTATAAACTTTCATTAATAACCATCACAAAAATTTACAGACCCTCCTGTCAGTTTGAAATTTTTTGTGTTTGTGTTGAAATAAAATACTTCTATATTTTTTTTTTTGGGGGGGGTCTATATTTTGGGGAATTTTTTAATTGTTACTGAAAATATTTTTGGGAAAAATTATATTTTGGTTAATACATATATACATACTTGCATAATATAATTACAGTAATTTAATTTTAGTATTTTATTTTTTTCCCCGACAATTGACAACGTTTATTATTAACCAGCCTGCCAAAATTTGGACTCAAAGATTGTGAACATACGACCTTCATTATGGCAGAAAGGTTGACGTCGGTTAATCTTGATCTGTGGGCTGTTTTGTTACCTTTCCATACATGAGAATACTTCTTCACATAAACAGGTGCTTGCAAAATAGCATAGAATATTTCGGTACACCAAGTTCTTGGTATTTCGCTTTTAGAAAGGAATAATTTGGAAATCGATAAGTTCCATTTGAATACAAATAGGAGCTTTTTCGAAATTAAAGGAAAAAGGATCTGTAAAAAGCGAAAAAACTTCTTCTTGCTCCTTAAAATCTTTAAATCGCCTATCAAATTCTTCTTTTATCTTTTCTAGTTTGGGATAATATTGAGAAAAGGTAAAACTTTGATTCTTATTGTTTAACTGTTCACACATAGGAAAGTAATTCAGAATATTCTCTTTTAAATGATTCTGAAACAAAACTAACTTACATCTAAAACTTGCCAGTGCATCATACATGTGTTATTAACTGATCTTTCCCCTGAAGTCTGACATTTAAATCATTCAAATGTCCTGTAATATCAACTAAGAATGCTAGATCTTGTACCCATGTCTGATCATTAAGAAATGCAACATCATGATTTTTTATTTCTAGGAACAATTTGATCTCCTCTAAAAGTAAAAAAAAAGCTTTTTAGAACCTTATGACAAGATAACCAACGAATCTCTGTGTAATAAGGTAGCCCTTCAAATTCACTCTCCGAGTCTTTTAGAAATTGTGTGCAAACGGGCGGTAATTGAGGCCTCTGGATCGGATGAACTTTACAGTATTTGTCACAGGCTTGGGTACGCTGCTCATTTCCAACACTTTGGAGCACAGGTCCTGCTGATGAATGATGCAGTGGAAAGATTGCAGTTTTGGAATGTCTGGATACATTAACTTTGCTGCAAGTCTTGACACAAAACCTTTATTTTTGCCTGTCATTGCTGAAGCACCATCGGTTGTCACTGCTACGAGCCTGTTCAGAGGAAGTTGATATTTTTCAAAAATGTCACGGCGTCAAAAATGTCTTCCCCTGTAGTGGTTCCATGGATGGGAATCATTTCCAAGAACTCTCCAGTAATATTCATATTGTCGTCGCAAGTCCGAAGAAACAAAGCAACTTGAGCCACGTCGTGAATATCGAAACTTTTGTCAAGTGCAATTGAAAAGCACTGTGCGTTTGAGGATATTTCTCGCAACTGGTCACGTAGATTAGCTGCCATTGCGGCTAGTCTTTCCATCACAGTATTTCTGGACAAAAAAATCGCGAAATATTTGCACATTTTGGGGACATTTCGGCTGCTTTTATCATACACTCCTTAACCAAGAAACCGTCACTAAAAGGTTTGGAATGTTTCGCCAATAATAGCTGATTTCATAACTGGCTCTCACTGCTGATTCATTATCTTTCATAATTTTTGAAAATACTTGTTGTTGACTTTGAAGCGAATTCTTCATACTTCTTAATTTTTCTTCTCTCAGTTTACCCTCAAAGCGTGAATATTGTTCTTTGTGAATTTTATCGTAGTGCCTTTTTATATTATGTTCTTTGGCGACACTAATTGTTTCGTTACAAATAATGCGCACAATTTTGTCCTTTGTTCCAGTGCAGAAGTAATTTAATTCCCATTTTTCTTGAAATTTTCTCCCCTCATCAGCAATTTTTCTTTTTCTTGTTGGCTTGGAAAGCGACATTGCCTCGGTGAATAAATATATTATTAATATTATTAACAATTTTTATAAAAATGTTTGAATAAAAACGCACAAAACTGTAGATCCAGTGCACGATACTATTGCAAATAAAAATAATAAATAATAATGAAAGGGATTTTCTCACTGCTAGGTTGTTGTTGAATCGTGCACACTGAACTTCAAATATCACTGACTGACTGTAACAGGCAATTATAAACTCATAGCTGGATTCCCATGAGTGCGTATGATGCGCGCCACGTGAACAGGATCGGCTTAAGATCCTGTTCATGATTAGGATTTATATCGCAATTTCATGATTGAAATTGCGATATAAGTTTTTATTACTGCAATTACATTATAGCAGGTCGTTGCATCCATATTGTAACTATAAATGTCGTATGAAAACGAATAAATCGATACCGTATTTACTCGAATATAACTCGCACTTTTTTTCCCCAAAATTAAAGCTAAAAAATCATGGTGCGAGATATATGTGGGGATCTTTAGAAACTAAAGTTTTCAGAAAAAAAAAAAATGAAAATGTGGATGACTTAACAAGAATCTCCTCTTCGTTATAGCTACTTCCGGCCTCGAGTGCGGTTTCCTTGTGTGCATTGCCATCTTCTTTCCCATTATTCCAAGTAAAAATTACAAGTAATTTACAAGATTTCAGATACGTAATGAACACCCTTCACGAATGTTTGAGAAAAATAGACAGCAATGGTAGGCTAATAGAGATAGAACAGCTATGAAGGTGTGGATATGATTGGTGCGGTATTAACAAAAGATCGCGTTACCAAAACCCAAAGTTAATCCGACATTTTTGAGCTGAAACGCTAATTCTCTTCAAACAAATTCCATATTATCTGAAACTGCGATAACAACAATATTTACTCTAACGTTTACGAATTTTATTGCAGCTTTGTGTTTGAGTTACTGGAGCACTCACACATCTAACTAAAAACAACAGATTTTTGTTAGATACTGTGTTTGCCGGTGAAATATATGGTTTTGCTTAAGTCTAAATAGCATAATTAATGTGTGTGTGTGGGGGGGGGACATGCGACTCATTAGTTAGTGCCGTTTTTATATCAGTTGTCTCTAATCGCACTAAAGAAATATATTACACATGTTGAGAAATATATTACACAGACAGCAAATGTCTCTGTACTTTATTCAGTGGTACAATAAAACTACTCGTTTTTCTTGCATCTGCAGTATAATGCAGTTGGGGAAGGCGTGTTGTTTATTACCGCGGGGAGCGAGTTATCGTCCCGAACTCAAAGTAGTTAAACTTTATTTTCGTGTGCGATGTACAGTATCGTACACGAAATGTGCGATATGCATGCAAAACTTTAATTTCTTTTTACATAAAGTAAAATGAGGGTACAGGGGTGTGAGTCATATCCGAGGGCGAGTTATATTCGAGTAAATACGGTATTTCTGTTTTATTACAAAAAGCAACCATCCCTTTTTTAAAAATCTTTCCTTGAGGCGTCGGGGGGGGCGCCAGTTTGATACCCCTGTGGTACACCAACCACTCCTACTCATTCTTTAAGTAGTCTGTTTAGAACATAAAGTTGAGGCTATGATGTTGATCAGTATGTAATATTCTGGCACAAACCAGGGCATCTGTGAATGCCCTGGTTTGTTCGAGAATATTTATATATGTTTGTTTTTATATGAGCAAGATTTATAATTTATTATTCTTTTAGATTGTTCATTAATGTTAGTCCTATTTTGCGGCGAAAATTAAAAATAAAATGGACTATGTGAATTCTGAGGGCTCCAGTGCAGAAATGAAATGAAAATTGAAGAGAGAGAGAAAATATTAAGAAAAAATTATGTATGTAATTTTACATCACCGAAACGAAGCCTTTAGTAATTACTTTTAAGCACTGACCATTCATGAGTAGTGATGCATATCCCTTTTTGGTACGAACAAACATTATATTTTTTGCTTCTGTAAAGCGAATTTCAGTTTGTTAAACTGTCCGTGTAGACAGTACACCAAGAAAAAAAATGTTGGAACCGAAGTGATAAAGATTTCAGCTATGTGTTACTCAGTGGCGGCCGGTGAAAATTTTAAGTGGGGGTGCTGCATATATATATATATATATATATATAAAACACTTTTTTTCCTAATCAGTAACGAATTTATTAATAAATAAATTTACATATTAAAAATTGCTTTATTAAAAATATTTCATCCTCACCACGAACAAACACCGATAATAAAAGTTTCGTATCAATAGCAATGACAAGCGCAAACGAATATCGGCTTTAGATCGCAGTGCATTTGTTTCGTGTAACGATAATTGAAAAAATATAATTCTTTTCATATTTTCAACAGTGACACTCGCCATAATTCAGCCTTGTATCTATAACAGATAAATAATTATATGTTATTTTAACAAAATAAAATAAGATTTACAAAAAAATAGTTCACCACGAACACGCGTCAATAATAAACGTTTCATATCTCACAGAAATAACGCGCACAATAATAAGATACACTGCCCAGACGGCAGTGTATCTAATGACGTAACGTGCAATGACAAGCGCAAACGAATATCACCGTTAGATCGCAGTGCATTTGTTTCGTCGTAATCTAAAGCGTTAATCGAACAATTCCAATTATTAACTATTCAATCAATATCGAAACATAAGCTGTAACCTTTAACATGTTGTATTGCATTTATATAATGTTGTAAGCATTGTTATTATTTATATTTATAAACACAAACAAAATTTATTTTTTTAATTTTTTCTTTGGGGGTACTGCAGTGTCGCAGTGTTTATGTACGGGCCGCCACTGGTATTACAAAGAAAAGTGATGAACGTTGTGAACTAGATTCATGCATGACATGGGTTGGGTGGAATTACGTCTGTTAACCGAGCATGTTTCTGGCACATATGCCTATTTTATGGGAGGGAAAAATTGTGCCACCTCCGTATTTCAAACATTCATTTGAAAAGTCCTAATAAAGGTTCTTAGCATTTTAGACAGGATCCGAACCAGGGTTTGTTTATAATCGAAGGGCAAATGTCATGACGTCATTATGACGGCGATATAGAAGTGCATATACATTCCTGCGTGAGAGTTTTGCCATGCCTAAAATCAATTTATTTACTGCTAAACAAATTCATTATATTTGAATTACATATTAAATCGCATATATAACATCCATATGTGAATATTTAAAACTGGAATAAAATTAGCATTTTTGCTAGAACATACCACATTAATTTAATGAGAACGATTTAGAAGGAATTAGAAGAAAGATTTTAGTAAAAATTAATTCATTATATTTTATAATTATCATATGAGTACTAAACGTCTTAAAACAGCAAATACATGAATCATATCCATAAAGTGCAAAATGATAAAGTCACAGTTTTTATAGTGCCACAAGTGTTATGAGTGTTGCACGCTGATCATTTTTTTCCCTTGATATATCTTATGTTACCTAAATTATGAAAACTAGAATATTTACCTCTGCAACTTTAAATATTGATCTCCAAATCCTTCTTGTAGGATTCAATGACGCTACAAAATTTAGTGTTTCCAAAAAATAATTTTCTTGTAGTATTGTTATTTTGATAACTAATGCCTACTTCTCTAGGCGAGAAGCCATTTCTCATTTTGAGATGATGTTAAACTCTAATCTTTCTTGGCATAAACAGATCACCAGCCTCACCTTTTCAACATTAAAGAAACTAATTTGTTCTTTCTCTTCGGGTTCTTCTCTCTCTCTCTTGTATTTAACCTGTGAGTAACTATTAATTCTATATATATTAATTCTAAAATAATCCAGTTGTATACTGTTTTCACATTTAAACAAATGTTCATTTTCTACTGTATACCTTTACTACAGCCCCCCCCCTCTCTTCCTGAAAATTAGCACAAGCAATTTACTCCCCTCTCCTCTAAATTTTTAAAGACAAGTACTATACCTAATCGCCATCGCTTCACAGTTCAGCTCTAAAGTGGGTGAACAAATTTTTCTTGCTCTCCATTCCTTCATTCATTCCCTCAGCTATTGCACTTTTCGGAACAGTCTCCCTTCGTACATTACTATGAACTTCAAACTGCAGGTTTTCAAATCTAACATTAATGTTTCATTTTTTCTTTTCAACCTTTCTGTCAGCCACACAACTAGTCAAGTACAGTGGATAACTCTTGTTCAGGATCGCTACAAAATAATTGATGGATAGAAATACGAAAACTCATATAAATCTTATTAAAATGTTTCAGATTGTATTTGTTCCTCTCAACCAGCGCTTCCCAAACTATGGGCCGCGAAATAATGAAAACAAATTTAAAATGTTTTAGGACTAAGTAGAATTTTTTTTAATCTTAAAAGAAACGTATTTAATTTTTATTATTTGTTTTTTTTTATATTTTAATGGAAAAGTTCATACATTGGTGTCGGTTCACAAATTTTCCTTCCTGCGTATCGTATTTCGGCGCTTTATGAATATTAGTAAATATATGATTATTCATTGTAAGCTTAATTTCAAAAGGTATTGATAAGAAGCACAAAAAAGCTTACAAACGCAAACCCTCGCGCTCATTTAAAACGGCCAAGTTTTTTGCGCTTTAAATGATGTTTCATTGCTAGTGTACACAGGTGCGGCGATGCGCGGGAAAGAAATACGCTTGGTGTGTATGTTTTGTAGTGAATATAAATATTATAATAATATATGTCTGTATTAGGATTTTTTTCCCGATGGGGGGGGCCATGAAATCTTTTAATTTTCCCAAAGGGGGTCTTGACATCCATAAGTTTGGGAAGCACTGCTCTTAACAATGGAACGTACCCGCAATTCCACGTTGTTCCATTCAATGTATTTTCCTGGTAATTTGAAAGATCATTTTGGAAAGTTTTTGATCATAAACATCCTATTGCCTCAGTAGTAGGGGAGGCTCTTCTGACAAGATCAAGATAAGATAAGGAATCGTGACGTGATTGGTTGATGACGTCATTGTGTGCATGGCTTCATGGGCGTGTAAGGTTTAGAATTTCCGTGTGGGCAAGTGTGTCACTGGCTTCTGTTGTTGTGTTTTGGTTCGCGTATGGGATTATGGGTGATGGTAGAGATAAGGATTCGTGTTGTGATTGGTGGTGCAGTTCTGACAAGATGAAGATCAAGATAAGATAAGGAATGGTGACGTGGGTGTGTGTTGTTTTCAGATGTAGATAAGTGACATCATTTTTTATTTGTAAATAAATGTCGTCATTTGTTATTTGTAAATAAGTGACGTTGTTGTTTTGAATGGAAAGGATGATATTAGTGGATAAGAACTCGTGTCGTGATTGGTGGGACACTTCTGACAAGATCAAGATCAAGATAAGATAAGGAATCGTGTCGTGGGTGTGTGTTGTTTTCAGATGTAGATAAGTGACGTCATTTGTTAGTTGTAAATAAGTGACGTTATTGTTTTGAATGGAAAGGGAAATATATTAGTGGATAAGAAATCGTGTCTTGATTGGTGCTCACTTCTGACAAGATCAAGATAAGATAAGAATCGTGACGTTAGGTCTTTGTGCGGTATTTTGGTTTGGGTATGGAATTGTGGGCTATGTTTTGAGATAAGATATCTTTGAATTTTCCCAGGGTGGCACACATCTGTCATTGTCGTCTATGGGAATTCTTAGAGTATGTCGTGATGGCGGGTGTGATTAGATTTTTCTGAATAATTAATTATATACTAGTGTCACTCAAACATACGGTTTTTTTTTTATTATTATTTTATTTTATATAGATGTTTGTACTAATTTTCCAATACATTTGGGGTATTTGTTTCCTGTTAAAGGGTGGGAATTCTTAGAGTAAGTCGTGATGGCGGCAGCCTTTCGAGCTTTTCTGAATAATTAATTATATACTGATGTCACTCAACACACATACTTTTTTTTTTTTTTTTCCATACCTCATCTGTATTTTCTTCTATATACATATTCTAATCAAGTTCATATTTTATTCATAATTCATCCGGATATTTTGATTTGTCTAAAAGTAAGATAAGGAATCGTGACGCGAATGTTTGTTATGAGATGTAGATAAGTGACGTCATTTGTTAGTTGTAAATAAGTGACGTTATTGTTTTGAATGGAAAGGGAAATATATTAGTGTATAAGAAATCGTGACAAAGATAGTTTTTTTTTCTTCTCTAGATGGTTGTACTAATTTTCCAATACATTTTGGGTATTTGTTTCCTATTAAAGTGTGGGAATTCTTAGAGAAAGTCGTGATGGCTCTCGTGTTTCGATCTTTTCTGAATAATTAATTATATACTTAAAGTACCTGTCCTTAAACACACACACACACACACACACATTAGACATAAAAAATCGCTAATGTGTCCATGTTGATACTCTAATATATAACCTATGATTATTCTTATGGGGAAAAAAAAAAAAAACTATTCAGTATTAGAATTACGCTTACCAAACAACATGCGATCAGTTATGTTTAAGTTAAAAAAGTACTTACAGCTTTCCAGATGACTCTTCGAAATTCGATTATTCCAAAATAGTTCAATTTTATATCCACAACACAACACAAACACAAAAACCACAAAGAATGAAATTTCTGTAAATACTGTAACCTGAACTAGTTACTTCGTCCTTTAGATTACGGAGCGTAGATGGTGAGGTTTCGTCATTGCAATATCCCCCCAGCGAGCGCTTTTCTTCAAAGGGGATGACATGAGTCACAACCGTAAATTGTGAATTTATTTTCCAACACTGAATATTTCTCATTAAGTCTTTTACAGTAGGTTTTCTGAATATTCCAAGTGTTGATTAACATGTATTCACAGAACACAAACACAAATCTGAAAAGAACATTTCACTTTTTCATTATAGCTTACTGTGGCTAACATATATTCACACCACAAAACACACAAAACATAGGAGTTGATAGATATTTCTGTAAATAACCAGAAAAGCTAGTGGACTACTTAATTTACTTTAGTATCCGTTTGGTTCTCTGTATTAATCTTTCCCACGGGTGTCCATCCTCGGTAGGAAGCTCTATGTGCTGTTTTGTTTAGGGTAAGTGTTATTTCCGGTTTTGAATTCCGATTGCTGTTAGAGTATGGAATTCAGTGTATTACAATTATCAATTGTTATGTTTATGTTAAAATTCACTTACATTTCTTTCCAGAATGAGAACATATTAGTACTATCTAGGTTTTCTGAATATTCCAAATTGTTGATTTTTAACATATATTCACAGCACAGAACACAAACACAACTCTGAAATCCATTTGACTTTTTCATTATAGGTTTTACTTTTTAAAATTCAGTTAACTACATATTATAACCAGAATAACTGAGTAAAATAAATAAATAAATTGTGTGTGAATTATTTTCCCACCCTGTTAATTTTCATTAAACTTATCTGTAGATAACTGAGTGACTCATTTCCGGTCAGCCAGTCATCGTTCTTTTCTTAGCCGTATATAGCGCTTACTTCAAAGGTAAAATATTTCCAGGGTAGTGTATTAGTCAAGCTTTCATGTGAGTAATGTTTACAATAGTGTTAGGTAGCAAAGATTTGTAAATGACCTCATGTGATCTTTGAGACCTAACTTGTTCGCATCACTTCCTATCCTACACATATTGCACTCAAGCTTAATGTTGAGACTAAGAGTTTTCGAGGTGTTACTCTACTGATGGGTAGCAAAGGTTCGTAATTTGACCTTGTCTGATCGATGAGAACTAAATTATTCATTGTCACATGTTGTGATTATTAGTTTTCCATTGGTTCTGATTTTTTCCCACACTGTTAGTTTTCATTCATTAACTTTGTTTCTAGATAACGAACAAATAAGACTTTTACTTCAATGAATCAAAAAAAAAAATTCTCTGGTTACTTTGTGGCATGAAATTTCACAAGGAAAAAAAAAAAAAAAAAAAATGTTATCTTCTTTCTTAAATTTGTATAACACATCTACGACACCCAATTTGTTCATTTAATTTACACATTTTATTGAACGAAATATTATTTACAAATTGTATTTACTGAATCTAACAATACAGAAAATAAATAAATTGAAAAATACATCAAAGGTTCTTCCATGGTTGTGGAATTACCATCGTATGGTTTTGACAATGTGATTCTCATCTGAAAGTTAATTTTCATTTGGTGGTTGTTTGTTGGGAATTTATTACTGTAGTAGTAAAATTAAGGGTTGCATATTTATATTTTCGAATCCAATACGTATACTTCAGAGAATTATTAAAAGCACAGAATCTTTCGTTATGTTTCCAAAAGCATTTAAAAGTACACATTATGTTTTCACGTTTTGGGCATCCAATTTCATTTAAATCAAGAACAGGCCTCCCTATTAACTTCGTTAATGTTTTTGATTTTTCTCTTCCTTTGGCAAGTAATATATGATATTTGCATGTTGATTCTATCATCCAATCTCTTAGTTTGTCCAAAGCTAGTGAACCAATTTCCCACTTCAGCTGATGGTTATATTTTATTAACCAAGAATTCTGTTTTTTAACTCTTTCAGGTAATTCTTTCCAACTACAAGGTGATTTTGTCACTGCATATCTTACACTAAATCCATCAGAAATACAAATTTCTTTAGGAAATAAATTTGAACTGCTATTCAACAAAAATTGTACATCAATTATCCCAATGATAAGTGAAAATTCGTATTTTTCACCCACTGTCGATTTTTCATAATCGTTTTCCTTCATTCTTCTTCTTCGATTACTTCATATGGCACCACAAATAAATAGTTATTTATTATTATTTCACTGATTATTAGCTCTGATCGTATACTTTATGGTAACTTTCGTTTACAAAATTCTAAACAATTAGAACTTTTCACAAAGAAACTTTCAATGAATTTGTGGCTCACCCATTATTTTTGCATTACCAAACACAAATCACAAAACAGCAGCTGCAGTGGATGAACGATTACCTTAAGTCCAAACTCACTCGACTCTCTGGTATTTCCTTATAGTACTGTTTACACTTACCATCCCCTACCCTGACCGTTCCTTCAAAAATGAACCTTTGCGCAGATGACTCAACGACATGTTTTCACATGCTGTTGGATATACTGTTGGTGTGTTTTTATCTTACTTTGTGTAGGGAAAGGTAAAATTTTGTATATGTGTTATCTGTAGAGTACTAACATTTTCTCTATGCCAAACTTTAAAGAAGTGTTAAAGTCACGTTTTGTTGGTTTAATTAGATGCTTCTCTCTTTCTCTCTCTGTAAAATAACCAAATTCTAACAGTTCGGATTTTCGATTATGTGAACGATTTGTTTTCAGATAACTCAAATAATGTCAATAGATAGCATTAGACAATTTCTAAAATAATCAATACATGGATTTTCGTTTTCAACACTTTTTTTTTTCCTGTCCTGGCATTAATTTCACAGTTGTGATTTTTTAAAATAATTAAACAGAATTGCATTAAGATATAAAGTTGTGGATTTAAATATCAAGATCTAATCAGAATAACTGAGTAAAAATTCACTGTGGAAAAACACAACAACAAAAACACATCTTTGTTCATTTAAGTTTACAAATGCACATTTTATTTTGCTGAAATACTATTTACAAGTATATTCACTGAGAAAAATTCGAAACATGTAATTACCTAAAATATTTCACAATATTTAGTTAGACTCTTAACATTTTCCAAAGAGTTCAATGAATAAAATTTTTGTTACTCACTGTTTCTTGGTTACATTACATCAAAATAGCTGGTCACGCAAAAGAATTTTTAAATCAGATACCATGGTAACTACACTTCCATACGTTTGATATTGTGTCAGTCTGGAGTCTTGAAAAGTTCTAATTGTTTAGAATTTTGTAAACGAAAGTTACCATAAAGTATACGATCAGAGCTAATAATCAGTGAAATAATAATAAATAACTATTTATTTGTGGTGCCATATGAAGTAATCGAAGAAGAAGAATGAAGGAAAACGATTATGAAAAATCGACAGTGGGTGAAAAATACGAATTTTCACTTATCATTGGGATAATTGATGTACAATTTTTGTTGAATAGCAGTTCAAATTTATTTCCTAAAGAAATTTGTATTTCTGATGGATTTAGTGTAAGATATGCAGTGACAAAATCACCTTGTAGTTGGAAAGAATTACCTGAAAGAGTTAAAAAACAGAATTCTTGGTTAATAAAATATAACCATCAGCTGAAGTGGGAAATTGGTTCACTAGCTTTGGACAAACTAAGAGATTGGATGATAGAATCAACATGCAAATATCATATATTACTTGCCAAAGGAAGAGAAAAATCAAAAACATTAACGAAGTTAATAGGGAGGCCTGTTCTTGATTTAAATGAAATTGGATGCCCAAAACGTGAAAACATAATGTGTACTTTTAAATGCTTTTGGAAACATAACGAAAGATTCTGTGCTTTTAATAATTCTCTGAAGTATACGTATTGGATTCGAAAATATAAATATGCAACCCTTAATTTTACTACTACAGTAATAAATTCCCAACAAACAACCACCAAATGAAAATTAACTTTCAGATGAGAATCACATTGTCAAAACCATACGATGGTAATTCCACAACCATGGAAGAACCTTTGATGTATTTTTCAATTTATTTATTTTCTGTATTGTTAGATTCAGTAAATACAATTTGTAAATAATATTTCGTTCAATAAAATGTGTAAATTAAATGAACAAATTGGGTGTCGTAGATGTGTTATACAAATTTAAGAAAGAAGATAACATTTTTTTTTTTTTTTTTTTTTTCCTTGTGAAATTTCATGCCACAAAGTAACCAGAGAATTTTTTTTTTGATTCATTGAAGTAAAAGTCTTATTTGTTCGTTATCTAGAAACAAAGTTAATGAATGAAAACTAACAGTGTGGGAAAAAATCAGAACCAATGGAAAACTAATAATCACAACATGTGACAATGAATAATTTAGTTCTCATCGATCAGACAAGGTCAAATTACGAACCTTTGCTACCCATCAGTAGAGTAACACCTCGAAAACTCTTAGTCACAACATTAAGCTTGAGTGCAATATGTGTAGGATAGGAAGTGATGCGAACAAGTTAGGTCTCAAAGATCACATGAGGTCATTTACAAATCTTTGCTACCTAACACTATTGTAAACATTACTCACATGAAAGCTTGACTAATACACTACCCTGGAAATATTTTACCTTTGAAGTAAGCGCTATATACGGCTAAGAAAAGAACGATGACTGGCTGACCGGAAATGAGTCACTCAGTTATCTACAGATAAGTTTAATGAAAATTAACAAGGTGGGAAAATAATTCACACACAATTTATTTATTTATTTTACTCAGTTATTCTGGTTATAATATGTAGTTAACTGAATTTTAAAAAGTAAAACCTATAATGAAAAAGTCAAATGGATTTCAGAGTTGTGTTTGTGTTCTGTGCTGTGAATATATGTTAAAAATCAACAATTTGGAATATTCAGAAAACCTAGATAGTACTAATATGTTCTCATTCTGGAAAGAAATGTAAGTGAATTTTAACATAAACATAACAATTGATAATTGTAATACACTGAATTCCATACTCTAACAGCAATCGGAATTCAAAACCGGAAATAACACTTACCCTAAACAAAACAGCACATAGAGCTTCCTACCGAGGATGGACACCCGTGGGAAAGATTAATACAGAGAACCAAACGGATACTAAAGTAAATTAAGTAGTCCACTAGCTTTTCTGGTTATTTACAGAAATATCTATCAACTCCTATGTTTTGTGTGTTTTGTGGTGTGAATATATGTTAGCCACAGTAAGCTATAATGAAAAAGTGAAATGTTCTTTTCAGATTTGTGTTTGTGTTCTGTGAATACATGTTAATCAACACTTGGAATATTCAGAAAACCTACTGTAAAAGACTTAATGAGAAATATTCAGTGTTGGAAAATAAATTCACAATTTACGGTTGTGACTCATGTCATCCCCTTTGAAGAAAAGCGCTCGCTGGGGGGATATTGCAATGACGAAACCTCACCATCTACGCTCCGTAATCTAAAGGACGAAGTAACTAGTTCAGGTTACAGTATTTACAGAAATTTCATTCTTTGTGGTTTTTGTGTTTGTGTTGTGTTGTGGATATAAAATTGAACTATTTTGGAATAATCGAATTTCGAAGAGTCATCTGGAAAGCTGTAAGTACTTTTTTAACTTAAACATAACTGATCGCATGTTGTTTGGTAAGCGTAATTCTAATACTGAATAGTTTTTTTTTTTTTCCCCATAAGAATAATCATAGGTTATATATTAGAGTATCAACATGGACACATTAGCGATTTTTTATGTCTAATGTGTGTGTGTGTGTGTGTGTGTGTGTGTTTAAGGACAGGTACTTTAAGTATATAATTAATTATTCAGAAAAGATCGAAACACGAGAGCCATCACGACTTTCTCTAAGAATTCCCACACTTTAATAGGAAACAAATACCCAAAATGTATTGGAAAATTAGTACAACCATCTAGAGAAGAAAAAAAAACTATCTTTGTCACGATTTCTTATACACTAATATATTTCCCTTTCCATTCAAAACAATAACGTCACTTATTTACAACTAACAAATGACGTCACTTATCTACATCTCATAACAAACATTCGCGTCACGATTCCTTATCTTACTTTTAGACAAATCAAAATATCCGGATGAATTATGAATAAAATATGAACTTGATTAGAATATGTATATAGAAGAAAATACAGATGAGGTATGGAAAAAAAAAAAAAAGTATGTGTGTTGAGTGACATCAGTATATAATTAATTATTCAGAAAAGCTCGAAAGGCTGCCGCCATCACGACTTACTCTAAGAATTCCCACCCTTTAACAGGAAACAAATACCCCAAATGTATTGGAAAATTAGTACAAACATCTATATAAAATAAAATAATAATAAAAAAAAAACCGTATGTTTGAGTGACACTAGTATATAATTAATTATTCAGAAAAATCTAATCACACCCGCCATCACGACATACTCTAAGAATTCCCATAGACGACAATGACAGATGTGTGCCACCCTGGGAAAATTCAAAGATATCTTATCTCAAAACATAGCCCACAATTCCATACCCAAACCAAAATACCGCACAAAGACCTAACGTCACGATTCTTATCTTATCTTGATCTTGTCAGAAGTGAGCACCAATCACGACACGATTTCTTATCCACTAATATATTTCCCTTTCCATTCAAAACAATAACGTCACTTATTTACAACTAACAAATGACGTCACTTATCTACATCTGAAAACAACACACACCCACGTCACGATTCCTTATCTTATCTTGATCTTGATCTTGTCAGAAGTGTCCCACCAATCACGACACGAGTTCTTATCCACTAATATCATCCTTTCCATTCAAAACAACAACGTCACTTATTTACAAATAACAAATGACGACATTTATTTACAAATAAAAAATGACGTCACTTATCTACATCTGAAAACAACACACACCCACGTCACCATTCCTTATCTTATCTTGATCTTCATCTTGTCAGAACTGCACCACCAATCACAACACGAATCCTTATCTCTACCATCACCCATAATCCCATACGCGAACCAAAACACAACAACAGAAGCCAGTGACACACTTGCCCACACGGAAATTCCAAACCTTACACACCCATGAAGCCATGCACACAATGACGTCATCAACCAATCACGTCACGATTTCTTATCTTATCTTGATCTTGATTTGTCAGAAGAGCCTCCCCTACTACTTGCCTCATTTCTATTGTTGTTTTAGGCATTAAGCATCGTCATCTCATTTTTGTTGTTGTCAGTTCTTTGGTTAAATAACCAGAAATGGGTATACGCATTAAGTATTTTGATACAAATGCGAGTGTTCGAGTTATAAAAAGTAAATCAACTATTAAGTGAAAGTCTTTTACTCTTTCGTCCACTGAAGCATATTCGCGGACTAAAACACCTTGTCATTCAAAAAGAATTAACCCTATACTGCATATTGGATTCTGAAGCCAGAATGGTAAGCACGTGGCAGAAAAACGCATGTTTAAGCCGAAGTAGGAAGCTGGAAGCGGTCCAGAAAACGCATAAAAAATAAGAAAAGACTAAAAAAAGAAGTCGCGAAAGATCAGATACCTCTCTCAAGGTTGTCTACATGCCTGAAAACATTCTTAACTCATACAGCCGGATTCCATGCAGTCTTTAGAGAGAAAAAAATGGTATTATATAAGCTTTTATATCACGGAGTATTCACAGCAGATTATTAGGCTTGTGCTAAACTATTACGCATTTCAGTTTCGTTTTCAAACTGGACAGAAATAAGCTTTTATAGGTAAATTGTTAATTACATCATTTACAAAAATAAACACTTAAAGACCGAGAAGGTATAGAGATTTCCATCCGAAAATAAATGACAGGAAATTCTTACATATCCAAACACATTCAAATATGCTGGATATGCAAAATGTATATATATAAGGGCAGATATGTTCCTAGAGCAATGATCGGTGCTGGATAAGAATACTCACTTGGAGCGATTTCTTAATGATTTATGAAAATGGATTCATTACTCTGGTCCTCCCTCCAATATTGAAGTGTTGCACAGTAAAAACTTGATGTAGTGCGTTTGTGCTGCATTTGCTAAAAAGTTTCTTCCCTTTAGTATTGGTGTTTTTGATTTCTGTTACCCAGAACAGTTAACGCTTCAAAAGGGAAGCGAAATCTATTTTCATTGCATAAACTAGCGCATTGTACTGCACCTTACATTCTATCTGTAATTTCGTAAAACGATACTAAATCGAGATATGATTTTTCTCGGATTTTTTTGAACGCACCCATTAAAATGGAGTATATTTGTATTTCACGTTTGTACGAGGTAAAAACAGGAGATTTGCCCAAAGCTACCAACAGGCTAAAATCGGCCGTCATAAGATGGTTTCCATGTATGAAGGAATTGTTACAGTAGCGAACAAATGGATCCAAATGCTCACCTTTTAAAAGAAAATTTTAATTTCGCAAGAAAATAAGTAAAAAAAAATTAAACTCAAACTTTACCTAATAATTTATATGTACTCTTCTGTTCCTAATAAGTTCATTAATTCTCTTAGGCATGGTCTCTACTAACGTAGAACATATTTTTTTTATTTCTGTATCTCGAAATCATACTTTTATAATATACGATATTAAGCTATCTTTTGTATCACATTTTAATTTTTCAAGTCTCTTTTTCACTATGGCCTACGAATTTTCTATTAGGTTAATGTCAGGAGAGTTACCTGGTCACTGAGGCAACTGGATGTTGTGATTTTTGCGAAACTCTTTCACTTTTTTGAAGTGTAGGATGGAGCGAGATCCTCTTGGAAGATAAGTTCTTTGTCTTTCTAGATTTATGGAACCACTCCTTTCTCCAATATTTTTATGTATTGTCTACTTTTCATCATATCGTGAACAGGCATAAGTGATCCTGGACTATCATGTGAAAAACAACCCCAGAACATCTTTTTAGCTGGGTGTTTACGCACTTGTTGAAGTTGGGTGGAAGAAGTCTTCTCAGTTGTTGATTTGCGAACATAGGGTATTCGCTCTCCACCTCTCAGTAGTACAATCTTTGTACACATCCGCTGGAGCCTCTTTTCTGCATAGTCTTCGTCAACAGTTTTTTCTTTTTTTTTGGTCTGTGGACAGTCCTCCCTGCTTCCAACAATATTCGAAGGACTGTCATCTCAGAAACATTAATCCTCAGCTGCAAAGTTTCTATTTACGTCTACAGCAGACAATCTTGGATTCATTTAGCTTTTCCTAACTAGTAAACGATCTCGAGTAAGTATA